>NW_022900926.1:74943359-74956132 GCF_012274545.1 Fukomys damarensis
TGTGTGTGTGTGTGTGCGTGCACACGCACATGTGTACATGTGTCCCTCGTTACTTTTTTTTTCTTCTCCTTTCTTGGAAATACCTTATATTTCTGGCATTATACTTTCCCTTTTTTTTTCTGTTAACGTTCCAGTTCTTCTAAAGTTTCCCACATGGCTCTTGATTCCTTCCTCATGTGTCTTACCCAAGGTTCAGTCCTTGGTCTTCTACTTTTTTTGCTGGGTGCCGCAACATGTAGAGATTGTCCCCATTCTCATGGCTGCAAACACGTGGAGCCGATGATTCACAGATTTACAGCTCATGTCCCTTCCCTTGCTCGTTTTATTCCCCTATCTCTGACTGCCCACTGGTCATTTTCTCCTAAAAGCTTTCCCAGTGTCTCAATTTCAACGATCTTTAACTGAGCTCATCCTCTCCCCTACAAAACCAGTTCCCCTTCCTAGTTCCTTGTTTCTGTCCAGGAGTCCTAGTCTCACGGTCATTCCCACTCAGAACTTTGAAGTTGTCTCCAATCTGTCTGTTGCCTTTATCCTTGCTCACCCTGCAGCCTTTCCCCAGATGCCTGATAAGAATCAAGTTGCTCTGATGTTTTCCCCCTCAAGCCTTTCACCTTCTTGTGTTCCTTTCAGTTTCCTAGTTTGAGTTCTCATCACCACAGGGCTAGATCATTTCTGTCCCTTTCCTAGCCAACTGTCTGACTGCACCCTTTCCATCAGCTTTTTGAGGACTTCATACTGTTTGCTCTTTCTTGATTTTAATTTTTAAAGCAAACAGCGGCTTGTTGAGTACCAATATGTGCTTGATACCATGTGTGATTCTAGTTATGGTTATCTTAGCAATCACAAGAAGTCCTTGCATTCCTACCTTTTTTCTCTCATAGTCTCCCTCCCCCAAGTTTGGAAGACAGACCAATATCCAAATAATGGAAAGGATATATAAATAGTGAAAAATTGGAAAAATTGTTAAGTGCTTCTTGTGTGCTGGGATTTGAATAGCAAGCACCAGGAAGCCCAAATCCTTACCTTTATGTAGGGATGTATGCTAGTTTTAAAACTCTTCTATCTTAAGGCTCAAGGGTGGTGAATTCTCCTGAGCACAGAGGACTAATAATTGATCTGGTGAAGGAGACAAAGAAAGTTTACTGTTGATCATGTTTTCCTACCAGGTTAAGCTCTCTGAAGAAGGCACCAGCTGCTATTCTTCTATACATTTTATAGAGCTAAAATAACTGCTGAACTCTTAGGAGTTTTTAGAAAAATTCTCGTTGATTCATTATTTGACCAACTATATTTAAATTGTTGATTCTCTCTGTGACCTCCACTGATTCAGCCAATCACTGAAGCCCAAGTTCAAGTGACTTTAAGGTAGAGTTTTGAACTCTAACAGTTACAGTGATATAGCCAGCTTTATGTCTTTCTTCAGTTTATACTGAGCCAGCTACTTCTATATGCACTTTCTTCAGAAAAAGGAACCAAGAAAGAATCATTCAATTCAGTTGTACCAGATGTTGGAGAAGAAAATGTTGGAAGAAGATAAAATAACCAAGCAAATTAACTTGAGAGAGAAAAGACAGGCTTAAAAAAAAATCACTGTTTTAAAATATCTATTTTTATTTAAAAGGGGAGTTGGTGTGTAACTTTGTACTTTGTTCTTGAAATCACTTTTATTTTCCTAACCACACCAAGTTGATAAAATCCAGATGAATATTTGGCTAGATTAATAACCTTCTGAATAGCTTTTGTCAAGTGATGTCCATACACAAAAAGACTATCCATGTTGATCACCACTACTGACCACTGTAACCCAGAGGAAAAGCCAGGAGAAGATTTTATTCTATTGCTCTTTGAAGACCACTACCCTTGGTGTACCTATCTGCCTCATAGAAAACCACTCTTTTCAGGAAGAAACAGGTCAGAGTTTGCTATTGTTTTTACAAATTTTTCAAAAGGTCATAATGGGTGCTGTCCATGAAAACAATACAGAGTCAAGTGGTGGAGCAGTCCCTGTAAAAATCTGATCATGAATGTTTACATATTTTCCTGCAAATAATGGTACAAGACAATAGTGCGAAATGAAGTAGAGGCATAGACTTTCAGAACTGCAGTCCAACTTAAAACACAGCATGAAGATAGAGGCAAGAGAAATCTGGCATTAAAGTTAACTGTTTTCATTAGTTTTAGTCAGCTGGATCATCAAATTTTTCAGGCAGCCAACAAGTTTACACACTGGCTTGGAATTCATCTTAATTTATGTGGATAAAACATTGGAGTCTATGAGTTCTCTTCTGCCCAACATATTGCAAGTCAAGGTCTCATATAATATTTGGCAGGACCAAAACAATTTGCTACCAAATAATAAGGAGGTAGTTATGGTTTTATTTGCTTGAAAGATCAGTGAGCAACCAGTGTAGACATGTCTCCCTAATAGCGATAGACTTTGGAATATAAATATTTGTTTGATTCAACAGCTGATGAGATTTCCATCCCTGAATCTCTATCTTAAGTGCTACAATGGCTTTATAAGGTTCAAAAATAGAACAAAACAACTCTTACATGTATCTTCATATTTCAAAATGAAAATGTAGGAAATTGGTTCAGTCAGGAATATTTTTGATGTTAGGAATGTGGAAGGGGCTAGCTTCTCTGGGAGTGTTTTGAGAGCATTTTAAAGGGTGGCTTTTATCCTGGACTGGGGGCAAGGGGTGGGAAATGTGAGTCTGTGAAAGATTTGAATGAGGGGGATGAAACATCTGAATTATTTAAGGAAAGCACATGTCCTACTTCTTTTTGGGTCCTTGAACTTGTAAGGTAGGCAGCAGATGAAGATTGTCTTTTGATAGAAGGAGGGATATTTCTTTCTTTGCAATAAGTGAGCAAGGAAAATACAGTTGTTAATTTAGGTTTTTTTGGAAGTGTGCTGTTAGAAAGAGTAGAGAGTAGCTAGAATCCTATATTAGCATATGTGCTGCTGAAGTGAGCATGAAAATAGCTACAGTCCTTTGGTTTTAAGCAATATAAGGTGTCTGTGGTTCATTTAAGCAAAAATAAATGTGTTTGATGAATTCTGAATAGTTTTAAACCCCAAAATTCTTTAGGAGGCCGGTAATGGTATTCCTGGTAACCCGCAGAAGGACTTGACTCCCTTTTAGGTCTCTGGACAGAGAAACAGGAAAATAAAGTTCTTTACTTGAGTACAGAGTACACCTCACAGAGCAGGGAGTATAACAAGATCAAGACTTTCCTGATTGTGCCACTGCTAATCAGATAGTTGTCACATATCTCTTCCTCTCTTCTACTTCCTCCCTCTGCTTTTTCTCCTCCTACCGTTAAGTCTCACAAGCCTCCCACGGTTTGCGATCTCGTCTCCTTCTTATGGAGTAGAACATCTGACTATAAGCACTCGAAGTAGTTGTTCACATTCATGATTTTTCCGTCCTTCACCTTTGAGTAGGGACAATATTGCATTCATACTTGTATTGCTACATCTTCTCAGAGGCCAGGGCAGGTTTTGCATATGGTAGGTGTTCAAGACTTGTTTGGTGTTGTGTCACTACCAGAAGTTTGATCCCCAAAAGGCTGGGTGATGTATGGAGCAGGTTTACAGATAAAGTTTTCAATTAGATTGTTGAGTCTACTGCTTACTAGCTTTGTGATTTGGGGTTAAATCACTCAGTACCTCTAAATTTTAGTTTCTTCATGTACAACATGAGCAACCCTTATCCGAAAAGATTGTTGTGAAGATCAAATGAGATCAGGATGCCAATGTACTTTATAGCCATATAAAACCGAGAGTTTAATAATGATCATGGAGTCAGAACAAAGGCACTAGAATGACCTTAATGACGATTGTTAACACCCACCTTTGGTCTGCCTGTCTTTTCATCTCTATATGCTCGACATATAGCACAGAACTTTACGGAGCCAGTTCTCAGTAGCTTAAAATATAAAAAAAACACAAACTTAAATGAGTGCCAACATCATTAACATCATTTTTCATCCTGATTAGATGCTTGCTACAATAGTCAAAAATAAAAGTTCTAGAACATTTCATGTGGGTGAAGGTGGGCAGAACAGAAATGGGGAATTTCCTTTTCCTAGAGGAGCCTCAGGAGGAAGGAGTAGTTTTAGAAACTTCTGGGGTGTAGAGCCACTATCACAGGGACTGTAACATGAATGCTCTGGGAGGCATGTTGGGAAGATTGGGTTGCTTTTGGAAAAGAGACAAAGAAAGTGAGCCATGCCAATATTGGCTGGAAGTGGGAAGAGTAGAGTGGAGCAGGGAGGTGATGATGATTGGAACAAGTTGTAGCTGTCCTGGGCCTTTGGAGTGACCATTGATATGGGCTGTGCTGAATTTCCTGGTTTTCTGAGTTGTATCAACTAAGTAACGAAACACTGATTTTATGGGTTCATAAAGAAGTCTTTTCACTGAAACATCTTTTTGACAATTAGAATACTAATTTAACTAAGAATTTTTTCTGTTGATCATCTCATTAAGGAATTCCCTAATATAAAATGGATTTTAAAACATTTTATAGAATAAATAGGTTTTAAAAATTTTATTACAATAGAATCTCTTTCCTTCCACGTATGTCTGAAAGAAATGGTTGATCAGGAACATATGCAGTATTTTTCTTTTGTTCCACTGCAGCTTATAGAAAAACTTACAAATTGGCATACCAAAGAAACAGACGTTTTATTTTTTTAACTTTTCTTCATCCACTTCCTCCAGAAAGTCACCGTAGTGGAACCCAAGGCCTGTGACGCTCTTTGCTTGTCAGGCTCTGGGTGGACAAAGGGAAAGTGGTCCGGGATAGAATGAGAAAGTCCTTCTCAGGCCTGTTCTTAGGAATGTTGGAGAGGCAGTGTTTGCTACACTCCCGTGTACCTGGTTATCTTTCATCAGGCAGCCTCCTGTCCAGCTGGATGCTCTTCTGCTACCCTACCACTTGGCTTTAGTCTTCCTAAGGTGGTGTCTTGCTTGCATGTGCATGTGTTGTATTTCATCCTCCTGCTGAGTCTTTCTCAACAGCAAAACAAGATTTCTGTGGGAGGATGTGGGACAGTATGAGCCTGGGTTGACAAAGCAACCTGGAACACTGGGAGTGAACACAAACAAGGACATTGCAGCTTGGAGAAAAAAACTTGGCAGAAGCAACATGGATCCAAGTGCCTTGGCTTGGAACAGCAACAAGGCATCCAATTATAGTGAACTCCGTTTTGAGAGTAAAAAAAAAAAAGTGCTTTTGTTTGCTTTAATCCCCTAGAAATAAATGATAGAATAAGAACCAGATTGAGAATAATTCTTTTGTTCAAGATTTTTCTTTAGACAGTGTCAAGATGGGGGACTTCTTTTGGAGCTTGATGGAGCTCAAATTTATAGAACAACTAATTAAACAACATGAATGGCTTGTTGTAGTACTCTAAGAGCTAAATAAGTAATCCACTCTTTAGAGGACACTTACCCCACATATGTGATGTGTTCTGTGTGCTGTCCAACCTCGTATCAGGGCATAATGCTCTAATGACCTTGAATCCCTAGTTATAGTTACTTTTCTGTAAGGAAGAAAAGTATTTGCATCAAAGCCACACAACAGATTAAAGAACAAAATTTTGTTACCCACAACTAGAGACTTATATTTTGTCACTTTTAACCTATATAATCTGTTTCGAAGTAGTTACATAAATATCATAAGTAAATATATGTTTATGTGTAAATATATAAACATCATGCAAGTACCATTTTTGTATCAGGAACAGTAACCACAGGGGCACAATAATATCAAATCCAAGGGGCTTAAATCAGAACATTTCAAAATGACTTTTGATACTACATATAGATTTTACATCATTTGTGAAGAATGTTTTCTTTATTGTTATGACTGTCTCATATAGCCCCTACCCTATGATCTTTCCTTGGGGTTTGCAATTAAATGAGTAATGATCTTGGAAGGTTAAGTAGATAATATGATTGTGAAAACCTATTAAATCCAATTATTTTTTTCCGTGACCATGAAACACAATCTCTAAAAGCTGAAGTTGTGCAACTCCCTGGAAGGCTCATGGCTCAGCTCAGTGTTGCATCTAATGAAAACAAAACCAAAAATAAAACGCAAGTGATCCATGAGGCTGACTCTTTGAGCCTCATTGCCTGTAATTGTAAACATCTGAACTTCAGGATTTTCAGGAAAAGTTCTGCCCTGAATTATGTGCGGAAAGTCAAGAGTAACCCAGCCCAATCATTGTTTTTGACTGATGACTCTTCATACTTGTCATGATTATTCCAGCCAAGGTAAGAGAGGTATTTATTTTTGTGTGTGTAAAACTCCTGGCCTGGAAGCACCAGTATCCATTGAAGTTTAACTCTTAGGTAGATCTCTTTGACCCACCAAGACCCTAGGGTAGATATTTCATCATGGGATTGCAGGTCTCTGTCCTGGGATTTCTCATCACTTGGCAGTGAGATGCTGACCCATGTTGGCAGTTGTCACCTGGGCAGGGATGTTGTTCTTGGTAGCATTGGCACCCGATACTAAGAAAAGGATGAGTTATGCCACTATCACCTGCCTTGCTTCAAAGTAAGAGGTGTTTCAGTTGCCTGGTTACCTGCATTGTCACAAGGTTTAATAACCTTTATAGGGTGGAGTTCTCTGTGATGAGTTTCCTTTAGATTGTTAACTCTGAATTCTCTTTGTCTTCTTAATAATGATAACAATAAAAATAATGCTTCTTTTCCTAAAGAAGCATTGACCTTCAGATTTAAGCTTATAACATATGTTTAGGCCATTACCGTGCTTATAGATCCAGCTTCCTCTAATCACAAGAACAATGATTTGCAATAAAAAAATATGATCCCTTTCATTTGTAGAACACATTAAATTTTATGAAGCGCTTTTACACCATGTCCTGTCTCCCTCAGGCAAAACTGTGAGCTAGATACAGAAAGCATTTTTCTTTCCTCCATCTCATTCTTAAGAGAGTGAGGCTTGTGAGGTCCTGCAAGTTGAGAATCACAGGTTGCCTGAGCTGTAAGTGAACTTGGAACCTTGTCTTCTAGTTCAGTGATAGGCTTTCTTGGTATCTGCCACTTTCTCTTTCTGGCCATGTTTTCCTCTCCCTACTTAAACATTATACTTGTGAGAAAATTGAAGTGAAAAATATTAAGTGACTTACTCAAGGTTACAAATTGTTCAGCAAGAGATAAACCTTATCTTTTAGAACTCTTTCCATGTAAATCTTCCAAGGAAGAATGTCATTGTAAACGTCAAGCTCCAAATATCATAGTCTAACCAATGGGAATCCGATGGGTGATTCAGATTAAGATTTTGGCGGTATTTTTACCTGAAAATGATAAGCTCACTCCATAAATTATTGTTTTCTAACGATATCCTTTCACGAGTGCATCGTGTTGGTGAAGCCCCCTTGAGTGTAAAGCTGAGCAGAGAGCTGACTGTCAGTCAGGTAGTTGTATGCTTCACTGCAGTGATGAAAGGCCTGCTTTGGCCAGGGGCATTTATAGTAAATGGAGCCTGGGCCTGTGGCCGAGGGGCCTGAGGCTTTGTGCTGGCTTCTTTGCTCTTTAGATTTCTGTTTGTCTGAGTTGTTGATCATAAACACCAAGTCAGAGACTATTTCCTAAGAAGTCCTTTGACATTCTAGCAGTGACTCATGGAATCACTTCTTGCCCACAGAGTAGCCACTGTCACCTTTGGAGTTTGCACGTAAGGCATGTAAAACACGAGGAATTAAATTTTCTCTGTATCAGTCTCACTCCAGACAGGGACACTCTCTCCTGTCCCCTAAATAGGACCTCAGTAGCTTTGGAATCCCCAGGACCCCTCACTCCCCAGTACCTCCCTGCCTCACTGTTCCTACCTGATTCTATAAATTACCCATTCTAACAGTGTTTCCTTCATTATCTTCTTCTCTAGTTGGTTCGTTAGTAATATTTTTTCTGTGTTATCATTTTCCTCAGGGTGGGACTCCCAATTGGCCTCTCTTTTATGTCATAAAACCGAACGTGTATACAGACAGTTGTAGTAGCGAGAGAAGAATTTTCTAAGATTTCCCTCCTCCCACCCTGTCTCCCTTCCTTCCCTCCATCCCTCCTTTCTTTTCACAAATATCTACTGCAATAAAATACAGTTACTGTGCTTGATTCAAAGAGAATGTAATGAAGAAGGAAGATGCATTATCATAGAGTTAAATTTCACCAAAAATTTAGAGCAGGGAAAGATCTTGTCGGAGAAAAGGAGGAGATGAAGACATTTTGTGTTCTGATTACAGATGCACACTACTTAGGGAAATCCTGGCTCTCTTCTCCATAGAGAAGGGGCAAGGAGAGACTATGTTGAAAGGAGCACTGGAGTTGGAGGTATATTCAGGCTCTGATTCAAACATTTCAGAAGCTACCAGCAAGTTACTTAATATCCTTGGGCCTGAAGTACTTTATCTATAAAACAAAGGTTGTTGTGAGGTTTAAATTAATTATATGAAAATGCTTCTTAATGTGAAGCAGACATTTTACTTTGGTAAAGTTAAGCTAAAGCTTTTTAATATTATGTCCAACATGATGTTTGTGCTAGAGAAAAATGTTGCTGAGCTTCTGTTGTATGGGCACGAAGAATTTTCTAGGGCCTGGCACAGTATTTTTTCCCCTCTGCAAAACTTGACCTGAATAGTTGCCACCTTTCTTTTGAGCATGTGATAACAGGTAAGAGGCTTGTTCCTTGTGGGCAGAATTAATAAATACTGTGCATTTAGCCATGGTTTACCAGTGAGGGTACATTATTTACTCACTGAAATGGCGACTTTGTTAAATGACACAGATGGTGCCTGCATGAGCTCAAAATGTTTCCACTAGAAGTTATAGTAGAACTTGTTCATGGTACGGAATACAATCCTATAATGGTTTTTAAAAGTGAAAAAAAACAAACAAAACAAATCCTGAGGTAACACAATTTAGGTTCAAAACATGCATTTTTGAAATGGCAAAGACTACCTCTGCCCACTCCCAGTCCCTGCAAATTAACTAACCCAAACCAAGTAACCCTTCCCAGATCTGGAGCCACTCCCTCCCTGGTTATATTGCACCACAAGCTAGGGGCCACCATGGCCAGGGCCTGGGCTATAACCTCCTGGCCATGATGCCAACTGACTCACCTTAGAACAGAGCTGAAAAGGGCCAGTGCTTGCCCAAATTTTTCCATTGGTTAAGTGGGAGGATGGGTACTGACTTAATAATCTTTTTTCTCTGTAATAACAATGAAAGTTCTATAAAGCCCTCCTAGTGAAACATGATGCTAACACAGCAACTGCTAAACCAGTTCCTCACAAGCACAGCGGATGTCGCTTTCACTGGGAGCCACTCTCACTGGGAGCCACTCGTGGTGCCCTGTGTTGTAAGCTTGTTTCCTATTACATAAGAAGAGTGGCTCCGTCCTCAGCCATGGCAGAACTGCCAGACAGATCTCATGGACTGGCCTATGAACTTTAGACCTTGCTTTATCCATAGTTGTGGACAGACTTGCTCTCTTTAAGGACAGTCTTTTATGGCCTACTTCCAAACTGGTGGAATTCCTGTTTGCCATTCACAGGCTCACTGGTTTCAAAGGTGGTTTCTCTAAAATAATTAAATCAAATCCAAGTGAGTCATTTTTTTGGTTTTCAGAAGTCATACACAACAGAGCAAAGCTTTCCAGAGACCTCTTGAGTAACAAGGGCACATTTGTCACACTCAACCTGTTTCCTGGTTGAAATGGAAACACTTATTGGGGGTTGGTATTATAACCAGTGATAGATTAGTATATTTGTTGCTGATAGTATCTCTTGATCTTCTCTGTTTCTGAGAATTGCCTGGCTTGACGTTTATGTAGCATACAGCAAAGTCTATTCGTACACGGAAGAGTCAAAGCAATAGGACCACATATTTTCTCCAAGGCCTTTGTCTAGGACAGTAAGCAATGTCGGTGGCATTGACATTGGGTTTAGAAGACTCTTCAGGTTATTTCTCTTTTCCTCTGAAAAATAAAGAGGCAGAGCAAAATGATCTCCAAATTTCTCTTAGGGTATATTCTGATTCTCTGAATGGGAGAAAATCTTTTTGATTAAGTGGAAATAATGAACTCTTCTCTTATTACTATCTTTACTAGTAATTTGCTGAATGGCCCATTACTTCCTCCTCTGGGCACAGGGTTGTGTGTTGACTTCCTGACCACTGATGTGCATTCTTTTCTCTTTACCCAAAGACTCCAGACTACCAGGAGTGTGGGGAAGAGCTATGAAGCGTTCTGTGGGGCAACTGTGTGGTCTCGGCTGGAACTAAAGCTTATAAGGACTTTAGTACAGAGTCATAGCATTTTTCAGTAGAACTTTCAAGGGGGAGTCATTAGAACCCAATTTCCAAATGCCTTTCTTCCTCTTAGCCTTGGGTCACCTTTCCTTCCAAGGTATCCTGAAATAAACACCCTAAACCGATCCTTTTGTTTTTCAACATGGAAAAGTGGAGCATCAACAGATTGTTTGAGTCCCATATGTTCCTGTAAAGGCAAGAAGGGCTGCGTGTATATTGAGGGACCCACTAAATAAGAGGTTAAAAAGTAGCTGCCTGTTGTCTAAATACGGTCTGTTGGTGTTTTTCATTTTGTCTACTTAGAGTTGAAAACAAAAACATTTTTTAAAACTCAGAAAATAGCTTGATTTATTTGCCAATCACTGTAAAGTCAAGATTTTTTAAAAAATTCCAGATTTCTAGTTTTTCCTGTATTTCGGTAAGGTCAGAGGTCAGTTCAGCTGACACCTTGGATTCAATCAGTCAGTCGAGTGGCGCTTGTAAGGAAGCATAGGAAACTTCTTCTCCAGAAGAAGCAATTTACACAGAATGAAACCTTTTTAGGAGTGAAGAGGAGCATGCAGGAGGGACTGAATGTGGAGGAAAATTCTGGAGGGAGGTCCGCCCTCAGGCCCTGAGCACACAGAGGTTCTGGGCCAGGCCAGTGGGGAGGTAGCCACTTGGCATTGAGCCGAGCAGCACAAAGGGGTGGTGGCCTAGGGCGGAGGGCCTACTTTCCTTCTCCTTTGCCTTGGGTCAGCCCACAGTTGCATCAAAGTCGAAGTCTCAGCATGATCTCTCAGTGTTAGCAGGGAAGTCTACAGGGTAGATGGATTCATCAGTAAGGTGATCTTTAACCTTCTGCTTCCCACCTTTTATCATTTTGTTGAAATTATCATTAGTCTCCTCAGCTATTAGAACCATGAAAGAAGGATAATGACCCATGATACTAGGTGTTCGTGGTCCTTCTATTTCACAACCAGGAATTTGCTTTGCCAATATTTTCATGTCCTAATAACAGCAATCAGCACTTGGTCATATGGTAATAAATAGTCTACCATCTGGGACATGGCCCTGTAAAACAGAACAGGAAACTCCACATCATATGGAAAGTTGTACTTTTAGTTTCATAACTCAAGTTTTGCCTAACAAAGATAGTTCTTATTGAAACTGAGCTCTTATAAGACATATTTAAATAATTTATGAAAATCATGCCATCTGACAAAATATTTTCCTGTATGTCTCTTTTGGGGTATCACTGTGATCCCCTGAGGGAGGCAGATATATTATTATAACAAATTTATAAAAGAGGAGATGGGGGTAGGAGACAACTATGTGACTTTGCCTGTGTCTTACAATTAGGTGAACAGACTCGTAACAGGCTCCCAAGGTTTTCATCTGTCACCCCATAGGTCTTTCTGCTTTCTCCTCCCTGTGACATGGCGTGCGTGTGTGTGCGTGCATGTGTGTGTGTACACACCATCAAATGAACACCAGTGCAGAGTGCAAAGGTTGTTTTTGTTTTTTTAATCTAAGAATTTTCTGAGTACTTGGTTTAGAAAGTGGCATATGTTTACTTATAGGATTTATTTTTAAAATTCCCTTACATTGACAGAAGTGACTCCCAGTACAAAGAGTGTTACCAGCTTATTTTTCTTTCTGGGCTCCTGGCCTGTAACAAGAGTGTTTTGACCAACTGGTTATAAGAAAACGTCTATAGTGGACAACACCATGCAGGAAATGCTTTCACTGATTGCTGGATTCATCACAGCTCTTTTGCATCTCTAAACTGTGCTTCCGAAAACTCAAAAACTGGCAGCTTCACACCTCTGTTACTCAGCTACTGACAGCGAATTCTTCTGTATTTCCTTGAGGCTTCATATTTCACCTAAATTACCATCTCCCTATCCTTTTGTGGCTATTGTTATTGCTACATTATCTAAACAAACACAAAATAAACAAAACGCACTGAACAGGCCAGTTTGCTTGAGTAATGACTCCTGTAAGGAGAGGGGTGGTGTGCTCAGAGCTCTACCTCTGAGTCCTGAGTCCACTCTGGGAAGGTCAGGTGTTGGCTTTCTTTACTTTCTGGTGTGTGTGTGTGTGTGTGTGTGTGTACAGACATGCACATACTTGGAGAAAGGGGAGACCAACCAGAAATATACTATTGATACCTTATAAAATTGGCTGTATGGTTTTAAATATTTTGGATTTTCAAGATGTCTGCAGAACCTTGTTTGGGGATGGAAACTATGGTGTGTCTCTTAGGAAACTATTATTCTTGTTTATAAAGAAAAGGTACTCAGGGCCAGGGATTTGGCTCAGTGGTTCCGCCACCTGTCTCCCAAGCACAAGGGCCCTACTTTGATCCCAATTCCCCATACAAAAAAAAAAAAAAAAAAAAAGGGAACTCAAAAAATTACTTGGGAATTTTTCAAATACT
>NW_022900926.1:74956153-74971155 GCF_012274545.1 Fukomys damarensis
AAAAAAAAAAAAAAAAAAAAAGAAAGGGTACTCAAAAAATTACTTGGGTATTTATTTCAAATACTTATTTTGTGAGGACAGATTTAAAAAAAACATATGCTATCTTTATTAGATCCAGTGACATGATTTGTTTCTACAAAAGTATGATTTTTAAAAATCCATAAATATCTTAATTTACGTTATTTTATAGACTGTATTATGTGTCTGATAGCCAAACATTAAGTATTTTAGTACAAGCCCAAGGTGAGTATTACTAATGTAGGAAGTAACCTTTATTTAATATGCTGCCTTGTTAAATTCTGGCATAGTTGTGCCTTTAATGCTGAGTTTTCTTATTAGGAAATAACCTACAGAATATTAATACTTTTTTCTTGCTCATCTTCAGGACTAACTGACTTTATGTGAGAATTTCTTCAAATTAAGTTTACAAAGAAAATTTTATCAAAACATCTAAACGCCTTCATCTGCTTCTTCACACCTCTTCATATGAATCTTATTAATGCCAATTTCCCTGTCATTTTCTTCTTCCTGTTTGAGTGTACTTTGAGAAGCCCTAATTTTGTGCCTCATTCTTGTTATTATTGCTTGTGAAAGGCCAGTTCTGCTTCTGTTGTACTGATGGGAGCTGTCCTGTCCCATGTCTTTAAGATCTATCTCAAATTTTATTTTCTTTATTAAGTTTCTTCAGGATAAGTGTTTCCTCTGAACTATACAGTTTACGTCTAAATCACTATTTTGAAATTCTGTATTGATTCATTTATTAGTTTTTAGAGCACAAGATAAAGTAGCCATAGGTCTTTTAAGGAACTTATAATGAAGCAGAGGTGATGGTCTATATTTCAGAAACTATATTGCAAAGTAAGAACGTCCTGTGAAGAAGAGGGGATATGGCAGTCACATGAATGATGACATGTGATGCATGTTAAAGCCCTTATGACAACATGCCAATCAGGTCTTCTTAGTCTCTCTCTGTGTGGCTGAGAAAAGGGATCGGGGGTCTAGAAAGTCCTCATGGAACAAGTGGCCTTTTGTCTTTACAAATAGGTAAAACCTGGATGAGGAAAGAGCGGGTAAAAAGAATATTCCAGGCCAAGGAGCTTAGTCTAGACTAGCAAATCACAAGCTTGGAAACTTTACGTTACTAAAAGGCTCCCCAGGTTTTCAGTTTATGTAGATTGCATCTATCAATACAGTATATCAATATATAAATTTAGAATCAATATATACATTTAGAAAACTGAGAAATTTATTTGTCATGACTCGGTCACAAAGAAGGGTAAACTTGGGTCATGTGTAGGAAGATGGACGCACCTTGAGACAACAACATTAAGTGAAATGAATCAGACACGTGAGCTTCAATACTGCATGGGTTCTCTTCTGTGAGAAACCCAAAACATAAATAAAGAACAAAATAAAAGATAGATAATAGGAAGGGGGGAGAGTTTTTTCAAATGGGAAGGGGAAGAAGAGTTGGAAAGGGGACAGAAAGGGGATGAAAACACTGAAAGCAAAAAATGGAAATAGAGCTTTTGCAAATGGGAAGGTGATCAAGAGAGGGGTGGATCAAGACAGGATGGGAAGGGTAGGGGATGAAAAAAGAATTAAGATGTGTTATGTACACGTACCAACTCCCCACAATAAATGCAGGTGTCATGTACTGCAAACATGTACTAATAAAAATGAGTAACAATTAAAAATTGATAAACTCATTACATCCTAATACTTCCAACATATTTTTAAAGAAAAATATTTCAGAGCTGAAATATTTACTGACAAGAGTGGTGTGCTCTTGCCAGCCTCTTTACTTTAATAAAAGTAAAGTGGATTCTTAACCTGCTTCTGCATTTAGCCTGTTGTAATAGTACAGGTCACATGCCTCTAGGAACTCCCCTATAGATAAGTAAGAGTGAAGAAAAACCCAGCATCTTAATATTATTGTGGACATAGTTTTTCCTTGTTGGACTCCCAGAGAGTCTCAAGGTCCTCTAGAGTTCTCTGGACTATACTTTGAGAACTGCCCCTTTATGATATGGATGGCTATTCATCTCTTTGTATGAATAGTCTTATTCACTTCCACTCTTTCTTATTACATTGGAAATTCCATGAGTGTAGAGATTATAGTAACTACTCGACAGAAATGAATAGCTGTTATTGATGCTGCCGCCGCCGCTGAATTGGTATGTTCCATTTACAGTTGTGTGTGCGTGATTGATCTCTATCAGTCATAAGTGTTTTAGGGAGTAAAGTTAAGTCTAAATATTGTTAAGTGATAGAGCTGGCTATTAATGATTGGCTTAGAGGTAGCAATAGAGGTAATGTTAGTAGTAAAGCTAATTACTCCTTCTACAGAACAGTCACTAAGGGAAAGCCTTGTGCATAGACAGCATGGTGAAGTGCCAGTTTCACTTTAGCAGATTTTAAATTCTTAGGGCTTTCAGTACCACTTCATTCTGTCATTTTACTGCCTCATGACAGATGGCTGATATGGTCAGATTTGCATTCGAATCAGGCAGACCTACAAGCCTCAGCCATGAAATCTACCACGGGAAGTCCATATTCTTCAGCAACTTCTCAGGGGCATTGCATCAGGAAGAGCTTAGTGGGTTCTTTTAGGAATCACTATTAATGTAACAAACTCAGGGGTCAAGGAGAAAAAGGAGAAATGTCCCCAGTGACTGATCACTTCTGAACATATCAATCTTGGGCACATTAGTGTAGGGCCAGGTCTCACAGGATCTTTCTCCATAGCAATCCCTGATCAGACTTGATTTGCTTCAACTCATGCATTTAAGATGAAACATAGTTAGAAAGAGCTTTAAAATACTTTGGCCTTGGAGATTTAGCTCGGTGGAACCATCCACCTGCCTTGCAAGTAGAAGTCCTGAGTTTGATCCCTGGTACCAAAAAGAAGAAGAAAAAAAACTTTGACATTTATAAAACTAATCACTTACAAGTCAGGTCCCTTGGAGATGATGTGTCTTGATTCTATTTTGTAAAGAACAGGTGAGTTCAGATGAAATGATCAGATGCACTGAATAAAACACCACGAACTTACGCATGTTTAAAGAAGGAGTTTAGAGGCCCAGGATTTAGCTCAGTGGTTCTGGTGCCTGCCGTGCAAGTGCAAGGACCCAAGTTTGATCCCCGGTACCAAAATAAAAATATCACTAAAAAAAGAAGGAGTTTAGAGATTATCTAGTGAGTCTAACACTCCATGTTACAGTGAGGATGCTGAGACCAGAGAGATTAAGCAACTCTCTGGGGGACTGTGGGCTTTCTCTCTGTCTGGGCAGA
This sequence comes from Fukomys damarensis, assembly GCF_012274545.1. Classification (NCBI taxonomy): domain Eukaryota; kingdom Metazoa; phylum Chordata; class Mammalia; order Rodentia; family Bathyergidae; genus Fukomys; species Fukomys damarensis. The sequence continues at coordinate 74,959,448 of NW_022900926.1, forward strand.
GGGTTTTTGTGTCTCATGATGTACACCAACCCAGTGAAGGGTTGAGTTTAGGCTTCTTGACAACCTAGGCTTCATCTTCGGAGCTTTACAATTTCTTCTCTTGAGAGCTTGTGCACCAAATGAAGTATTGTGGACAGGTTCTCAGGTTCTAAGTGAGTGAAGGAGACTCTTGCTCGGAGTCTGTGCTTCTGAGTGAAGTTTAGGGTAAGATGCTCAATAGGTCAAGGATACCAGGCAAATGGTTCTCAATCATGGTGGCCCATTCTAATAACCTGGGTTTAGTTTACACAACTGTAAGACTCTGGACCCTGGACTTATGAACTCAGGATAGGGGTGAGGATGGTGTGAACATCACAGCAGGCAATTCCCATGTACACAGTGGGGCCATAGTCTGCTCTGGTATCTGTTGGTGGCTATTCTTGGCCCCTTTATTCTTTCTCTATGAACTTAATTAAGCTGCCCTGTTATGTCCTGTGCAAGAGGCTTATAAACCTGGCAAGCTTTGCTTCAAACGTTCAAGAGAACTTGTTGCTTTGGTTGGGGAGAGGGTATACCATCAAGGCAAGTGAACATGCATTTTTGGCTTTATGAAGGACAAGTAATTCTATGATATGCAGCTTCCTGCTTGTCTGCACGCTCCCCACCACACCACACGTTTGGCCTTCCATGAGAAAAAGTTTCACTACTGAAATCAGTGGTTGACCTTTCTCTTTGTTCATACAACCGGAGGAAGAGACAAATTGGTTTGAAGTAGATTTGCAATCAAGTTTAATACTTCTGCAAGAGCCTTGCAATGGAGACCTGAACAGCAGCCCAGAGGACTTTGCCTTTTCTCTGTTGGCTACAAGATGGGGCTGTTATTTTGTGAATGTTTTCAATGTCTGTGTAACTCGCTGAGATGTATCCACAAAATGGGAAACTATCATGTGTGGCCACGCAATTATTCTAGTCCAGAGCATCATGGAATACAAATAGGAGATTCCCAATAGTGGTGACCAGAGTGCTGGCCCCTTGCTGGAAGGGAAGAATCAGGGGCCAGAGTCCCATCACAGCCATTTTCTTCCGTCTCAAGAGTAGCAAGCTGGTAATTCATAAGTATCTAGAAATCTGGGGCGGGGGGAAAGAGTAGCAAGCATTACAGTGAGTGGAGAGACCTAATGGGAGAAAAGAAAAGGACTAGAAGCTGGGCGTGGTGGCACACTCCTGTAATCCCAGCACTCGGGAGGCTGAGGCAGGAGGATCACTGAGAGTTCGAAACCAGCCTGGGCTACACAGTGAGTTCCAGAGCAGTCTGAACTACATAGTGAGACCCTGTCTCAAAAAACAAAACAAAACAAAAACAACAACAAAAAAAAAAAAAAAAAAAAAAAAAAAAAAAAAAAAAAAAAAAAAAGAAAGAAAGAAAAGGACAGATATCAAGCAAAAGGGAAACTAAAACCTGGGGCAGAAGAGAGTAACGTGGCAGAAGGAGCTACATGGTGGCAGGCAGCTTCCTCTGCTCTCCCCAGTTCAGGCTCCTGCTGGGTGTCTCCTTGCTCCTTCTTCTCCCATACTTCTTTAAAAACATAGAGGAAGTTCCAGTGCGTTTGGCAGCCAGTGCAGGTGCCCCATCCGACCTGCCTAAGGCTGATCGCTGAATTGTTCTAGCGAAGAAATAGGAGCTCAGGCACTCCTTTACCAGCCACAGTTCTCTTTAGGAGTTTCAGCCCAGTGGTCCCAGTGGGAAAATCATGAAATTAAGTCTTGATGTTATAAATTCCACCTCAGGAAGTAGTCACTTTACTGCAAAAACTTATTTTATTATATAGGGGTCTTGCAAAACAACCCAACAATAACAACTACAAACAACAACAACCGCGCAAAAAACCAATTATAACAAATATTTAAAAATATATAAGGTATGATAAAAAACAGAGAGAATGTTTAATTAAAAAATATTACAATTGCCATTAGTCCTGCTCAGAATATCCCCCTTTCCTTTCAGCACACTCACCCCATTGTTTTTGCCATTTTCTGAAGTAGTTCTGGTAGTCCTTTTTTGTACCTCAGTTGTGCTGTCCGGGCTGCCTTCATGTCCTGAACTGATTCAAAACATTTATCTTTCATGGTCATTTTGACTTTGGAAAGAGCCAGAAATCATATGGTGCCAGATCTGATGAATAAGGTGGATGAAGACACACTATAATCTTTTTATCTGACAGAAATTGCCGTAAACATTTGAACAACAAAATGTAGATCAAATGAATATTTAAATTTTAAAAAACATTTCAGTAAAAAATATATTGTCGATTTATCCCCTTGAAAATACTGAGAATAAAACCTCCCTTACTCAGAGCATATTTACGCCATCAATATTGGCAAAAAATTCATTGTATTCTTCAATCACCCCTTGTATTTGTAAATTTCTGTGAGTTAATTTATTTTCTGAGATAAGCAGAAACCTCATAGACATTTGGAAAATTTTGCCAAGCAAATAAAAATGATGAAAGTCTCCTCATTCTTTTCCCCAGTAAAGTAGACCACCATTATCCCATTTTAGTGAAACATCATCTCTTTCACTTTTGAAAATGAGTTGGAGACATTCTCGTGTAATGGGTACACAGCTAGATTCTAAGCAAAACTATACATTGTCCCCACTAAGATTCTGGTCCATATTCTGTTGTTGACAAACCTGTGGTTTGGTTTGGTTTGGTTTTTACTAATTCTCAGCTCCATTGCTGCCTGAAAAACGTTGTCTGCAAAGCTAATCCTGCCAGCCACTGGTACAGTCAAATTCAAACTAAGTTTTTCAGTTGCCAGGGAGAAAGAGGAGAGACTTAACTGGAAAGAAAATTGTCCAGCAAATATTTGATGATAGAAGAATGGAAACCAGCCTGCAGAAAGGCCAACTGTGGTTCTGAACAAGAATAAGAGCAATGTTTCAGCTGTTGATTTCTCACTTGACCCAAAAAAAAAAAAAAGCCTGAATTTTAGGCATGAAGGGAAAGGGAACAGGCTTGGGACTGAAAACAAAAGAGTGAGAAATAAAAAAAGAAAGAACAAGCACAGAGAAGGAAGTTGGTAGCCATTGGTCAGTTGTAACTGCTAAGTTCCTCTACGAGATTTCAGGAGCCAAGGAGGAAAGCCCAAGTTGCCAGAGGAAAGGAGAGCACAGTAGGCTGTGCAGGGCAGTAGGGCCTGGCAGAGGACCAGGAGGAGCCCGGTGGACAGATGCAACTGAGAGAGAAGGGAGGTGGATCCCCAAATCAAAACGATATGACGTCTTAATTCCCTGGAAGGTTCTCCCCGGCTGTGCTTGCAGAGAGGACGAAAGATAACACCAGGCTGCACGCATGGCTGCTGTGGTACAAGAGTTTGAGCCATGACCAAGAGACTGGGCTTCCAGCCTCAAAGTCAGCATTTTATCAGTGTGAGGCAGAGGTCAAATTGCTTAAAAACAGCAATTTGGCAAAATAGTGAGAACAATCATGTCTCACAGATTTCGCACGAAGCTTGAGATCATACACGCCAAAGATACATCAAGATTTCTGCTGAATAGTGAGTGTTCCCTATAGGGAATCACAGTCATTGTGTGTGCCCACGTGGTGGCTGCTTTATGGCTGACCGTCTCTGTCCAGAGGAATCAGGGTAGATGAAAGTATATTGATCTGGGACGGTGTGGTTGGAGTCTGAGGAGTGGACATTAGATTAAACCACTTGGGGACTCTCTGTGGGTGTTGGGGAGCTGACTGGCTAGCACAGAATATAGTTTGTGGAGAAGTAAGTGAGGTGCACACTGATCTGTCCAAAATCTGGTGGCATCCTGAAGGCTCCCCGGTTCTAGATGCCAAACGTCAGAGAGAGATATGGGGAGGAGATCAGCAGCTTCTGATCTGTCACCTGTTAAAAGGTGATTCATAGTTGAGGGAGGGAGCGAGAGCTCTGTGAAGACACTCCCCTATGACTGTCTCCAGAGGGCCCAGGGGAAGTCTGCAAAAGGGCCCATGAAGGCTGAGTGCGCAGAAGCTGCCCTTCAGCCAGGGATGGAAACAGCTGCAGGGGAACCAGGGTCAGCAGGTCTGAGTCCCGATTCACCACCTGCCTCCAATTTGCCATATGACCTGTTCTAAATCATTTCTCCCCTCTGGCCCTGAGTCTCTCACCTAGACAGTGAAATTGAACCAGGATTTTGATTCTAAACCTTTACTACACAAATCCTCATCCCTTTTTGCACAATACCGGAATCTTCTGTTGCTCTCCCGTCTTCAATTTAGCCGCAGGAGCCTTTTCAGTAATTCCCAGCCCCGGTGGAGAACCACAAAACTAGATAGTCACTGGTCTGAGGGTGATATTTGCTTGTTCTGAGAAGAGGACGACATGTGTTCCTGGGGTAGTGGTAAAAGACAGTGTGGACAAGATAAGCAGGTGGGTCAGCACTGAGTCTGATGGGAGTGCAGCTCCCTCCTGAATTGTCTAGTGGCAACTGCTCAAGGTGGGAGCAGAAAAAAACCCCAGGATGGCTCAGGAGAGCTGAAGGAGAGTGATTTATGGACCCTGGGGGCAGGAAACTCCCCCCCCCCAGGTGACTAATTTCCCAGGGAGTCTGTCTCCAGGAAAGCGCCTTGTTCTCCAGCTCTAAAGGGGTGGAATCTTGAAAGTCCAACCTCAAGGCCCTTTTCTTACTGTTGCAATGGGATGTCTTGGACAGCCTGTGACCAGCTCCTTGGTCCTCCAAGTGGCTTATCAGCCACTTTCTATTTTAACTTCCTTTGGACAGCCTTACTCATATTCCGCCTTCATCCTGCTCTGCCTGGGAAGCTCAATACATTTTTGTGAAACAGGTGTTTCAGTGTAAAGAGGTAATACTGCCTTAATCGTAGGACAGAGGGAGGGAAGGAAGGCAGGCAGGCAGGGAGAGAGACTGATCAGTAGCCTCACTCTCTCAGCTCACATGCTAGCCGGGTGTGCCTGGTAAGTTACTCAGCTGCTCTGTTCTTTATCTCTTTACCTACAAAATGTGGTTAATAACCCACCCCCATCCCCTGCTGCCTCACAGGACGGTGAAAAGTAAATGTTAGTAGTATACAGTGCTTCCAACAGTGCTGATGCAGAGAAAGCCCTTCATAACGAGCTGTTGTTGTGCTCCCAGTTTCTCATGCTTCTCAGTATTGGGTGCACACAATGAAACAGCTGTTCAGTCAGCAGAAACAAACCTGAGGAGTCTCTGCCTTCCCTCTTTCTTCCTATTTCTGCCCCAATTTGGAAGGACTATTGGTCATTATTTTCTAATTACTTTTTTGGATAATTTAATCATCTGTGACTGATTTTTTTTAAAGGAGCGACAGTGACTTCATGGAAGAATTTGACAGTGAAGGGTCTCTTCCTTGTTCTCAGGTTTCCTCTCCTCCTCTAGCCCCACCTTCATTTCTGCAGAGAATTTGAAACCACAAATGCTCCCCTTTGAATTTCCAAGTTCAGGTTTAAATTTGAAAAGCTCATTTTCAGATTTAGTTTTTGAGTTCTTAAAATCTGAGAAAGAAGGAAAGTGGTTTTAAGCAGAAGGAGAAACTAGAGGAAAGAAAACCATTGTGCAGGCTTTAACAATTTTTATCTCTATACATTTAGAGGGTCTGCAGGGCAATGTCTTAAAAAGAGAAGGAAATGAGCATGTCTATCTGCACAGGGCTTTGCTTGGCAATGGAAGATTCAGGAATGCTGAGGAGAGAGAAGTAATGTAGTACTCATTATCTTTAATTGTAATTATGTTTTTACACAATATTTGCTAATGAGGAAGGATTGGGAAAAGCCGAGATAATAATAGGATTCAAAATTCAAGTCAATCAGCTAAAGATGTTTTTACCCAGGTTTATTTAAAAAAAATTTTTCATTTGGTAACATCAAGGGATTTTTCTCCCCATTGAATAGCAAATACTTCCTGGCTGGGTCCGTTCAACTTTGTAACCTTAAGCAGTCAGGCCCCAGGTGCCTTAACTGAGGGAAAGTCACCTAACCACACCCCAGAACAGGAAAATAAAAGAAATAGTTGTGAGCCACTTTCTTTTAGCAATGTGTCTGTTGCGATCAATTATTTCATTTATTCATCATGAGCTGGAGACAGTCACGAGAACTTGTTTACAGGAAGTTCTTTCAGAAATGGGCTTTATAAGCTTAACTGAACTTATACCAAATCAGAACCCCACCTATGCCTATTTTCTTTCATTCTTACTTGACCGGGTGAGGGCGTGTGAGGCAGGGGCTTTCTGAAAATCACATGTTCTTCTTGAGGATTTTCACAGGTTCAAAAACAGGCAGGAGAAATGACATAAGCATACCTTAGCAGTTCAGGCAGACAAATTCTTTTGGCTTCTACACACTGTGTATAATTCTAGTATAGTGTCGATCCTGGTATCTTTACCTGCCTGGCTCCTCCTCACTAGAGAGTGAGCCCCTTGAAGCCCGAGGACATGTCCTGTTTACTTGTTATAGACTCCATGTGTAGCATGTTGTTAGAGATTATTACATTATTTTATTATTACTCTTTTATATCTCATCTCATTCTGCCAAAGAACTTTGGAGATTCTCGACAGATAGCCTTGTTGAATTAACATGTTTCTGAATGACATGCACTGTGATAGTAAGAAGGCAAAACTGCGCAGGCTCACCAGGCACACCTTGATGACATGCAGAGATGATTAATCTGCCACCTGAGGGTGGGAGTGGGTGGGGAGAGAACATTTGTAGAGTCATTGGATGATGGAGGCCTCCCCGGCAGGAGGGTTTACCGAGATTCTCTGTTATCCCTGTTTGTGTAATTCCCCCTCTGACTTTATACAAACCCAGACAGTTGTCTGGCACTGTCCTCATCTGTTACACAACCGCGACATGTTTTTGTGCAAGCTTTTCATTTCCCTTAGCGAATAGGTTTTAGCTTCCATACCTTGGGAAAAAGAAAGAAAGAAGAAGAAAGAAAGAAACCTCATGGAAGGGCGGTAGGCTTGTGTGCAGTGATAATCATCCCCAAATGCCAGCATGGGGAGCCTCGCCATCAAGATGAAGAAATGGGAGCCCTACGGGAATTGTCCTGCCCTAGGTCAGACAGGGTGCCAGCCTCTGAGAGAGACGTAGATTTGCCCAAGTCTGCTTTACGGCTGTCAGCTTGGCCCACTGTACTTTATTGTTCTTTGGAGAAGTCTTTGCTATTGAACTGAAGATGTGGGATCCCTGGTCAGAAAGAACAATTCACTATGAATCAATTTATTCCACCACTTTGGCCCACAGGGAGAATGCTGGGTGGGACGACACAGTTCCATGGTGGAGCCTAAGTGTCTTCTACAACAAAGGATGACTTTAAGAGTGACCACAGGAGAACAATACTTCCTTTGTTGTGGAAAACCTCCTCTAATTTTTCTCCTGGTTGTGGTTGCTGCTAAGGCTGTTTGTTCATGCAAGTGTTTATAGCATGCCTTTGCGCTTTGTCAGAGGAAACTGCCCTTCCATCCTGCCATTTTGCAACGTGACTTCTGACTGTATCTCATGAATCCTAATAATAGACATTGTGACCACCACCTGTACTTAAGGTCATTGCCTCACAGGTTTCACTCTAATGCTATCCTTCCTGGTGTCATAGCCACAGATCCGAGTGGACACACCCATACCTAACTACATGGAAATATGTCATTAAAACAAAAAAACCAAAACAACTTGCTCCGCCATGAAAAGCTCGTGACCGACACTCTATGAAGCATAGTGTTGACAAACCTGTTGTTCATCTTCCCTAACCTTGGGTTTGGTAGATGTCCACTATCTGATTCACCAGGAAATCTGAAGGAAAGTATTTTCTATTATCATTAAGCATATGAATGAAATATGTAGTGAGTTTATACTTATGCTACACCGACTGGGTTCAGTTTCCTGGGCTATAATTCAAGCAACCAGCCCTGTAGATAATTGGTACATGTCTCTTTCAGGCAAGATACCTATGTGCACGTCTGATCCTTGATTTGTAACACAGTATTCTTGAATAATAGACATTACGATGGAGAACACTCCAAGTAATTCAGTATCAATAATGCTCTGGGATTCTTGGGTTTTGGTCACTTAAATTATCTTGTCATTTATTAATTTCATGATTCCAATCTCCTGGCTCAGTTGGTTCATCTGTAGAATAGTGGCTAATAATTACCTCCCTTATGACAACCTATTTGACTGTTAATATTTTAAGATTCCTGAAGCTTTCATTCTAGATCATATTTCCATGTTAACAGTGTAGAATTTCCTTGCAGGATTTTTTTGATTTTTCATTGATACTGAGATTAAGTACAATTGAACATAGTCTGCCTTCATCTTTGTTATCTCTTAGTCTGGCTCCTGATCAGTAATAGGTCAGGTGGCTTTGGATAGTCATTTAGGTTTCATATTACAAATAAGTTATCATTGGATGTGCTCCCATGTCAAGACTGTTTGGTTCAAAATTTTATCCAATGATTTAAATTAGTTGGGCATAAACAATTTAGAATGATTTTATCATGATACAGATTGTGTAGATTAGCGGAAGTGGTAGGTATTCTCTTTTGTGCTGGAACAAAGATCTTCAAACCATATGTTCCCCCCTGCTTATGCCCATTTAGGGTTAAATAATTGTCCAATTGTAATTTGTTTTCAGCCCAGCTGGGTAAGTGGTTTTAAGAGATTTTAGAGATGAAACTTTGAAAACAATAACAACCAAAAGAAATGACTGTTGGGGGTGTATTTTAATGATCATCTGCAAATGGTTACTGCACTGAACATGTCGCTATTAAACTCAATTAGCCAGCAGTCTTCCTTGCTAGATGTACTGTATTTCCTGTGTGTACATCTGTTTTTATCACAGCTTGGCATCATTTGTAAAACATCTGGACCCTGATAAAAGAGATTGGAATACAAAATAATTCTGCATAAGGGAAAACAACAACTTTCTCCCATCTTTAATGTTATCCTGTTTCCCTGTTGCTAGCTCCCCAGACTGTGGAAGGAGGGACTTGAAGCCAGACCCTCATAATCTATGGTTCCTACTCTAAATTGCCACCCTGAACACAAACACATACCCACACTCCTTTTTCTTGGCTGTGTCCACTCTGTCCACTGAGGTTAAGTATTTTTCCCTTCTCACTTTGGGTTTTCTATACTTTTTATCAAAGTCTAATACGCACACATCTTGTGTATTATATTTAACAAATAGTGCTTGCTATGTCACAGGCACTGTTTAACTTAAAATATTAACTCACTACATCCTCATAATCCTAGGCAGTAGAGACTATTATCCACTCCTTAAATATGAGGACATTGAACAGCCAAAAGTTTAAGTAAATTCACCAAAGTCAGTGGTACCTTAGTAAATAGCAGAACCTATTTTGAACTTAGAGTTGTACTCGTCTATTCTGTTCTACTGGATTCCATTTGATTTATTACACAGAAATTGGTCAGCACCCACCATGTTCCTATAACGTCCTGAAAACTCTAGCATGTCACTCTTATACACATCACTAGCATACTGTCCTATCACTCTAATCTGATAGCGTAGAATACATTGTCTGTGTTACTAATTTGGGCTTGTCAATGCTGTTATTATTTACCTTTGTGGATAGTGAAGGGTGATTGTGGTAAGGACTGTGTGACTCCAACTTGTGATACTACACTTTTGCCAGTTGTTAAGTGAATGTCTTTTCCATGCTCCAGAATCAGAACACATTCTTTTGGATATAGTTGTCTGAAAGGGATGCAGTTAGTGATTCTGAAGAGGGCTCAGTAGTGAGGTAGAGGATGAAACTTCAAAGAAAAAGGGCCTAACTTGGAATGGAGGTATGGATATTTCCTCTTTTTGAGCTGGAGCTGTATCTGATCTAGATCTATGACAGGAAGAAGCTTAGAGTGAGTCCTTGTGGTAAGAAAGATTTTCCTTTCGTGTGGTAATCATCTGGAGGTGAAACGGAATCAATCGTTCCTCATATAAGGGAAGGAAGGGTAAAATGATATTTCTGTTTTTAGTATTTTGAGAAAGCTCCATACTGGCTCCATAGTGGTTGTACTGGTTTACGTCCTCACCAATAAAGTAGAAGGAGAATCCAGTATGCCATGGTCTTTGATGAGTGCTCTAGGTTGTCAGATGGCTGTGCTCTGCCCAGCCTTACAGTGACCGGGGCTCCTTCCTGGATGTGATTTCATTGCCAACCCTTAGGGCAATGGTTCTTAAAATACATGTCTCTACAAAGTCAAAGCTGTTTTTACAACAATATTAAGACATGGTCTCCTTTTCTTCACTTTCATTCTCCAGTGAGTATACAATGGGATCTTTTACATGCTAAGCAAGAGGTAATATTGCAACAGGTTGAATGCAGGAATGGATAGGAGGATCTTGCTGTCTTCTAGTAACACTTTTACAAAAAATGTGAAATAATGTCCCTGTCTTCACTAAATGTATTTTTTGGAAATGAAGTTATTATTAATATTTATGTGAAAGATATTAATGATACATTAATATTAACACACAATAGTTTAAAATTATTTTTGATGAGAATACATAGATTTAAAAATTCTCAGTTTTAAGAAACACTAAACTTGCTGGAAGATAAGTTAGGCAGAACTCTTGAAGACATGGTATAGGAAAAGACTTTATGAACAAATCCTCAGTAGCACGGGAACTAGCAGAAAGAATCAACAACTGGGATCTCATCTTATTAAAAAGCTTTTGTACTGCAAAAGAAACCATCAACAGGACTAAAGCCTACAATGTGGGGAAAAACTTTTATCAGCTGATCCACAAAAGGCTCTTTTCTAGACTATATGAAGAACTCAAAACAGGCCGGGGATTTAGCTCAGCGGTTTGGTGACCTGCCTTGCCAGTGCAAGGACCTGAGTTCAATCCCCGGTACGAAAAACAAAACAAAACAAAAAAACCAACTCAAAACAATCAGCCCCTCCCAAATATAAAGACCTGATTCAAAAATGGGCATCCAAAATGTCAGACAAAGAGGTAAAAGCAACAAGTAAATATATGAAAAAATGTTCCACATCACTGGTCATTTGAGAGATGCAGATGAAAACAACACTGAGATTCCACCTCACCCCAGAAAGAATGGCTGCTAACAATAAATCAGACAGTAACAAATGTTGGTGGGGTTGTGGGGAGAAAGGAACCCTTCTCCATTGTTGGTGGGAGTGCAGACTGGTGCAACCACTATGGAAATCAGTATGAAGATACCTCAAAGAGCTGGGACTAGAGGTTCCATTTGACCCAGCCATCCCTCTGTTGGGTATCTTTCCAAAAGAATTAAAAGAATCATATCACAGTGACATATGTGCACCTATGTTTATAGTGGCACAGTTTGTAATAGCTAAAACTTGGAAACAGCCCATTTGCCCATCAGTTGGAAACTGGATAAAGAAGATGTGGTTTTTCTATAAAATGGAATATTACTCAGCCATAAAGAATGAGAAGTTAGATTAATTCATAGGAAAACGGATATATATTGAGGATATATGCCTAAGTGAAATAAATAAGTCACACATGAGTAAATACCGAATAGTTTCTCTGGCGTGAAAAACTGTAATAGTACATAAGATCCTAATGAGATAGGCTAAAGGTGTAGGGAAAGTGGGAAGGGTAGGGGAAAGGTAATAAGGGAAAAGAAAAAAATATGAGAAAATGAAAAAATGAAAATAAAGTATTTGTAAATGGGGAAGGGAGGAGGGGG
>NW_022900926.1:74982704-75002200 GCF_012274545.1 Fukomys damarensis
AAGGGAGGAGGGGGTGAAGGGAGGGTGGGGACAAGGGGAAAAAATGAGAACCAAGACCTGTCATGTAAAGGTGCAAGATCCCAATGATGAATGTAACTGTACTGTATACCTAAAATGTACCAATAAACTCAATGAGAAAAAAAAAATTCTGTTTTAATTTCTAATACAAGAAACATCATTAGATATAACTAATATAAAGATAAGATAGTTTCTGGCATCACTAACAGTTTTTAAAAATGGAAAGCTATCTTGAGAACAAGATGTTTCAAAACTGCTATGGTAAAAGGCACTATTGTCTGAGTGATACAATATGGTTCGTTATCGTGATGGATTTGAAGATGGCAGGAAGAAGAGAAAGAAGGGCTGTTTACTACCTAAGCCTGTCTATGTAGCTTCTTGGACTTCCTGACATCATGGCAGCTGGGTTGCCAAAACTGAGCCTCCCAAATTGATAGGGCCCAAGGTGTAAGCCCTTGTCAAGCTACTCACAGGATCAAGTCCAGAATCTGTGTGGAGGAAAATACAGATAGGGTTGATTATTGGGAAGTTTGTTTCATTGAATGTCACCAAATTAACAGTCTATCTTTAGTGGATTTAGAAAAAGAACCATAATTTTATTTTTATAAGAAGAGGCTGGGGTATTCTGAGCTAGAGTATAAATTGTATATTTTATATATCCAATAGTCTTTTCTCATGAAAAATTTGATATATTGTTGAACAAGAGAAATTTTCCCTAAATAGCTATTCATTTATGTGAAATATTACTAAATAATAAATTAATCAATTTTATTATGAAAATAGAATGAACTGAAATTGTGTTGTCCCAAGAAAAGTCAAATTCTGTCTCATTGATCAGTTAATAGCAGGAACTCTAAACTTTTCCTCAGCATTTTGGGTTACATCAAGACTCCTTCAGAATTGGAAGACATGTTAGAAGGGTTGACTTAAAATAGAAACTGGCAAAAATCAATACCTGATATAACACATCTTAATTCTTTTTTATCCTCACAATGAATGTAAACATTATGTACTGCAAACATGTACTAATATCAAGGAAAAACATCAATGCCTAAGCAATGCCAGCAGCCAGGCATGAATGTATCACTGACAGTTAAGATGTATCTACTGACTCTCATCCTGCAGGCCAGGATGTTTAGCAAACATACTCTGATCAGTAGCCTATTTGTTCTATATAATACTATAAAATAAAAGTTATTATAAAGATGCAAGTTGCGATTGACTTAATAGTACGATACAATATGATGGAAGCAGCTGTGCTTTAAAAGAATGATTGTTAAGAAGAATTAAAGGCCAAAAATATTACTGAAATGACATAATATATGTCAGTTCTTTTTGTTGCTGAAAAGTACTGTATTATGTGCATAAGCACAATTTGTTTACTCACATACAAGCAGAAGGACCTTGAGTTGTTTCAGGTTTTTTTAGTGATCATCAATAAAGCTGTTATAAACATTTGTTTTTATATAGACATATTTTCATTGTTGGAGGGGTAAATACCTAGAAATGAGGTTGAAGAGTTCAACAGTATGTGTCTTTTGAATTAAATTTTTGTTTACTTCTTTTTTTGATGCAAGACCTTGCTCTGCTGCCCAAACAGCAAATTCCTTGATTCGAGTGATGCTCCTGGCTCAGCGTACAGTAGCTGGAACTGCCGAGCAAGGCAACACACATCTGCAGTTCCAGCTACTTGGAAGCAAAACACGACAGTTTGACTTTACACCACCAGCCATGTGTGGGAGTTCAGTTGTTCCACATCCCCACCAGCAGTTGGCTTTGTCAAGTTAAGACATTTTTGCCACTCTAATATATGTGTAATGATATCTAGTTGTGTTCTTAATTGGCAATTCCTTAATGATCAATGATTTTGTCTTCTTCTGGGTATTTTTCATCTATGTGTTTTCTTGGTGAACTGTCCAAATCTTTTGCCCATTTAAAAATTTGAGTGGTTTTTCCTTTCTTACTATTGAGTTTGGGAAATTCTTTTTTATTTTTTGTTTGTGCATGTTTGCAACATATACGGAATTTGCTAATTGTTCTGGATGCACATTCTTTTAAAACTTTTTAATTTTATTGGTACATTTTAGGTATGCAATATAATGACATTCATCATTGGAGATTTGTATGTTTATGTAATCTATCTTGGTTCTTTTTTTTTTTTTTTTTCTTGTACTGGGGATCGAACTCGGGTTCTTATTTTTATCCCCATTCCCCTGCCCTCCTTTAACCTCTCCCTCCCTCCCTATCTACAAAGACTTTGTTCCCATTTTTTCATTTTCTTATGTTAATTCCATTCCTTTCTTTTCTTTCCCCTACCCCTCTCACTTCCCCTTTGTCCCTTTTCTTCCTATTTCATATTATCTATTATACCTTTTAGTCATTTTCACTTTCAGGTTCTCACACCAGAGAAACTATTCGGTATTTGCATGTGTGTCCTATGTATTTTACTTAAGAGTATCACCTCAATGTCGATGCACTTTCTTTCATCAGCTATCTATTACAAAGATTTTCTCCCTACCTGTGGCTTTTCATTTTTTTAAGGTAATACCTTTTAGATTTAGATGAAGCCCAAAATTTTTTTCTTCTATTGAACTTGATTTTTGTATCTTCAAAATTTTTTGCCTAGCCCAAGGTCACAAAAACATTCTCTTATTGTTTTTATTCTAGGAAATGTATAGTTTTAGGTATTACATTTAGATTTATGACTTGTTATGAGTTTCTTTTTTCTTTTTTTGGTATTGAAGATCAAACTCAGGACCTTGTGCTTGTGGGGTAGGCACTGGCATCACTGAGCTACCCAGCCCTTCTATCATTATTTCTTGAAAAGATTAAGCTTTCTCCATTCAGCTGCATTGGCACTGTTGTTGAAAACATCTTGCCTTAGTGTTGTATCTATTTATGGTCTTTATCCTGTATCGTCAATTTAGGTACCTATCATCTCACCAATATCACACTGTCTTAATTGTAGTATAGTAAATATTTATGGTAAGTCAAAGTAAGATGGTGTTAGTCCTTCAACTTGTTTTCTTTTTCAATATTACTTTGGCTATTCTAGATGTTTTTTAGCTGTATATTTGTTACTTTTTCTCATGCTCAAATTTCTCACCATTAAAAACTAGGTAATGCCATCTACCATTTGTAATTTACTTAGTAAAACACCTGGCATATGCCAATCTTGCAGTTAGCTCTTCTTCTTCTTCTTCTTCTTCTTCTTCTTCTTCTTCTTCTTCTTCTTCTTCTTCTTCTTCTTCTTCTTCTTCTTCTTCCTCTTCCTCTTCCTCTTCCTCTTCCTCTTCCTCTTCTTCTTCTTCCTCCTCCTCCTCCTCCTCCTCTTCCTCTTCCTCTTCCTCTTCCTCTTCTTCTTCTTCAATTTGCACATCAGCTTTTTCTGTGATTTAACCTGAAACCTTGTACATTATTCTAAAACATGTATACACCTACTGAAATAGTTTGTATGTATGCATAAATTCCCATATTTAAAAAGTATTTTGAAAACACACTCTCTATTCAAGGAATTAACAGACAAATTTGAAAAGAAGCATGGAAATATTTCCTGAATTATTGGCTTACTGAGTTTTTACTGGGAATGATACCAGAAAACACTGGCAATTAATACAAGAGGCCATGAACATTTGGAGCAGAGAAGGAACTAGCTTACAGAGAAGGGGTAAGATGGCAGTCAGATACCAATAAACATGTTTCTTGATTTGCACTTGCCTAGCTAGGAAACTCTGAATTCATACCATTGTAGTGACCATCTTCTTGTCTTCATGGCATCTCATAGTAGTTGCAGCGAAGGTGAGTGAGCTAGTTGTTGTGAAAGTGTTCTGTAAAGTATAAAATGCTAAACCCATGGTTCCCAAACTGTACTAAGGTACCCTGGGATGGTACTGTGACGTTGTAGAGGCCTTAGAAGATTTACCTGAGTAACTTGAACTCTATATCCTCTCTTCTCTGGGAAGTAAATAAATGCTGAGCATCTCCCCTAGACAAGGCTGAAAGCTTGTACTGAGGAGTGGTTGTGCGCAATGATACACTGTTCTCCATCCCCCAAGACTCCCCAGGCTTTAAAAAAAAAACTCGATCTTGATCTTTCTTTGTTACTTTTTTTTTCCCTAGGTCTACTCAGAAATACTAAATCTTTGGCCCTTTTATAAAAAAGTCTTATGTCTGACCATTGAGTACCAATATGGATTTCTAAATCCATTGTGAAGACAGTGACAAAGCCCATTAAAAAATTTAAACGAAAAGTATTTTTCCCAGACCAATACCAGTGGTGATAATAAATAACAATTTAAAAGTCTTACCTCATTTATCAGGTTGGGCAGTTGATTCATCTCACTTTATGTGGAGGAAGGGCAGAAAAAAATTTCATGTCTTAGGAGCTCAGCATATGGTTCATTAATATATGAGGCACAAATTCAAACAACATGCCATAATGCTCAGTATTTAGTAAGATGTTCTTATACTGAAATAATAGATTTGGCATTCAAAATAATGTATATTTAGTTTATGATTAGCAAGTTTTAACATTGTCTTTTTTCCCTGAACAATATTATATCCAGACATTTTGAAAGTTTTTTCATTAGTTTAGTTTCAAAGAGTTTTCGCTTAAAATGTTGGCATTCAAATTAGTCATACAGTAAGTAATCGACAAAAGATAAAACAGCAATCTTGTTCAAGGAATGAGCAGTTTCAAGTTCACCAAGTTGAGCAAGATGTGCTACAGTTGATACTGGACTTCCAGGTGGAGTTCCTGGGACAAAAACTGACTTTGTCATTGGTGCTTTGAGTCATTCAGGGCACACAAGAGAAAAACTGGCTCAGTAGCATGTCCCCCATGACTCAGCCGAGTGGTTTTAGTCAACGAGGAGAGTGATTCTTCAATTAGAAATGTCAGCGATGGAAAAACCAGCTTCGAGTTGCATCAACAGAACATTTAACAATTTCATCGATGTTTTTACTATTTTCTAACTCACCAAAGTCTGACCTACTCCTTTAACTCTTAAAAACATTTAGAAACTAGTTGTGAATTAAATGGAAGACCAATTCATTCATTCAGCAAATATTTCTGAACATTTACTGTTGACCAAGCACTATGTAAGACACTAGAGTAGTCTAGTGATTAAAATTAAGTCCCTGCCTCTGTGAAGTTTACATTTTGGTGGAGGCAGATAGACACAAAACAGTATATCTAGTGTTGACATGTAGTAACAAGAAAATAAATGAGGTACATTAAGAAGCTGGAAAGTGATTTGGACCTGGTCTGCTCTTTTGTTTAGGATGTTCAGGGCTTTTGATTAGAGAATGTTTGAACAGAGACCCCAAAAGAGAGAATACAAGTCAAATGGATCATCTAAGGCAAGAGCTTTCTAGGCAGAGGAAATAGCAGATGGAAAAGGCTGGTAGTAAAGAATGGGCTTAGAGCTCTTGAGAAACAGAGTAGAGAACAGTGAGATAAAGCAAATGGAATACAAGGGAATTAGACTGGATGAGTTTGGATATTTTCTTCTGGCTGCTGTGAGAGAAGAGACCATCAGGGCAGAGATGGGAGCAGAGAGCAGCGGGAGTGTGTGGTAATGACGCAGAAACTATGGTGGCTTGGATAAGGGTTGCAGTGGGGATAGGTGAGAAGAGGTTGGACTCTGTTTATTTTAAAGGTGACACCTTCAGGACTTGCTGAAGGATGAGATGTAAACGATGCACTTCCAAGGATGAGGCCGAATACTACTTGGAGGCTTTTGCCTGAGCAACTGGAAAGATGGTAATGGAGTCGCCGTTTACTGAGATGAATGAGACTAGAGGAGCTGAAGGCTTTGCTTTACTTGAATCAGATGTTCAGTTATGAGCATTTTAAGTGTGGAGCTTTTATTGGATGACCAGATGAAGATGTCTAGTTGGAAGATGGGCACATTACTCGGATGGTAGTGATGTGGCTGATGTTGGAAATGCAAGTAGGAACCGTAAGATACAGACAGGATAGAAAACTGAAGATAACAGGGAGGCAGTGAAGATGGGTAGAAGATAAGGGGTTTGAGCCTTGAAGGGTTTGAAAACATCTGGTGAATAGTGTGGGAGGAGGCCAAAGGACCATGTGCCCTTGGCCAAGTGAAAAAGGTGAGGAAGGGACCCATGTCCAGTGCTGCTGAGAGCACAAAGCAGAAGGAAGAGGACTGAGCGTTGGGTTTGGCAATGTGAAGACTACTGCTAACTGTGACTAGAGAGTTCTGTTTGTTTACCGAATGTATTTATTGATTTATTTTTTAATAAAGGGAAGGGTGCTAATGACAGCCAAATAGGAAGAGGCTGAGGAATAGTAGGGTGAGGGTGTGGGCACAGTGGACGTAATTATTTTGAGAAGCTTTCCTGTAAAGTAGAGCAAAGAAATGAACCAGTAGGCAGATGTATGTGGTTTTCAAGGTTTCATCCTAGAACATTTGATGTATGATAATTGGAAATGATCTTTTACAGAAAATACACATTTGAGATCAAGAACATTTCATTATGATGGCCAATAGTATTCTGCAAAAGGTAAAGTGATTGGAAAAGTGTCTTCATGAATGATATAATTGCTGCTTTCTCTTTGCTGTTACTATTTTTCACTTAATGATAATGAACCATTATGTCACTTTTCCTCTTATAACATAACTGCAGCATACATTTAAAAATGTTTACTCCAGACAGGAAATATGATCATTTATTTTTCTTAATTCTTACAATAATTATATGGGAGTACTTATTCTAGGTTCCTTTTCTACAGAAGAGAAAAACGGAGGCTTGAAGAGGATATGAGTTATGTCCAAATCACATAACTGGGATCTATGCCCAGATAGTTTTGACCACAGAACTTTGAACTCTTAACCACTACATGTTTACCTCCTCTCCTTTGTAGCTGCATTAAGATAGAATGCAAACCTTCGTGTAATACATATACATCACTGGTCCATATTATGATGTGCATTTAGGAGTTTCCTGCTCCCAAAGCCACCTCTTCTCTGTGATAGCTTATGCGGTAGGTAGATTGTGAGTTTCCTGACTTCTCTCAAAGAAAAGGTTGGACAAATTGAGGGCAGTGACAGTACTCTTCAAAAACTCCCTTGATCTTCAGGAAAGCTGGATTATTTAGGAAAAAAGAGATAGGGGGATAAAAGTGCTTTGTGTTTCCCGCAATAAATCAGAGACAAAATACATGAACTAGTCTTCTGTATGCACCAATCAGATGAGAGATAGAAGGAAAATAGTGTGATATATAAGAAAATAAGCAATAATAAACCAAAATATGACACAACTGGTATCCTGCTTATAGGTACAAGAAAACATTCAATCTATTCTATCTTAATTTGAAATCCCCTGTATTCTCATATGGTCACTTCCTATCTTTGTTAGGAAGATTTATCAATATTTACAGAAATATTAAAAGTACAGCAAAGTAATAAAATGAGTTAGGTTGAATGCAGGCGTTCCTTTGGGCTTACAAGGGGAACAGATATAATACCACTCCAACTACTGTTGTAAGTCCTATAAAATAACTGATCCTTAGAACTTTGCTTTTGGTTAGCCAGATCCCTCTTAAAGGTGTGGTAAATAATAAGACATGTTTATGTCTATTTCGTCCTTGGTGCAGGGGTGGGGGATAAAAGACAAATATGGAGGATATGTTCTTGCCTTGATTTCTTCTTTTTTTTTTTTTTGAGACAGGGTCTCACTACGTAGTTGAGACTGACCTGGAACTCACTATGTAGCCCAGGCTGGTTTTGAACTCAAACTGATCCTCCTGCCTCAGCCTCCCAAGTGCTGGGATTACAGGCGTGCGCCACCACGCCTCACACCTTGATTTATTCTCTTCACTCTCATTTAAGAGATAACATAAGACTAGAAAAACATTTTAGTCTAAAGACAGCTCCAGATTATTAGAAAGAAATAGTCACAGTCTCTGGGTAAAAAGTATCAGAGAAGGGCACAGTGATGTGCAATCTGACTAAAGCGAAAATATCTTCTCAGACATGCCAAGATTGAATGGCTGTGTAGTCTCTCAAATATTTATAAATAACATTGAATTAAATACCCTGTCCTGTTCCAGGAAATCTTGAAATCTTTTGATTATGATTTCTTTTAGACTTGAAAGCAGATGATTAGCAGATTATAAAGCTACTATATCTTATCTGAGTCCTTACTATTCTTATATGGTCAAATGCAAAAAGGAACCGCATGTTCTGTTTTTCTTAGCTTGCGCCCTTCCTCTACCTCACCAGAAAAGCATGTATACCCTTCCTTTGGACACAACTACTGCTATGAAATATACTTTTCCTTTGAGGTTAAGGATGACCTGCATCCATATTTTTTATTTGGCAGAGGCAGAAGAGGATTCAAGTGACCATTTTTAATGCATCTATATAATGACATACATAAAACCAAGCTCCTAATTCCTGTGAACTTCCATGTCTAAGTAGCCTGCCTATGCTTGCCTGGGGTAGTGTTATGCTGGAAATACTGGAGACATACAATCTAGATTCTTTTTTATCTTTCATGTTGCATCCATTCTAATAGTAAATGCAAAAATAAAAATGTAAGGAAATGGCAAATAGGGACTTTGCCACAAGGGAGACACCTGTATATTTATGTGGCTATTAGTGGAAGTTTGGACATTAGAAGGTGGTCCCTAGAGATCATGATTCTGCCTGAAGCCCAAGGACACGAGTTTAGTCACCAATTGGATCGTTTGTCTGCACTTTTTTCTGAAGTAGGTAACATTTGAGATTAGTTTCATATGACTAGAATTGTGTTCTGTTAAGAATTGTGTCAGAACTCTGTTTCAGGAATTTGTGTCAGCAATCAGTGAACTTTGCAAGTGATGGAAGAAGAATGCTTAAGCAACGCTGTCTGTGAAGATTGCACGAACATACTTAAGCATAGGGTGGTACGCAGGTGGACTGCAACTCAAACTTTTTTTTTTTTTTTTTTTTTGTCAAAGGTAAATAGAAAGCCAGCAAAAGGGATACTGATTTTGAAAGAGCTGTGTGTTACTAGAATCCTGAATTATAAGTAATTATTTTTCTGCTACTCAAGGTTAACTAGCTTTCCTAAATTTCCATGCCCCCTTTCAAAGGGTCTGCTCCAGCAGTCCTGTTGTAACAAGCGGCGTACATGTCCTTTCATTCCAGACCAGTGTGACTCTCAGGTTCAGGAATTTAGAGCTGAAACCCGGAGAGTGTCCTAGTCTCAGATGCGTAACATCAAAGCTAGGGCTTGGCTATATCTGAGCTGAGCTGTGTATGTGGAGATGTGACGCGAAAGGGCTAGTGGTGCTGGGGATGGGGGGCAAGAGCGGGGAGGCGGAAGGAGACGAGGGGGGTGAGGGGAAGAGGGAGGAAAATGGAGAGTTAGAACAGAAACAACACAGCAAGAAGAAATGAAAAGGAGGACTAGAGAAACCTGGGTCGGCCTGGAGTCGAAACAGCCTCCTCTATGGTTAATAAAAAATAATGGATGAAATGAGGTGGCAAATAATGAAGCCTTTCACCTACTGTCCCTCATAAAATTGGCAAATTCAGAATAAATTCTTCTTGCATTTAAGTGAATAGCATGCAACTTTATGAATGCAGACTTATTTTTGAAGAGTACAATGCCCTGGTGCATCACAATTTGTAGGAGACGTATGACTTGTGTGTAAATTTTGTAACCTTGTCCCATGGAGAGGTGAGGCTTGTGTTCTATCAGGGTGTGCTCAGAACTGCTTCATTCAACAGTGTGTACCAGAATTAATGCAGTGTCAGTCCCAAGGTTTGGATATTAAAGGCCCTATATCTTCTCCTCGTTCTTCTGGGGAAGACAGATCCAAGAAAGAAGTCTGGTGCTCCTGAGACTGCCAAGCTGGAGAGGACACATATATGTTCTCAAGTCAGTAGCTCCAGAACTCTCAGCCAATGACCAGCACCAACTCCCGCCATGTGAATGAGTCACCTTAAGTGTCCAGCCTTCAGATGATGGCAGCCCCAGCCAGCATTTCTCTATAGTCACACAAGAAATCCCAAACAAGGACTTTTCGACTGCCCTTCTCAAATTCCTGATCCACAAACCATAAAGAAGAAAGGAGAAAAGGGGTAGTTGTGGACCACACCACCAACCATACCTGCCACAGATGTCCTAACTAATGAGAACGCCCCCTTCTTGCTATTACCAAAGATGGTCCAATGGGCAAGTGTCCCCTCATGCTCTGTCCTGGAGACTGCTCGACTGTGTTGAGTATAACAGTGACTAAGAAGATCGGGGCTGCTTTGTTTTTATTAATAGTGTGGTCTTTGTATGAAGTAGCTAACCCCTCTCATTTCTGTACCACTGGCTGAATCCTGAATTCCCATCTGTCTTTTTACAAGGCTGTGGCATGAATCACATCTGCAGAGAGGCGGCGTGAGAGAACTTGTGAGAGTACATATGGGCCATTGCAAAGTCATCACCATGGCCGAGGAAAGTCAGACAAATGCCTCATGACAGTGTTGGGAATAGTGAATAGTCAGAAGAGTGAAGCAAGAGAAAGGAAAAGAACGAGTAATGCGGAGGGGGAAGCAGTGCTTGCTTGATTATGTGCCAGCCGCCTTGAACTTCGGAAGAAGTGGAAACGCCGAAGTCCATCTGGGTTAAACACACGACTTCTCTGAGACAGTCATTTCGTTGGAACCTAACTGTATTAGGTTTCAGCTCCGTGCATGCTATTTCATGAACTTTTTTTTCTGATTTATGGAATCATTTATGTGCCCTTTTATTGTACCAGCTGAGAGCTCAAAGTTAAATGAACTGTTATCTATCTATTTTAGTCAAAATGAAATGATTCATATGCAAAAGTTTAGTCCAAGAGATATGGCTTCCATTCTGTTACTTTTACATGCAAAAGTCTTCAGAGGCCTGGCCAGTATGGTAATTGCAGGCATGGAATCAGACCAGGACGTACAAATGACCCTCCTCAGGAGTTGGTAGCTGCTCAAAGCCAGTCAATTGCTATGAAGAAGTGAATATCAATTTGCCAGATATTGCAGAGTTTCAAGTGGAACTCAAACGTCAGATTTTTAAGTAAAGTCTCATTTTTATTTATTTTTATTTTTATTTTATTTTTTTGGTACCGGGGATTGAATTCAGGTCCTTGTGCTTTCAAGGCAGGCCACCGAACCACTGAGCTAAATCTCTGGCCCAAAGTCTCATTTTTAAATATTTTAAATATTGACCATGAAGTAAAAATGTTATAAAGTGCTGAGTGTATCATATAAATATTGATCATGAATTTAAAATGTTATGAAATACTGAGCAGCACTCAATTCGTAGTCAGTTTGAATCCTTTCAGGATTCTTAAACTTCATTTCTGCATTAAGTGAGCTCACCAGAAAGTAACATAGCAAGACTCTGCTAGCTTAGCTCCCTTGTGGAAATAGTCACTGAGCTTTGCTCTAATTTGCTGTCTTTGAGCTCTATCAAAAATCTGTGTCCATTTGGCCATGCAATATTTCTTCCATATTCATGGAAAATTTCTACTAGAAGTGGTGGAAGAAGTCTGTCTTTCAGGATAAACTTGTGCTTCCTTTCATCAGATAATTTGAACTGTGTAGATTGTTCTGTTTTCTCTTTGGGCTTGACTTCTGGAAAGCCCAGAGTTAAATGTAGTGTGCAAACAAATATATTCCATGTTTCTGGTACTATGAAATTTTACTTTTCTCTAATCCCATATATATATATATATACATATACATATATATATGTATATGTATATATATATATATCTTACCTGATTCTCACATGTCTTCTTACTAGTAAAAGGTCAGAATTGTTTTTTGAGGACATGTGTGAACACGTGCACATACACAAATGCATAGCACACAACAGACATTTTGTACAGGATATTATTTTGAGTTCAGTCTTCTTTTTACTACTTAACACTACTCCCGAATCTTGCTTTTTAAAAAAATGAATGCAATTAAATATTAAAGAGTAAATGATTTGACCACTGTTCTTGGCTATCTGGCTTCTTCACTATTTTAGAAATATTTTTAGGACTTCAGAAGTGTGCTTTTTATAAAAGTCTCCCCATATCTTAAATATTGTAAAATTGCAAATAATTTGAAAAAAAATAAATTAAAATAATTTGTAGTTTTATCACCCAGTAATTACTGCCATGAACAATTTTTCTTTTCTCTCCTCTTTAATGTATATATGTATTTGCTACATATAATATATACAATACATGTACATATATGTGTATGTGTGTTTTATATAAATAGTACATGCCATCGTTTTAAATACAAGGTAAAATCAGGTTTTTCTTCTTAGTGCAATTTAAAAATCAACATTTTGTTATGACAACATTCTTTGAAAAATTATTTTACTCAATCTTATAACAGTTTTGTGAGTAAATTTTAGCTCTTCTGTTTTGAGATATTTTAATTATTTCCCATTTTCAGCATTCAGACATTGTTACTATGAGTGCAAATATTTTGTGCCCCTCACATTCTTTAGAAGTAGGTTTGTGAGGATCAAAGTGTATACTTTAAAAAATATTGACATTGCTTTTCAGAGTGGTGTACTAATTGTGCCTCTCCTGGCACCTGTCCCAGATGAGATTATTATGTAAAAATCTTCAGTTAATAGATGAAATACTTATTATTTCACATTGCATCTCTTTAATTATAAATGAAGTCAGGATTTTTTTGTTTTGGGTCTTAGCATTTGCATTTCTCCTTTTGCCAAGTCTGTTTGCACATCTTTTGCCCGATTTTTTAAAAAATGCAGTGTTTAAAAAAAAAAAAAAAGATGTGGTTTAGACATTATTTCCATGACTGTTACCCTTCTTTGGAATATCTGAAAAATCTCATGCTTCATGCCAAATATTTCTAGACTAACTCTACTAGCTTCTTCCATCCAATTACATACAAATCTTTAATTGATTGAAAGGGAAATTCTGCTTCATAACTCTCACTGTTGTTTGTCAAAGCTCAGTTCCACAAACTGATAGACACTTGCATGAGATCTACATTTTTTTTCACCCGCTGTGAGACAATAAGAACGTTTGTTTCCCGATAATGTGGAGCTGAATGCTGTTTCATGAAAAGAAAAAAGAAAACAAAAACCATTTGCCATCAATTCAGTTTTCCAAGTGGGACTTTCCTGATGGGGCTTTCTTGAGTCTTACTCACTCTTTTCTTTCCTGGCTACCCCACCCCCTTCCTCTAATAATTTAGAGTTCTCTTTCCAGAAATATCAACCAGACGGGTACAGTTTTTTAGTGCTTCCTACTCCTGTGACGTAAAACACCCACAGACATTTTCTGCTAATCCTGAGTAAAACAAACAACAATATGTCAGCAATGCTCTTTCGGCCAGATCATGCAAGTCAAAATGCACACACGCCAGTAACGCCAGTAACTTTGTGTGCTTGTTCTAGAGGGGCAACGAGTCAGCATTTGCTTTTCTTTGGAAAGGCTCAAGTCTTATGCATGCCATTATTTAAAAATATAAAGTTTTTTTCACTTGGGGGGGCTGGATTTATATCTCAAAATAGCTGCAGTTTTCTCAGAATTTATCATTACCAAAGAAGCAATTTGTAAACTGTAATAGTGAAACAGGGTATGGTTTTCTTTCAATCCTCATTATGTGTATATTAGGTTTTGTTATTGTATTTACATAAGACGTTTTTGGAAACAGTGTTATTTTGCAGAAACAGGCAAAAATACATTTGTGTCTCCTTGCTGTCTCTGTTTATCTTTGAGAGAGATGTGTAGGGGCAAAAAGTTAGCCCTCCTATCAATTGTGTGCACAGCAGCTCTGGACTGAAGGCTCCAACAGGCAAGTTCTCAGGAGCCTCTCTTGTGTTGTGAAGGATTCTACTTTATTGATTCGATGTCCTGAAGCCTCTCAAAGAGAGTGCAAAACAATAAGAGGAGCAGAACCCACCCTTTCCCCATGGATTGCATGAATATAGTTGAGCAAATCCTACCTTAGCCCCAACCTACATTCCCTTTTCACTTCCTAGAGCTGTGCTCCCAGGAAAGCATGTTTTAGCTACTTGACTGGAGCTATACTTTTGAGAACTGAATACAGAGGGAGGAAGCAACCATTCTGGTTATAGAAAAGTTATTTCAGGGTTCCCTGAAATAATTCCAGTTTGTAGGCTGCTCGCAGCATAGCTGATGCATCACCGAATATAAGTCTAGGAGTGGAAAATGGGGATGGACACCAGTTAGGATGTCCAGGAGGTCTTCTGTGAGCTACTTATTCTGTTGTTTGTTGATTCTATTGGGCGTCTGTTGGTCTGGACTCTTGGTTGGTTGAAAGTTATCAAATCGTCGCCAGTAAGTCACTGCCTTCTAACGAAAGATCTCTGAGTCACTTCTAAAAAATAATGAACTTATCATTCAAGAGACTACTGGCGTAGGTTTGTGAGGATCAAAGTGTATACTTTAAAAAATATTGACATTGCTTTTCAGAGTGGTGTACTAATTGTGCCTCTCCTGGCACCTGTCCCAGATGAGATTATTATGTAAAAATCTTCAGTTAATAGATGAAATACTTATTATTTCACATTGCATCTCTTTAATTATAAATGAAGTCAGGATTTTTTTGTTTTGGGTCTTAGCATTTGCATTTCTCCTTTTGCCAAGTCTGTTTGCACATCTTTTGCCCGATTTTTTAAAAAATGCAGTGTTTAAAAAAAAAAAAAAAGATGTGGTTTAGACATTATTTCCATGACTGTTACCCTTCTTTGGAATATCTGAAAAATCTCATGCTTCATGCCAAATATTTCTAGACTAACTCTACTAGCTTCTTCCATCCAATTACATACAAATCTTTAATTGATTGAAAGGGAAATTCTGCTTCATAACTCTCACTGTTGTTTGTCAAAGCTCAGTTCCACAAACTGATAGACACTTGCATGAGATCTACATTTTTTTTCACCCGCTGTGAGACAATAAGAACGTTTGTTTCCCGATAATGTGGAGCTGAATGCTGTTTCATGAAAAGAAAAAAGAAAACAAAAACCATTTGCCATCAATTCAGTTTTCCAAGTGGGACTTTCCTGATGGGGCTTTCTTGAGTCTTACTCACTCTTTTCTTTCCTGGCTACCCCACCCCCTTCCTCTAATAATTTAGAGTTCTCTTTCCAGAAATATCAACCAGACGGGTACAGTTTTTTAGTGCTTCCTACTCCTGTGACGTAAAACACCCACAGACATTTTCTGCTAATCCTGAGTAAAACAAACAACAATATGTCAGCAATGCTCTTTCGGCCAGATCATGCAAGTCAAAATGCACACACGCCAGTAACGCCAGTAACTTTGTGTGCTTGTTCTAGAGGGGCAACGAGTCAGCATTTGCTTTTCTTTGGAAAGGCTCAAGTCTTATGCATGCCATTATTTAAAAATATAAAGTTTTTTTCACTTGGGGGGGCTGGATTTATATCTCAAAATAGCTGCAGTTTTCTCAGAATTTATCATTACCAAAGAAGCAATTTGTAAACTGTAATAGTGAAACAGGGTATGGTTTTCTTTCAATCCTCATTATGTGTATATTAGGTTTTGTTATTGTATTTACATAAGACGTTTTTGGAAACAGTGTTATTTTGCAGAAACAGGCAAAAATACATTTGTGTCTCCTTGCTGTCTCTGTTTATCTTTGAGAGAGATGTGTAGGGGCAAAAAGTTAGCCCTCCTATCAATTGTGTGCACAGCAGCTCTGGACTGAAGGCTCCAACAGGCAAGTTCTCAGGAGCCTCTCTTGTGTTGTGAAGGATTCTACTTTATTGATTCGATGTCCTGAAGCCTCTCAAAGAGAGTGCAAAACAATAAGAGGAGCAGAACCCACCCTTTCCCCATGGATTGCATGAATATAGTTGAGCAAATCCTACCTTAGCCCCAACCTACATTCCCTTTTCACTTCCTAGAGCTGTGCTCCCAGGAAAGCATGTTTTAGCTACTTGACTGGAGCTATACTTTTGAGAACTGAATACAGAGGGAGGAAGCAACCATTCTGGTTATAGAAAAGTTATTTCAGGGTTCCCTGAAATAATTCCAGTTTGTAGGCTGCTCGCAGCATAGCTGATGCATCACCGAATATAAGTCTAGGAGTGGAAAATGGGGATGGACACCAGTTAGGATGTCCAGGAGGTCTTCTGTGAGCTACTTATTCTGTTGTTTGTTGATTCTATTGGGCGTCTGTTGGTCTGGACTCTTGGTTGGTTGAAAGTTATCAAATCGTAAAGCAAAACACTCCAGTGAGCTTGGGTAATTAGAGTAATTTCTTGGTTGATATAACTGAAGAGTCCAAGGATAGGACTAGTTTCTAATATTGCTGCATTCAGAGGCTTAAATGTGATTAGTTACTGGCTTCATCTCTTTGAAAGTCTCTGTACCTGAGTGACTGTCATAGGCAGACTGTCACAGCTAGCCTCTCAGCTTCACAATCTTGGCAGGAAAAGAGCATCTTTCTCCAGAAGAGGTGGATGGGCAGGACAGGGAAGGACTAAGGCTGGTACAGCTTGGAACAACTGTCTGTCTTTGGATAAAATGGGGGAGATTTACGCCCATGACAACATATCCAGTCCTACGTAGAGAACAGGGGTCCTCGTGGGAATGAGTGGTTCCTATTGCTAGACACAGAAGAGGCTATTGTAAAATATCGAAAGCCATTGCAAGCCACATCATCGTGATATGGTAGCAGAGGCAGAACACCTTCTCCACTCAGGCTCCATTTTGCTGTTACTTTAGGCAAGACAGCCCTCTAAGCCCCAGGCATCTTAGCTTTTCAATAAAAACAGTGATGTTTTAATAAAAACAGTGATGTGTACACAGTCATTTTATTCAGACGGTGGAGTGAAGGATATGGAAGGACTAATGCAAATGTAAAGGATTACTATCATCATCTCTGGCCCCTAGACCTAGCTACTGCCAGGTCATCTGTTTACTTGTGCCTAGGAAACAGTTTAATTTGCAAGGTTCTAAAAGCAAAGGTGATTGCTTAATGTTCCAAGCAGAGAGCTGCCTTCAGCCTACCCAGGTGTTCAGGCAGTACATCTGCCTCCCACCTGCTGCTTGCAAAAAAGAGTGTGTTGGTTTCATCTTCCTAATCATGATATCAGGACACTGAAAGGCGCTGCTTTCCGAGGCAGCTTCATTCTGAAGCAGTGGGCTTCTATTTATGGACTCTTGCAAAAGCCAAAGTATTTGAAACATTCATCTTTTTATCCCTAAAAGTGGAATAGGAGGACTGACAGCTCTCCCAAAGCCCAGCCACACCTGCTGTTTATCCTGCACTCGCATGGGGATGACTCTCCCCTATAGTTCATGGCATTTCCTTTGACACATCAAAGTGAAACTCCTAGAAGACAGAAACAACCTATCTATTGTTAGGTGGAGAGTAAATACCCCATTTCAAAGTGAAACCTACTCCAGGTTGAATCTTTTTGAAGTCCAAATGCCCTAAATTGTCTAGATTTGGGGTGAGGGACAACTGAATGGATACTGGTGAAAGTGCAAGCTGTCATTCTCCTAAAGCCTTCCAATGGAAGAGGACAATGTTAGAGAGATATTTCAGAGAAGAAAACAAACCAACTGACTCAAAAGGAATTTTTCCCCATAGGAGTAAGCTAACTCCACCTATTCCATGAATTCTGGATTTTCAACCTAATTGTACCCTCTTCTTTCCTTTCCCTGCTGCCTTAGTTATGGCACCTTCATCTCCCATCTAGATATTTCTTCCTAAAGCACTTCTAATGCCTTCTCTTTTCCAATCCATCTTTCCCTAACTTCCTTTCTCTTGACCCTATCCATCCAAATACTCATCCGAGGGCTTTTAGCTTGATAAATCCTTGGGAAATTCACTGACCTCTCTGTGCCTTAGTTTTCTTAGTACTTGGTTCGAAGGATTACATAAGGATCAAGTGAACTGATATCGTAAAGTGCTTAGAATAGAGTCTGGTGCATGGGAAATTCCAGTTAAGTGCTGGCTGTGTAAGCGTTAGCCGTTATTACCCTTCCTTGTGCGATTCAGTTTAAATCTCCACCATCTTCTGGTCAAGGGTGATGTAGCTCCTGTAGCAATCTCCTCCTGACACTTTGCTGTTGCTACAGTCTTGTCACTCTCTCCTCCTCCTCCTCCTCCTTCATGCACTCTGTCATCTGTGCTTTAGCTACATGTAGGCATCAGATACGTTTCACCCATGTGGTTTGTTTTACATTGCCCCCATGACCACTGGAGGATCTCTTCTCTGTTCTTCAGGGCTAAAGCCTCCGATGTAGTCTTCTTTGGACTTCCCCAGAAAGACTTGAAGATGTGTTTTTTGATGTTTTCTACTGTAGCACTGTTACCATCCTCAAAAATGGAAATAGTCATTGCTTATTTGATATATAAAACATATCAGGGACTTTATACACATTGTTTCCTTTAATCCTCACAACTAAAGCATCCTTCTTGTTAAACAGAGGAGAAAATTGAAGCTCATGAAGCTGAAGTTATTTGTCCAAGGAAGCAGCAGTTGCAGGATTAATCTGAGCTGAGTTTGGAATCCATAGTCAGTTGACAACGGCATGCTCCTTCTCAGCATGGTTTTTAGTTTATTTGAATTCTTTCCTTCTCTGAATCTCTGAGCTGAGTGCATGAACAGCTTCCTTCAGAGCTCTCACCCTGCTCATGGTGGAAGAATCTGTGCCTCAATAAAAATACCACAGTATTGTACTTCCTTGACCCAGCAAGCCTTCTAAATCCTTCTCCATTCCAACACGTGAGCAGCCATTGTCATTTGTCTTCCTCCATTTTTAATCACTAGCTGAGTTTTTCTTTTATGTCAAGACTCTTCTGCTGCCTTCTGGCTTTGATTCTCCAGAATCTTTCAGTTCCTGTGTGGGTGTAGAGGGTTACCACTGGTTCCCCACCTTGAAGTACTATTTGCCTGAGTTGGTTCTCCAGATCCCACCCTGCAGCTCTGGCCAGTGTCCCTGCCTTGTGCTCCCCAGGAAAAATAGAATCAACAGCAGACTTCTTGAGGGCAGGGATTGTGCCTTTGGTGCAGGATACATAGCCTAAGACCAAGCACATAGTGGACACTCAATAAGTAATGGTTGAACAAAAACGGATGATTGCAAAAAGCAGTGATAACCACTGAATGATGTACATTAGGTAGTAGTTGAAATCAGGGAACTGGTTCTTCAGAAAGACCAAAAAGTGACCAAACTTAATTTTAGTGCTCACAAGAGACTCCTTAGAGGTAGCACTAGGGAGAGGAGAGATGCAGGTGACCTGGATAGTTGTTTGAAGAAGCAGTACCACCGCTGGCTGTACCTACCGGTGAGTCAAGACTGTGCACCTTTTATGCAGCCAGACTTGAGCTGAAAGGCTTTTCTTTCTGATAAATCTTTCAGTTACTCACTTACTTTTCAGTCTGCTCAAGCTTCATAATCATTTTTTTTTTGACTTGTATCAGTTCCAAAATTAACAGACTATCTTCCT
>NW_022900926.1:75002432-75016357 GCF_012274545.1 Fukomys damarensis
TATATTCTTTGAAATTATTTTTTTGGAAAATAAGATTATTCATGAATGCTAGTCTCCTAAGTAATAGAACAAAAAGAAGGAGGTCAGATGCCATTTTTAAAGAACTACATATTAACTGTAATTAAAATCAACTCTTTCTGGGGCAGCCATTTAGCTCAGTGGCACTGCGCAGGCCTTGCAAGCATAAAGTCCTGAGTTTGAAAGCTGGTTAAAAAAAAATAATAATAAATCAAACCTTTCTGAAAGGCAGTTAAGGTTCTTTTTTTCCCATTGTAATCGTGTATGGAAACCTTGACATCCTTCAACTTTGCTGAGGAAAATAGAGACTGGGATTGATTTCTCTGAGATACTCAGACATTTCCCCTGGTGTGGAGGAGATGGGCCCTATTATTGATGCAGATTTACACTTGTTCTCTTTGTTACCCACAAAGGCAACTCCCCATCCCATGTCTTTGTGCTTTTGCAGATAACTGAATATCTCTTTTCCCACTTAGAGCTTCTTCTAAAGCTGGCATCCTTAGGGTCTAGTTGTTCCTTCACAAAAAGAAGTCCATCTCCCCTGTTTTGAGTATTTCTCTTTCATTCTGTGAGAGAATTAGTTTTTATTACTGTCCCAGGCAGCTGCTTTCTTGGATTAGCATTTGCAAGCCTTTCCAGACTCAGAAAACTTGGCAGGAATGTTTGGCAGCTTCCTAAACTTACTAGAAATACTAGAAGCCCACAGTTTGCATAATGTTAATTAAGTTTTCAGCCTGATCTTCAAACTCTTGTAGTGTTTAAAGGTTGCAGTACATTAGGAAATGTCCTATGGAGAAATTGACTAGGAAAGACACTAATCCCAAACCACCGATAAAACAAGGCTGTGGAATTCATAGGTAACCTGGCAGCCTCACCCCATGCCTTCGAAGGAAAAGAGGTCTTTACTTTTCTTTTTTTAAATGTTAATTTATTTTTTCACTTATAGTGCAAATTCTGCCACCATCGCACCATTTTCTAGTATCACTTCCTGAGACTCCTGCCTTGATTTCTGCTTTGTCTTTGGAAGTGTTTCCTTTTCTCGGAGCTGTCCACGCCAGAAGGTGTGGCATTTTGGTATTTTGCCACACCTCAGGGGTGTGGGGAGACAGGACTTCTGTGCCAAGTGGCTCCACCCACCCAAGGTGTGGTGATATTGATATTGTCAATTCTTACCACACCTCGGAGTATTTTTATTAAACCCTTACTACAGGACATCTGAGAAGAAAATATATTGGTCTTGTGCTTTAAACGTCACTTTTGACAAGCTTCAAAATATTAGTCATTGCTGTGGGGCTTCAGTTTTAAAATTTTTGTAGTAATTACTTCCATGTCCTCAAAGATGGAAAAGGCCAAAGGAAGGGACTCAAGTGGAAGGGGAGACATTTTGTGTATTTAGAGAGGATATGTTAGGGGATGAATTTGATCAATGTTCTCTAAAACTTTGTACTTGAAGAAAAAAATCCTTCAGTAATTAACAACTTTCTGACTCATCAGTTTGAGGTATGCATTGTGTTCTGGGGTCCAGCCATGGCTAGAGTTCTGGGAACCAGGCCCCCTATGCATTGTGGAGCTTAGCATCCATGTGGATAGAGTCAGTGTGGACTCTGTGTAGTTTGGCATTGGCAAAAGGCTCAGGGCCAGAGAGGTGGGTGGACAGGGGCCCAGTTTAATTCCTGCAGGTGTGCAGGGAGTAGCCGGCCTCCTGTCAAGGAGCCCACAGCCTCAGAGAGTACCTGCTCTTTCATTTCCAGGGGAAAGAAAAACAAGGATACTGGGAGCTGTTTTGGAATGATGTTAGATCTGTCCGTGAGTATTTATCAGGATGAAATGTCAGTTATAAGGGCATGGATGATGACTTCAAAGGGAAGGCAGGGAAGGTTGCTGTCAATGGACTGGAATAGCTGGAGGAAGGATTCTTGGGGAGGACTGAAAGCTGATTCTAGGCCCAAAGAATGGATGTAGATTGGTAAGCTCCTGTACGGGAACTGTTAAGGGATCAGTGTGTATTAACCCCTCCATAGCGTGCATTGCTTTGGATGGTGGGTGATACTATTGAAGAAACAGAGCAAAGTCCCTTGCTGCACACATGCAACCTCTTTCCTGACCTGCTTGTTAGAAGTAATTTATACAGTGCAAACTCAACATAGGAGTAAAGCATACATACCATATTTTGAAAAGAATATTTATAAGTTATTGGGGCAGTTAACTGACACTGTGATGAAGGAATTATCTCAGGTGAGAAGGAGAAATCAGAAGCTTTTTTTTTTTTTTTTCCCAGTTAAAGATCCCTTTATAACAGGAACTGGCAAATTGCTGTCCGAGGAGAAAGTCAGGCCCATCCCTTCTTTTTGCTCTTATATTTTGACATTGTTTATTTAATAAGAGGCATAAGATGTTGTGATAAGTGAAAGTTATATAAAGTTTCATTGTCAGTGTCCATAAGTGAGCTTTTATTGGAACACAGTTGATCTACTTTTATACACATGTCTTCCATGGCTTTTGTACTATAACAAAGCTGCAGTATAAGCTGATGTGTCCTGTCATTTGCATTGCTGCCCCATCCAGGAACATGATTATAGCCCAACAGTGTTTTGGAGACCACACATATCACCTTTCTGAGGGCAAAGATGGTTTCAGAGAAGAATTACGTAACATCTTATTACAGATTAGTGTTAAGAGAGGAACATTTGCGTTCAATTTTGATGATGGCAAATACTAATTGTAGACCTCAGTTAAGTAAAATGTTAGCCTCTAAAAAGAATTTCATTCTTCTCACCAGTAGGTATAAATTACAAAACACTGAAGTCAATTATTATTCTATTTTGAATTTATTTTTAAAATTTATGGATATTGGTTTTCTTTATTGTTCCCTAAGTATCTATGTAATTTCATTCTGGCCCATAAAACCTGAAATATTTGTTACCTGGTTCACAAAGATTTTCAACTCCTCCTTTAGAATGAGGACTTATGAAGTGTCTGTATTCTTGTGCCTGTGTTTTTCTACCATCGCAGGTGGTGCTTACAGCTTTATGAGAGGATCCGAATAGTTACCCTTATCTTCAGGTAGAAACTGCTTCCATTAATATCAGAAGTGACAGAAGTCACTTGCATGGCCCTCTTAGGTTTGGACATACTGAATAGTCCCACCCATTGCTTGCAAGTGAATATTGAGAGATGCTATCCAGATACTGGAGACCCCTGGTATGGTAATCTCGTCTCAGAGGAGGAGGTACATGAATTCACGTAGGAAGCAAAGTGTCTTCTGTGAGAGGAAGAACTAGTACTATAAATCCTGTTTCCAGGGATACCAGGCTGGGAGACCTAGTGCAGTGAGTCCATAGTATTGTTGAAGCTACATTTGGCTTTAGTGAATCTGGATATTGATTTAGACCCAGTGTCATAGGCTGAAGAGTGTTTCTCCATGCCCCCTGAAAGCCACTGCAGGCTTAACTCATAGTACCTGTGAATATGATTTTATTGAAAGTAGGGTCTTTACAGAGATATTCAATTTACAATGTGTTTATTAGGGTGCACTATAATCCAATATGACCTGTGTTCTTATAAAGAAGAAAACTTTAGAGACAGACTCTTAGGGATTATGATGTAGAGCCTTAGGGAAAATGACGTCTAAAGCCACAGAATGCCTGAGGCCACCGGAAACTAGAAGAGAAGCCTAGAATGGGAACTTCCTTCAGAAGAACCAGCTTTGCTGATACCTTTATCTCACACTTCTAGGCTCCAGTGCTGTGACTCAAGCAGTCACCATATTTTTTTTGTTGAAGCCACCTGGTTTGTGGCCCTGTGTTACAGCAGCCACAGGAACTCGTACTCCCACCTCCTCATCACACGGGCACGTTTGGAGGCAGTATGTGACAGTAAACTAGAGAGCCTAGCAGCGGTGACCTAAGCAGATCGTTGTCCTGGGCTGGGCGGTCCTGACTCAGTGGGCAGGAATAACCAGTCAAAGCATGCAGGCACCTCCTTGGTACACTGAATGGCAACATTATTAATGGCCTGGCTGGGCTCCAGTTCTTGGTCTGAAAGTGCCCGAGGGCTTCCTGATGGTTTGCCTGATGCTGTTCAGGAGGGAGCTGGCCAGTGAGTAGAGCAGGCTCAATTTAGAAATAAACAATGAAAAGGAATATCATTGTATTTGTATTTCTAGTTTGAGGAATAAAATCACCTGGTTAAATCTGCAAGCGAGCAGTGAGCCAAATGCAGGTTCTACCATTGCGTAAGCAATGTGGGCAGTGAGAACCCTAATGAAAAACTGATGCCTAGGTCTGAATTCCAACCCAGTCCAGTTCATCCCACCGCATTATGGATTAGTTAGGGATTTTTAGCTGACTTATGCATAGTCACAAAGGCGATATTCATCAAAAGTCAATTTTACGTTTTGCTAAGAATTATAATACTGTATTATTTATATAAATATATTCATTGGGGTAATTTTTAAGCATCTATGCAAAATCCATACCATTTATTCACTGATTTAGCTCAATTTATTAGAGCTTACTAAATTTCTCCTGGTTCTTGTTGATACTGACAAGCAGTATGTATGACTATCATTTCTCATCATTTAATTCCTAAATTTGAGTTTCTCAGTATTGCATGAGGAGGTACTTTTTGGAGAGCCAGCTACAAATACAAGGGAACAGGTCTCCCCCAACTTCCGTCCTGTCTTCTGAGGCAGTGAAGGTGTCCACTTCCAAATTTACAGTGAGTTTTAAAATACCCCACAACCATTTCAGCTAGCCATGATACATTCATGAAGCATTCATGAATAAATTGTAATTTGAGCCACTTTGACTCTCACTCTGGGTTGACAACTTAGCCATGAATGAACTTTCAGATTGTTGCTGCATGTTTTGGCCTATTAGGAAAGCCCGCTTGTTTGAAGAACCTGAAATAGCAAGAAATGGTAACAGTATGCGTAAAAGCACAAAACTGAAGAGAAACTGAAGGTGGCCCAGAATGTGTTACAGGATATACAGGACCATCGAAATTCAAGAGAATACGCACGCCTGTGATCCCAGCACTCGGGAGCCTGAGGCAGGAGGATCGCTGTGAGTTCGAGACCAGCCTGGGCTACATAGTGAGTTCCAGGTCAGTCTCAACTACCCAGTGAGACCCTGTCTCAAAAAGCCAAAATGAATAAATAAAAAGAGAATAATCAACCCTTGGAATAACACTGGCTCCAACTTCATCATAAGGACTGTCGTTTTAGAAGACAGGTGGTGAGAGGATACCTGTTTCTTCAGAACCAAGGTGGAGTAGTGACCTACCTGGGATTAGGTAATGGCTGAGCTGAGTTTGTCACTGATAGATGCTTCCTTCTCTGGTTTGTCTCCTCTCTCCTCCCACCTGTATGACTTACTGAAGTGAAACCAAGGGGAAAGGGAAGAGAGACGGAGAAGGCTGCTGCCGTCGGTGACACATTGCAGAATCACTTGCACATCTCCTGGCGTCGCTAAGGAATGATGAAGCAGTTAGGGTACATACTCCTTGGCTTCTAGTTTGGGTTTGTAAAGAAAAAGGCCTGGGCTAAGTGTTCTCCAGAGGTGCGGGGGGCGGGGGGGAAACGAGTGACAATGAAAGCAGCAGCGGGTTCATTGGCGCTCAGCACGGATTATTTTATCCGGTCTGTACGTGATCCCACAGTTTTACTATTTTACAGATAGGAAACTGAGGCGTAGAGAACGTATTATGAGTCTCCAGAAACACAGAATAATGGGATCGCTTTCTCTCTCTCCTCTGTCTGTCCTCCTCTCTCCTTTGCCGCACCTCTCCTTCCCTCTCTTCCTCTCTCCTCTCTCCTTCTCCCTCCTTCCCCTCCCTCTCCTCTTCCCTCTCTTCCCCGCTCCTCTTCTTCCTCCTTTTCTTCTTCTCCCCACTTCCTCACTTCTCATCGTCTCACACAATTACAGGGGCTGGAAAATCTAACAGCTGCAGAACTGGCCGGTTAGGCCAGAGACCCGGGGAAGAGTTAGAGCTGCAGCTCAAATCTGCAGTCTGGAGGCCCGGTTCTCCTTTCTCAGTCTTTTGCTCTAAAGGTCTTCAATGGACTGGATGAGGCCTTCGCACATGGTGGGAGATCATGTGCTTCACTCAAGGCTACTGATCCGTCTAAACAACCCTTTCACAGAAATGTCTAGACATGTGCAGACCAAATATCTTGGTGCTTGATGTAGATAAGTTGACATATCAAATAACTATCTCAGAGAAGTAAAGCCTATGCCACGGAGCTGTAAAATAGCCCTAGGATTTGAACGCAGCCCTGTGTCAGAGCTCAAGGCTTCCACCTTTGCTCTTCTCATCTGTGCGCTCCCAGCTGTCTCAACAGTAGAATGACGACACAGTTTCTGCTCCACCCACCTCCTGGGAGGACGGTGGAGACCCAGTGGGTATGTGAAAACTCTTAGCAACGTGAGTTCATGTTAGTAACTTTAAAATTTACAATCATTTCTTCCTCTCACCCCCATATGTATAAAGTCTTTGGGAACGTGAATTAGTATATAACCTTTTTAGAAGGCAATTTGAAATTTTCTTTTAAAACCAAAATATGGATCTTTGATGATGCTACAATCCAACTTCTAGGAATCTTATTTTACAACCAGATACAAATATAATTGTAAAGATGTCATTGCAGGATTGCTTAGAAGGAGAAAAAAGATATAAAAGGAAAACAGTATCAATTGTGTAATAACAAGAAAACACCTAACAAAATGTTGATGCATCCATTACTATGAAATACGAGACAGTTGTTAAAAAGAATGAGATACACTATGTAGGAATGATGTTTAAGATAAGTTAAGAACTATATATCAAATAATATCTTGGAATACACATAATTTGATAAAAAGAAAAACCCTATATACTATATGCATATATTGATAAACAGATGTAAATTGCCTTAAGTTGGTGCCTGTGGAGAACAAGATTAGAAGGGAGGAAGGATAATAACCTTTATACTTTGTTATGTTCTATATATTTCTGTAATCTCTGTATGTGATGCGATGGATTTTTCTATTTATTTAAACATGGTTGTTGCTAAATTAAATTTTAAAATATTTTTATTTCTTAAACTGACAAAATTATTATGTACACGTTGTTTTGAGATAGGTATGTACCACAGAATGGCCAAATCAAGGTAATTAACAGTATTATTTCATAAACGTATCAATTTTTTTGTGTGAGAAGAACATTTAAAACCTGTTAGCAACTTACAATATACTGTATTCCTGACTATAGTCACCATGTCGTATATTAGATCTCTTGCAATTATAATTCCTTGCTAACTGAAAATTTATCCTTTGAGTAGCATTCCCCTACTACTCATTAATTTCTTTTGAAATAAATAAACAGAAAGGTTGGGCTATAGTCTATGTTTTGATGTTAATTGCTGACTCCCCCCTTGCCACTGTGGGTCTATACATATTTGCATACTTTTGAGCATACTTTTTTTTTTATTTAGGAAGTGATGAAACAAAGTTATTCTCCTGTGGCTTCTGAGAAGATGAGACTACCTTGACTTTATGGGAACATTTTGGAGGGACCGTTCCCAAACTGATTCCTTGGTTAATGGACAGGATGCCACCCACAGAATAGTGTTTTCAGGCAGTTCAGCACCTTTTTGTGTCTGAGCGAAAGATGGTAGGTTTTAGGTTAAGGTAATATCTTTTTTGATCTTTGGAGGCAGAGGTGTTCCTAGTGATAGTTCCCCGGAAAAGAAAACCCTCCCAGGGACTCTGGCTTTCTGTATTACAGACCTGCAGGACAGTAATTTAGCTAGAAAAGTTGAGCTCTTGAGGGGGGAAAAATTCTTCAATAATAAAATGATGTTTTTAATTCACACTTTTCTTTGTAATGTAGTGTTACTAGTATGGCATATCTTTCTGCTATATAAAGAGCTAACAATGGACTTTATTTAGGCAGGTAATTTTTCTGTTCTCACCTTTTGCTCTGAAGAACTTTTATAACTTTTAATCAAGCAGAGCAGCTGTTTGGGTGATTAATTTCTGGGAGGTGGTGCTAGTTACTGGTTGTAAGCATCCTGAGGGTAATGGCTACAGTCTCAGCTTCATCTTAGCATATCACCGCCAACAGCGCTTTGTGCTTGGGCTTGTTGGTAACCTGAACTAATTCATGTCCTGCAGCTTGGTCTCTCTAAAAGTATTGATGACTTACGTTTGGTCCCGATGCTGCATTATTGAAAATTCTTCAGTGCTTTCTTTTGTCCTAAGTATCAAGTCCAGAACTCAAAAAGTCCCTTCACGCCTTTCATACTGGGCTGACAGTCAGCCAGTAATGTTGGCTCCACCTTGCAGGCTGCTGACAGGCAGCCTCCCTTCTGGTTGGCCGGGGCTATGCCTTTCCAACTTGCTAAATATTTAGAATATCACTCCTGCTCAAGTGACCTGCCCACCTCTGAGACTCACCTCTGGCTCAGCACCGGTATAGTCACATTCTGACTTTCTTTAGTTTCCTTGAGGGTGTGAGGGCGCACCATGCCTTGGTCCTCACCCATTCTGTGTCTTCTGCTGAGGGCCTTCCCAGTGTTCCCGTATTTAGTACTCAATTCGTTCTCATTCTTATGACTTCGATTGTAATCTCATGACTGCTAATAGTTTCCCTGAATCTATATTTCCAGATAAAGTTACAGATAACCTCTCATACACTTTCAACATACACTGTATGTTCTTGTAAACACTGGTGAGAAGTTTGATAAAACAATTATTTGGGTAATTGCTAGGAAACTCATTATACTAATGTTTTCTTCACAGAAGATATTTAATAAATATTTCACGGAGCAAAAGAATAAAGAAAACCTTAGGCCAGAGCAATATGAAACACCAGTATTTTTTCCTTAAAAATTTCAGGCTTTATAAATGACTCTTATTAATAAGATGTTTGATTCAAGTGTTGTTTGCGTACGAATTCCATCTATGTTTGAAATAGGGCTTTGAGTTTTCTTAGCTCTACTGCAGCTGGCAGATCTGTTGAACACATTTTTAAGGGCTCTGTTTTACTCTTTTATTTCTGCCTTCAACATTCCCTTTGTCACTATCTCTTGATTGCACTTCTGATTTCTGGGGCTATGTTCATCCATATACATAAATTCCGTGAAAACCAATTTAGAAACAAATGAAAGGTAGAACTTACTGAATTTTTTTTAGACTGTAGCCTAACTTGTTTGAACCCAAGGCTTTGATCATATGCTAATTTGTCTTTTCTGTTTGTATGGATCAATTGTACTGTATTTATTTGAAGTAAAAAGATTTTCCCACATGAAAAAGTCATTTTCAGTAATATTGTAACAGAACAAAGTTGGCATATACATCCTGAATACTATTGCCAAAATTTGATTTTAATTAGATTTATGACCCATCAAATGACCACTTCCATGAATGAACTCTCTGACACATCCATACCTACTAATAGTAAGGGAAAAAAAAATCTCTGCATTGAATCTTATGACAGAGCTCCAGTTACCCACCAAAAATTTCCCCAAACCAAACTAATGACATATATTTTTTACAATGGAAAACACATTTTAATTTTGGTAATATTGATGTTCACATTTAAATAATGTATTCATTTTGTTTATTTTTTTCTCATTGAGTTTATTGGTACATTTTACATATACAGTACAGCTACATTCATCATTGGGATCTTGTACCTTAACATGACGGGTCTTGGTTCTCATTTTTCCCCTTACTCCTGCCCTCCCTTCACCTGCTCCTCCCTTCCCTATTTACAAGTACTTTATTTCCATTTTTTCATTTTCTAATTTTTTTCTTTTCCCTTATTTCCTTTCCCCCGCCCTTCCCACTTCCCCTACACCTTTATAATGTATTCATTTTGTAAAGTTCTCAAACTAAACCTTCTCCAACATCAATAACTCTGAGTCACTGGATAAAAATCAAATCTCCTAAGCATCTTTTCATGTGGCTGTACCAAAGATGATGAGTGATGGTGAATAAGAAAGGAAAAAACATCATGTTTTAGAGTGTGACAAGAAAGAGGATTAAAAAACAAATAATAGAAATGTATCAAATGCTACAGTTTAGGCTGTGGTGAAGGTCAATTTTGCCAACCTAGCTCCCATGCAGTGGTACTAAAACAGTGCCAACTTAGCAGGAGGACAGAGATACTCTGATTGATTCCAAAAATTCCCTAGTACCTTCTCTCTGGATAGCAGAAGTTCACCTCTCCCATCTTGGGGGACGTTTCCATGGCTAATCACTAGACTCCTCTGTTTCCTAGATCTTTGGATATGAGGATAGGACATCCAGAAAAGCCTGGTTAGGTAATAGCAGTTAATTCTTAATACTTGCCTGAATAGAACCTGGAAACCCAGCCTCGTTAGTCCTTAAATGCTAATGAGATTTTTTCATGAAGGCAAGCTTTAGGTCCTAAGTACCTGTGAGGTAGCCCTATTTTCACTTTTCCTATTGAGGAACCAGAGGGAGGAAGATGCTTGCAGACTTCTGGTCAATGTGGCCTTAGTTTGGAAGGAAGAAATCTTCCCCAAATGAGCTAACAGCCTACTGTGAGATGTCTACCCTGCGTACAATAGAAATTCTACAATTTTTTTTTTTAGTTTAGTTGTAAAACTGTTCTTGAGATGGATTCTAATGCCCTTAAAAACTTAGAAATAGTAAATAGGAAATTTATTGGAATTCTCATATTGCCACATAGCTGATGAGAAAAAAGATCCACACTCAAGTTTTCTTTGACTCTAAGAACAATTTCATTTTCAAGCCATTTCAGTCATTGTAGAATTTTGGTTTTTGTTGTTTCTACTCTGAATTGTGGTAAAGGTGATGTAGATGGTGAATGAGGGAGAAATACCTCCAAGTTAGGGCTAATGCCCCAACATTGCTGTTGCTGTGAAGGCTGACATGATGGTTTTAGTACAACATCATTTTTACCATTTGTAAATGAACTCATATATATCTTTTCAAATAG
Source organism: Fukomys damarensis (assembly GCF_012274545.1). NCBI lineage: Eukaryota > Metazoa > Chordata > Mammalia > Rodentia > Bathyergidae > Fukomys > Fukomys damarensis. Next base: position 75,013,422 of record NW_022900926.1, read on the forward strand.
TCAGGAAAGAAAGGTTGATGATGGAAAAGTCCAGAGTGGCCAAGACTAAGGCGTGCTGTCTTGTGTAGGGGAGAGAGTCCTGGAGTCTGGTAGAGGCATGAACCCAATGCCTACATTCGTCTAGGCCACAGAGCTCTGCTCAGAGATTATATACAGTAGTGTTTGTTGAGGTCAAGGCACTGTACACTCAGAACTGAAAATAAGATTTTTTGTCAATAGAGCTTAAAGGAAAATAAAATTTCATGTCGCTCTGTTTTCAAAGTTTGAATCCAAATGTTAATGTCAAAATAGTTTTGGTTGTAAATAAAGAGAACTAAAAGAAGCTTACATGGTAAGGGGCATTTCTAGCTTAAAAGTTGGATGGTTCTAGACTTGCTTAATTTAGTGTTTAGATGATACCACCAAGGTCCCAGATTCTTTCCACATCTTCTATCCAATTCAGGTTGTCTTTCAGCTGAATTTCTTCATCGCCCCAAGATGGCTACACAATTCCAAGCCTCGAATGCAGACAGAAAAGGGTTTGTTTCCTCTAGTGTGACTCTTGTTAGCAATGAACATTTTCCTCAGCTCCTGATAGGCTTTACGTCTCACTGTTGAAGACAATGAGATACAGGAAGAAATAGTCATTTAGAAGGCAAGAACAATCTTTATCATAAAACTACAGACAGATTTTCATAGGAGAGAGTGGTTTCCTAAAGTGCTTGATCAAATACAATACTTTGGTGTCAACATTCACAAAACATGGGGTTTGGTGTTATCTAAGGTGAACTGCAGCTGGGTGTAGTGTTGGAGTTTCCTTCTGAGGAGTACTGCCCTTAATACATTCTACTTTTAGTAAGAAGAGCTCAGTGTTTTTGAGCTGTGGAGAAATACCTACTGTCTTTTTTTTCCCTCTTAAACTTGGGGGAGTGGCACAAGTAGGAATTAAGAGGTCTATTCTCAATGCTGTGAACTTTCTCCAAAGGAAAATAACAAAAAATACCCAAGATTCTTTATCAAAGACTATATAGGTAAATGGAGACTACCAGGAGCTTAACACTGGGTAGATCAATGCCTAAAGATAGGCAGAATCTAGAATCTGGACTACAGAATGAGGCCACAGCAGTCTCCTTAGGCAACTTATTTCAAGGCCCAGCCACTCCCACAGTCTCGCACAGCGAAGTGCCAGGTTATTCTTGTTTGTCTTCCAGGCAAAATATCCACTGATTTCCATGTGCTTTGTAATGATCTCAGATCTTGAAAGATGGCTAAGAAAAGTGAAAAGTTACTGTGAGAAAATCCAGAAGAAGGGAGAAAAAGAATCTCATGTGACTTGGATTATTTCGAAATGAGAAATGAGGTCATAAGCAAAGGAAAATTAAAGGAGAAGTTAGAAAGTCTATTTCCTTGTCTTATTTAAAAACAAGAAAGAATAGTATTTGTGAATCTGGGATAGAAGTTGAGAGGTTAAAGAGATATAAGATGTTTTGTTTTGATTTGAAAGGAGAATGTTCAGATACTCAGGACTCAAGTGTTGATTATATTAAAGCCATTTAATTTTGTGCAGTTAAAAAAAATCTCTGGATTCCCTAATTCCCTACACAGTTTTATTTTTAAAGCCTTTGTGCAAGATAGAATGACCAGAGAAGAGCTATTTTTTTAAAAAAGGGTTTGAAGTTTGTTTGCTTAACAAAGTGTTTGCAGTCATAATTAGGTTGCATATTAAAGTTCAAAACCAATTCATGTTGGAAGTGACTGGAAATTGTTACCATCTGATGACTTTGTGGGCAGAGCTTTCACAAATGACACTGCACGCACTAAGGAATAAAGGCCCCGTTTCTGGGCATTGCCCCAGGAGACTTCCAGGGTCTGGGCAACCATCAGGCTGTAGATTTCCCATGGTGGCATCATGGGTCTTAAATCTTACTGTCATAACGTTATAGCCTTGATCTGTTGCAGCCATCCTGATTTGATTTGGTCTTTGTGCTATTCTCATTTCTCTAGGGTTCTCATGTCTTATCTTGAGGCCTTCCATCTATCTGTGAAACTACAGAAACCATGATCTGCAGTAGATCCCAAGCCAGCTCTGTAATTCTTACGGTGGAAAAACCATCTCAAAGCCAAATTTTCTAAGAGAGAGAGAGAAAGAGACAGAGAGGGAAAGACAGACACTGGTTAGGGTGTCCGGGATGAGTCAGCTCCTAATCTGTTGTGTTGAAAGGCAAAACTGTCTTTAATTTTAACAGTGTTCCACTTCCATCTCCACTGACATATGAAGCCTATTTGGGAACAGAAAGAGAAGTTTTATATGGTACATTTTAAACATCTTGCCTCAGGCAAGAATCTCACTGCTTCTGAGAGGAAAATCTTGCTACTTTTCTATACACCTGAGTCTTTTCTTTCTACTTAGAAAGAAATGGGACAATGGAAACATGGCTGATGATAAACACAAGGCAAGAATTAAGGCCTGATAAACTCCGTGAAGGGACATAATTATGCATGACTTAGTACAGACTGTGATGTCTGGAGCCATCGTAGGCATGGTACTTGCTGGTTGTGCTTCTTTTAGGGTGTTCTGCCTACCAGAAAATGCTTGCGAGTACGGCCATTCTGCTTAATAAAATAAACAACAAAGTGGGGCCAGAGTTGGAAAGAAATCCAGCATAATGATAAAAGAAGCAATTCTTTAGTTTTGTGATTCAAAACAGACAAATATTTTTAAATAAAATAGAATGAACCATAAAATATACATCTAACTTTATGATGAGCAGATATATATACATATATATATATATATACATATACATACATATATATGTATATATATATATGTGTACATACATATATATACTGTATACATATATATGTGTATATATACATAAACACACACACACACACATGCCTGGATTCAACCACTGAGCTCCATCCCTCCCTCCAGATACACAAAAGTGGAGTAT
>NW_022900926.1:75016371-75021178 GCF_012274545.1 Fukomys damarensis
ATATATATATTTTTTTTTTGGTAAGTGCAAGGCTATTAAAAGGGAGGACAAAGCTAAGCAGATTTATTTTTAAAATTTTCTAAAAGCTAATTTTGGAATAGTTATTTAAAATATACATAAAATCCAGGTGCTTTCAGTTCTTAATAAATGAATGTTGTTCCTCTCCCTTCTTACTCTACCACAGAAACAATTAGAAAACAGTAACAAGTAGAAATTGCTAATGATGACACTGTGTCTGTACACGAGCCCTTACAATAAGGGTAGCAGATGCATCTTTTTAGTCTGAGAACAGAATCAATTAGGGCCAATGGAATTACAGTACCATGGATGCCGGTTTTGCAAAGTGACTCATTATTCATAAGCATCTAAAAACCAGAAATATTACAGCCACAGGAAGAAGCTCAAAACCAAATATTTATGTTGAGACAATGTCTCTTGATTTGTTGAAGGCTTAAATGAGAAATGGTATTGTCCATATTCTAAAGCAAAATTAATTATTTTGCCTAATACATTTGAAACTATAAAAAGTTCACTGATTCTTAGCATGCTGCTATATAACAATTACTTGCATGGTAAGTGTATTACATACTCTGAAAACAAGAGAAAGAAAAAAATTCTCAAAATTTCAAAGTAAATGATCTTTACTGATAGTCCACAAAGAAATTAACACATTGAAATATCAGGCTCAAAAGGTTGGATAGAAAACGTTTTTACCTTTGGGAATATGTGGCTGGGGCCATGAAAAGCTCTCCTGTTGAAAGCTCAGATGTCTGAATGGTCTGTTCTTATAAATGTCCACCCTCTGGCAGATAGACTAGTAGAACAGAAATATCTAGAGGAGTATCCTGTTGAATCTGTTGTTCGTCTGGAAGGATTGATGGGAATAAGCAGCGTGGCAGATGAATCCAGGGACCGTATCTATACCCAACTGGAATGTAGAAGGAAAAGATCAATACCACTTTGATAAACTCCAGTCATGAATAACTGTAATCAGGTGATCAAATGAGTTGAACATTGTGTGGCACAAGCAAAAGCAACTTTCATAGTAGTTAACCTTTTCCGTCTCTAAGTAATATCTTTAGAAAATCCTTTGCCAGTTGCCTGACATGTTCAGGCCTGGCAAATGTCCATCTTAAACAGTGCCCACTTTAATCGTACCAGACTGGAAGCTACTTGTGTTTTCTCTTGCCAATTCATATGCTATTCTAAATGGAGAACATACTAAATTATCACCTCCACCTTCTGATATTGATTCATCATTAATTTAAAAAGACTCACTTGCCTAAAACCAAAATTCTGATTTCATCACAATTCAAAGTTTTTCCCTTTCCACATTACTTACATCTGACTCAGTCTCGGAAACCTCAAGCACAAAAATGGACATGGCCTCTACTACTTCCCCACCATCTACTGTTGGCTTCAATGTTCTGCTCTTTCTCCTGCAGAATAAGATAAATGGGAAGGAGATGAGGGAAGTAAAATGACAAGCGTATCTTAGTCTGACAAAAAGTCCTCTAGGCAGGAGGAGCCCAGTCGTGGGGTCCTTTCTTCTACAGGGTGCTGAGTTTGTACTCTGGATGGGTTCATAAACCTCTTCTTAGTTTATGTCTAGCAGAAGAGGTTGAGCAGTTGAAATACTTCACAGCCTTCCTTCCAAGTGAATTTCTTGATATGAATTCATTTCTGTCAATTAGATTCACCAGGAAATTTAGACAGCAGGGCTGAAGAGGGGTCTTCCTGAGGTTTTAGGGCGAGATGTCTCTCTTTTATTTCTTTTCTTTTCTTCTCTTATTTTTTTTCTTTTCCTCTTCCCATCTGTTTTTTTCCCCTTCAGTACTAGGGATTGAACCCAAGATCTTTTCACTGAGCTACATACCCAGCCCTCTTTTTAAAAATTTTTATAAAGTCAGGGTCTCACTAAGTCACTAAATTGCCCAGGTCAGGCTCACACTTGAAATCAGTCCTTTTGCCTCAGCTTCCCAGAGTACTGAAATGACAGGAGTGCACCATATCTTTTCTAACAGGAACATGGTAGACACATAATGCCTTCCTGCAGCAGTGGGCTGGATTCATCGGCCACTTTCCTGTAATGGAGAAACAGTGGCAGGTGTGGCTTTAACTCTGAACTCAAGCAGTGGACCCAGAAATGAAAGCTCTCATATTCTGTGTTATTCCAGAAGGCCGGCTTCTTGACCCTATTCCTAAGATTTTGAAAGGACCTGTATCAACTGATGCAGGCAATTTTTGTCGATTCTTGATGAGACTACTCCCCTCCTATCAGGACAATCTCCAATGCCGCTATTCCCTAAAGCAACGGATGTTCCTCTGTCTAATTGGTCACCATACCAGCCCAGCTCCAGCTGTAGGTGGGACATCCACATAGATGTTTCCTGTTCTTTAGTCTTCCAGGAAAGAATCAGATGGTAGTATCCACACTCCAGTAATTCAGGCTAATTTTTCCCAAGAACTCTAACCAAGCAAGGTCTGCTTGAGTCTGTTTAGAGAAAGTAGCGGGGGTTAAGGGAGGGTGGGGACAAGGGGAAAAAATGAGAACCAAGACCTGTCATATAAAGGTACAAGATCCCAATAATGAATGTAACTGTACTGTATACCTAGAATGTACCAATAAATTAAATTAAAAAAAAAAGAAAGAAAGTAGGGGGAAGTGGTGAGTAGTGCAAGCAGGGTGAGATGCCTGTGTCTTCTTCTGGTAAACCCATACATAAGGTTCATATAAAGAACTTCTTCATTTGTTTTAAATCTGGGGGAACATCATCCTCTTCCCTGACAGTGCCCATTAAAGAAATTTTCACTTTCATCCTCTGATTAGATTGAGTTAAGGGCCATCTTGTTGGTAAGCTCTACAGAGATGTTTTCACATTTCTCCTCAGGAGGTGAGGTAACTGTCACCTATGATTCTTAGCTGTGGGACCTCAGTAGTAAAAAGACACGTCTCCTTTAGCATGCAGTTATTCCACTATGGCTGATTTTTCTAACTGGAAGCCAGTTTTATGCTTTCAGTGCTGTCTGGGGGAGGGAAGCTGGTGGCTAGGTGGGTAGTGAGCAAGATGAGGGTTGTCTGCAGCAGTATCGAGTTGAAATCATTAACACAGCCCAACTTCCTGACCCAAAATGTGACTGCTAAACAATGTATTTTTTTCTCCATGTTCCTTCTCATTTCAAGCTTTGCATTTTAAATTTTATTTACTGTATTTTTTCATTTTTATGGTCTCTCAACAAAAACTAAGCATAAAATCAGAGAATGAACTCAATTGACAAGTGTTTTTTTTTTCTACTTCATCATTCTTTTTCTTTTTTTATTGGTACCTTTTAGAATATGTAATGATCACATTCAACATAAGGAATTTATACCTGTGCATGATATTTACAAAGCTTTGTTTCCATTTTTTCTATTCTTTTTTCCTTGTCCCTTCCTTCCTTTCTCCCTCCCCTCTCCCTTGTTCCCCTTCTCATTTGAACATTTTCTTCCAGTTTCCAAATATCTATTATATATTTTTGTCCTTATTTACACTTTTAGTTTCTCACAACAGCAACATAATACAATATTTAAACTTGTGTGTCTGATTTATTTCACTTAAGAGTGTGGCCTCAAGGTGCATCCATTTACCTAGAAATGTCTTAAGTTTTATCTTCTTTATCCTTTCATTTGTTGATGGACATATGGGCTGTTTCCAAGATTTAGCTATTACAAACTGTGCTGCTCTAAACATGGGTATGCAAATATCACTGTAATGTGATGCTTTTCATTCTTTCAGGAAGATGCAAAGAAGGGCAATACCTGGGTCAAATGGGACCTCTTGTCCTAGTCTTTGGAGGAATCAACATACTAATTTCCATAGTGGTTATACCAGTCTATACTCCCACCAATAGTGGAGAAGTTTTCCTTTTCCCCCAGTGCCCCACCAGCATTTGTTATTGATTGATTTCTTGTTAACAGCTGCTGTTTCTGGAGCAAGATGAATCTCAGGGTTGTTTTAATTTTCATCTCTCAATGACTGGTGATGTTGAGCATTTTTCTCATGTATTTATTTGCCATTTCTACTTCTTCACCTGAGAAGCGTCTATTCATTTCAGATACCCACTTTTGGACTGGGTCTTTAAATTGGGGGGGAGGTTGAGTTCTTTATATATTTTAGATATTAGTCCTTTGTCTGAGGAACAGCTGGAAATTTTGTTTTCCCACTCTGTGGATTGTCTCTTTACTTGGTGGTTTCTTTTGCTGTGCAAAAGCTTTTTAATAAGATGACATCCAAGTTGTTGAGTCTTTGTGGTATTTCCTGTGTGATTGGGGTTTTATTTATAAAGTCTTTGGCTACACCAATATCTTCAAGAGTTCTACCCATTTTATCTTCTAGCAGATTTAGTGGTTTTCTATTTTAATATTTAGATCTTTGATCCATTTTTATTTTAGGTTGGTGCATGGTGAAAGATATGGGTCTAATTTTAATCTTTGGCATGTGGAAAGACAGTTTTTCCAGCATCATTTATTAAAGAGGCTATCTTTCTTCCAATGAAGGTGTTTGGCCCATTTGTCACGATAAGGTGGCTGAGTATGTTTGGAGTTGTTTTTGCATTTTATAATATGTTCCATTGATCCTCAGGTCTGTTTTGTTTTGTTGCCAGACCTGTGCTCTTTAAAGTTTACTAGTCATTTAAAAACTGTGACTGCATTTTTTAAAAAAATCTCAAAACAAAAAATAAAGCCCAAGAAGACCTGACTTTTTTTTTTTTTTTTTGGTACCGGGGATTAAATTTAGGTCCTTGTGCTTGCAAGGCAGGCCCATGA
>NW_022900926.1:75021366-75059597 GCF_012274545.1 Fukomys damarensis
TCTTTTTTTTTTTTTTTTTGGTACCGGGGATTAAACTTAGGTCCTTGTGCTTGCAAGGCAGGCCACTGAACTGCTGAGCTAAATCCCCAGCCCAAGACCTGACTTTTTAAAAAGTATAGAATAACAATTAGTTCATGTGTTTGCCCCTCAGTTTCTTAAAGTGCAGGATGAGTGTTGGATTAGGCAACAAAATTCCCTTCTAGTTCTGATATCACATGACTTGTCTGTGTCAACACAATCAATATAGCCAAACATTTTCTTCTATAAGAAAGAATTGTCCCTTCTCCTTAAGGTGCTTAAATGAGCTAAAAGCACAACAAAATACTTTCTGAACTAAAAACTTATGTTCACTCAAAGGCTTGCACATGGATATTTATAGAAGCTAATTCATAATTGCCAAAACTTGGAAAGAACCATGATGTCCTTCAGTAGATAATAAATAAATTGTGCTATATCAAGACAGTGAAATATTATTTAGCACTAGAGATGAAAACACATGAAGGAAACTTAACATGTCACTAAGTGACAGAAACCAGTCTGAAGGGGATATATTGAATGATTTCAACCATATGACATTCTAAAAAAGAAAATATTATAGAGAGAATAAAGAGATCAGCAGTTGCTTGAGGTTAGTGGGGAGGAAGGGATGAAATGGGCCGAATATACAAGAGTTTTAGGGTAGGGAAACTATTCTTCATGACAAGGATGGATACATGTCATTATATCTTTGTCCAAACCTGTAGTTTCAGTAAGGGTGAACCCTAATGTATACTATGAACTTTGGGTGATAATGATGTGTCAGTCTAGCTTTATCAGTTGTAACAAATACACCACTCTGGTGCTAAGGATGGGGGAGCCCGTGCTTGTGTGGGGACAGGGAATGTAAGGAAAGTGCACATTTTGCTCAGACTTGCTGTGAACCTAAATCTATGCTAGAAGATAAAAGTTTATTAATGAAAATACAGAAAATGAAACAACAGTTAAACTAACATTATGCCAGGTTTTCTGAGAAATGACATATTAGATCAAATAATTTGGTTTACCCTATTTATAATTCAGGAGTGTTCATGTATCATGAAAGAAAATGTGACCTGGCCATCATTTGCCCAATGTTTACATGAAATCCAAATAACAGAAGTGAAGGAAGCAATATTAGGTGAATCTAGGTCCAGTCTTAAAGTACTCTCTCAGCAATATCTCCCAAACTGGCAGATTAGACGTGAAACATTGGCCAAGACTAGAGGTCTTATATCAAGAAACAGCAATCATCTTGTTGCAAGTGGAACTTTGACCATGGCTGTCTTGAGATTGGCAATTAGTTGAATGTTGGTTCTTGGCTCATAATGTCTGTGAAGGAAAAAAAATGATGAAACAGGTTATGAATTTCACTTACCTTCAAGAGTAATACTGAAGCATCTTAAATGAATTCTTTTGTTACATGATTTACTGGATCTGGTAATATGGGGTTTAATTTCTGTCCTGACTCTGTTGAATATTCTTAATGCACATTGAATTAAAGACAATTTATTTTTTACACCTACTTTTTTACTTATTTAAATGAGAACCACAAGCTCAAAGAACAGCCTTTTAAGAATAATTAACTCAAGTAATCAATATTCAAAGTATTTTTAAGCATATAGCATCACGATGCCCTCTAGTGGCAAGTCCACAAGAAGAGTGCCTTAAAAGTCCCATAGAAAATACAAATTTTCCCTTTCCACAGGTAAAATAGTCTACTTGTCAAAGTATGCTACTATTATATTTAATTTCTTTAATGAAATTAATGCATCTCTATGTTCCATTTCTTTTTCATTGTTACCCTAGTACCTCAAAGATAGAGATATGTCATATTAACAATAATTATTGTGTCAAAAACATAACCATTAAGGTGAATGAGTGGATGTGGTTCACTAAAATTGGGTTTATCATCTTAGAGTAGAGGAATATATCCCGAGGGGAGATGAGAATATTGCCTTAAGATTGATATATCTGTCCTTGTTAGTGATTTTCTATCATTTAGTGACTGTCTTGGAAGTAAAATGAGACAGTTAACATTACTAGTTGATGAATGATTTATATGAACTGTTTTCTATATTCTTGAATATCTACCAACAGCCACCAGAGTAAAAACTATATATATATATATATATATATATATACACACACACACACACACACTATATATAGATATATACTATATAGGATATATCTATATAGATATATCCTATATAGTATATAAGTATAGTTTATATATCTATACTATATATAATGTAAAAACTATATATATACACCCTATATATAGATATATACTATATAGGATATATCTATATAGATATATCCTATATAGTATATAAGTATAGTTTATATATCTATACTATATATAATGTAAAAACTATATATATACACCCTATATATAGATATATACTATATAGGATATATCTATATAGATATATCCTATATAGTATATAAGTATAGTTTATATATCTATACTATATATAATGTAAAAACTATATATATGCACCCTATATATAGATATATACTATATAGTGTTTATATGTATAGTTTATATATATATACACTATATAGTGTGTATATGTGTGTGTGTATATATATATGTGTGTATATATATATATCTGTGGCCTTCACTGATACATATATATTTGAAAGATAGTTTACAAAACTGAAGAGATGTTTACTAAAATTAGCTAAGGCATTACAATTGTTTCTTCTTTTGATTACTGGATATCTGATTACTAGTTTCAGAAAATTAAAAATTAAAAAAAATACTATAATTGTTGATTTGTACATTTTCTTTTGTTCTATTAAAACCAACCTTTATTTATTTATTTATTTAGGTACTGGGGATTGAACTCAGGTCCTTGTGCTTGCAAGGCAGGCAGCAGAACCACTGAGCTAAATCCCCGGACCACCAACTTTATTTTTTAAACACATTTGACGACATTTACTTCTGGTTAACATTGAAACATCACATACATATTCTTCTCTGATATAAATATGGATTTGTTCAGATATTTAAAGCTTCATGATAAATTCCTTCAAAAGAAAACATTCTTTATAGCAGAACTGTTTATATGACATGACAGACACTGATCTATGATAACAGTACTTTTGGGAAAGTAGTTGGAGCATTTTCTCTATTATAAACTCAGCAAATATTTTTATTAGCCTCTTTCCATGCGCCTGCTAGTCTGTGTAATAGAAAATTAAATGTTGGCAGTTAGCCAACAAATAAGAAGAAAGACATTTGAAAAGCCTTTAGTAACAGAATTTAACCAACTAAATGTCCTGCCATTAACTAGTAAGAATTTTTCAACTTTCTTCCCCTTCCCACATCGAACGTTTTAACCATCTATAGAGATAGAAATAACAACATCAATAATAAACACCCAAACAATCCCCCAAACCAAAACAGTGCACATACCCTGGTAGATGCACACACACACACACACACACACACACACACACACACACACAGGATTTAGAGCTGGACTTAGAAAAATAAAATGGAAAAAACTGTGAAAGTGAAGTTTTCCTTTCCAATCAATTGCTTTTTAAATTTATAATTTATTCTGGTGTTGGTTTCCTTTTATGTTTGTATACTTAAGATTGTGAACATTATTTCCAGTAATATATCCCAAGTTCATAAAAATTGCCCACCTATGAAATGATTTCACAGATTCACAAGTTATTTTAGAGTTTTAGCTGCATTTACTTGAGTCTGCTCTTTTCTTTGCCTTTCATCTTTGCTGATTCTATAGCTAAGTATTAGCTTCAGCTCTTGCTTTCACTTTCTGAAGGCAATCTGAATTCATCCTATTTTCTTTCTTTTTTTTTTGGGTTTTTTTGAGACAAGGTCTCATTATGTAGTTTAGACTGACCTGGAACTCACTATGTAGCCCAGACTGGTCTCAAACTCACAGCGATCCTCCTGCCTCAGCCTCCCAAGTGCTGGGATTACAGGCGTGTACCACCATGCCTGGCTCATCCAATTTTCTGAGTATTGAGTCTAGAAATAAATAGGCCTTGAATTCATTAGATGATCTTAGGTTTACAAAATTTTCAGAGAAACCTCACTATTTTCAAGTAATCCAAGGGCCCAGGTCATTCTGAGCCTGCATCAGTGAACATGTGCTTCATTAGGTTACCTTTCCAGTAACCTCCAGTTGGCCAGGAATGAAAGCTGGCCTGGAGCTCCTAGGAACTGAGTGAGGACATTTTCCTCTTCTTCCTGAAAAGAGAAATTAAAAGCTAAAGGTATAGGGAAGGTGGGATGGGTAGGGGAAGGGTAATAAGGGAAAAGAAAAAATGTGAGATAATGAAAAAATTATGCAAACAATCTTGAATCATCTTTACCAAATGAAAAAACTTGAAAAGACAATATACACACATGTAATACAATTTGATTTGCCCCAAACAGTTCAAGTTGGACCACCAGTAAAAATATTATTTATGTAACAAACTGGTCTTCTCATTATGTTGATATTTAAATGTATATAGTTTTAGTTACTCTGGAGTTATAATGAATCCTGTGAAAGTATGTTGTAGTGATTATAGGTTTGACTTGTTAAAAAAGAGAGCCAAGCAAGGACCAGAAGTAACTATCAGTGCTAGAATAAAACAATAAACCAATCTTTTGGTATTAATGTCCCCCATATTACCAACTCATAATTGTTTTTTATCAAAGTCTTGAGAAATACAAGGTAATTTGGGAAAGACAAACATTCAGCATATATTTTGTGTTCCAAGTATTTTGAATGAGTACTATTAAATTTTTTTCATTTATTCTTTGCTTTTTTGAACATATCTATATACTTTTACTTATCTTTCTTTCTTTCTTTCTTTTTTTTTTTTTAACCAAGGATTGAACTTAGGATCTTGTGCTTGCAAGACAGGCGCAGTGCTGCTGAGAGAAATCCCTGGCCCTTACCTTGTTTTTTAAGTAATATCAGGTTGGGCTTTTTCTATATTTATCAAGCATTTGTTTTTCTTTTTTGTCAATTCCTAGAGTATACCTTTTTATTTAAAAATTGAGATATTAGCTGGGGATTTAGCTCAGTGGTTCTGCCACCTGCCTCGCAAGTGCAAGGGTCCGAGTTTGATCCCCAGTACAAAAAAAAAAAAAAAAAGAAAAATTTGAAATATTAGTGATTTTCTTATTGATTTATAAGATTTCTGGACATTAATTCTATTAACCTCTATTATTTATGTGTAAATATCTTCCTCTAGTTTATTATCTTTGAGTTATGTGTATGGTGTTTAAGTATAGGAGGAAAAAAGATTTTGTAGTCATATTTATCAGTCTTGTCAATATTTTTTTGTCCTTGGTGTCACAGATTAAAAAGTTTTTCTCTTTTTTGTTGAGCTAGCCACTTATATTTTATTTTTTTATATGGTTTTATTTTTAAAATCCATCAGGATTCATTTTGGTGCCTTGTATGTTGTAGAAACTTAACTTTCTAGTTTTTCATATATTTAGATGTAGTCACAACCTGTAGTTGAATAATTAATATTTCCTTGGATGAAGTGAAATATTCTGTATCTTTTAGAGAATGTTTATGTAAAGCAACTAATATCCCTATATAAAATAAAACATCTATATTTTAAAGTTTTCTGTCTGCCCACTTGATTGACTTACTGTCCTTATTTTTATTGTGATCTAGTAGTCTTTATTTATTTATTCCCTCTTTTCCAAAGATTATTGTTGATATATGCATTAGGTTTACTAACTATTTTTAGTTCTTTTTAATAGTTTCTCGTCAGCTGATGTGTATTTTTATAAAGGCTAAAAGATATCTGGTCCTTCTTTATCATTTTATGTCCAAGAATAGGTCTTTCTGTTGTTTGTATACTTTAGAAGCATTAGCAGTGAGTATAGAGTTTATGGGGTTTTGCTGTAGGAAATGAGAAGAATGACAGCTGGATATTTTTCCTTTCTGTGGAAATCAGTTTTATTTCTTTACATGCTGTCTTGTAGGGGTTTTCTTTCCCTGAGAGAAGTAAAGGACCTGGGGAAGGAAGAGGGATGAATAAAATGAGCAACATTTGATGTGCACCTATACCAAATCCCCAGGAAGAATATAGTTAATATGCATCAGAAACATACAGTAATAATGATGACTTAAAATACAATAAAAAGAAAATTTAAATGCTAGCTGATTCAAAACATTTTGTTAATTTCTCCTTATACTTTTAAAATCTATAGATCTAAATCTCCCCTTAATTCAGTTCATAGTTCTTCTATAAGTTTTAGCAATTTCTGACATGTATATATATAGTAGAAAATATATATCATTCCTAGAACTGTTTTTCATATCTCTTATCTTACTAGTCTACAGTTGAGTTTTTTCTTTTTATTTTCTGAAGATATAAAACAAATTTTCATAATCAAATAAGAAAATAGCAATAGTTTTTTATGTATTGTTATTTGCAAAAAGTAGTTAGTACAGAACATAAACCAAAAAGATTCTTTAATAAAGAATCATAACTTTTAAAAATATATTCTTTAATCCTTGATCGATTCCCTCTGCTGTCCTTTTTATTTTAATATTTTTATTATGTTTATTATCTATCCATTATTTTATTATTTTCAGATCGTTGTTACTTTTAGGCTCCAAGCAACTTAATAACAAGACTGTTTCTGGTCCTTGTATTTCCAGTTCCTAGTGCAGAGCTTGACCCAGGGAAAATGATCAATATGTACCAATAAAAATTAAAGCTGAAAAAAAAGTTTATTGAAATCTACTGTAATATAGTATTCAAGTATAAAAAGTGAAAAAGTATACATTAAGAAATAATGTTCAGTGACAATAAATATTTTTTATATGAAATGACTGATACAAACTATATTCTCTGTGAAATCTTTTTAGGGATCATGGAATTATATATAAAAATTTTAGCCTAAAGCCTCCAATATTATTTAGTAACTTTAAAATCAAGCTCATACTCTTATTTCTCTTCAGATTGTATAAATCTTTCGCCTTTTAAAATCAAGCTCTGCCCAGCCCCAGACCCCAGGCACACAATTGCAGTTGGGTAGAAACACACGTAACAAAATATTGAAATAATGGCTGACATTTACTGAGGCTCATTAAGTGGCAGGACCCAGCCAAGGGCCCTGCATACATAATCTTATTTAATCTTCACTACAAATTTGTTAGGCCTTATATTTACTAACGAAGAAACTAAAGTTTAGATGGTAATTTGCAAAAGGTCATATAGCTAGTAAGTAGCTGAGCTGGGAGTTAAGCCCAGATCTGATTTATGTTGAAGTCTGTGATTTAATGATTAAAATGGCCTGGATGGCTAATCCTCCAATCCTCCCTGTGCTGAGGTTCAGTGAGGATGTAATATTTCTTGATTCTGTATCTACATTACTCCTCCCTCCCCAGTTCCCTGGAATGTGAATCTTCAGGATTACAGACCATGAAAATGAGAGGTTTACCCTGGATCTGAAACTGTCAACTCTAAGCCATCACCCTTATTCCTCATCATATTTGCTTTTAGCAAATAATTAAATGCCTATTGTTTAAGGTGGCCACAAAGCAGGAGAAGTAGGGTACAGTCCCTCCCCACAGAGGGTGAACCACAGCCTGGTTGGCAGGACAGCATATATACATAGAAAAAAATGATTTCCTTACATATATCCTTTCAGAGCTATTCAGCTGTGTAATAGCTTGGTGTGGTATTTCACATTGTTCTTGAAGATTCTTAGGAGGATAAGAAGATCCTGATGCTGCAATGGATTCCAAGACCCCCAAAACCAAACCTTGCCCATTGCAGGGGTATTTAGGCCCTGTGGATATGGTGCCTGTATAGGAATGAGGAACATTGTAAGGATCATCCTGCCATAGAGGAAAGAGAATCACAGGGACTCTTTGATCTGTCATTTTTGTTGGAGGGTAGGGCAAAAGCTGCATGTCTTAGTCCCTTTCTTTGTTACTGGGGCACAATGCCTGACACCCATGACTTACAGGAGAGTTTTATTTTGGCTCTTCTTTTCAGTCCATGGCCAGCTGACTCCAGACCTTCAGGGGCCTAACAGAGGAAATCTGCTCACCTTATGCTGGACAGAAAGAGAGACAAGGGAGGATCCAGGAGGGAGCTATACCCTCCCAGGTCACACTCCCAGTGACCTGCCTCTTCCAACCAGGCCCCACTTCCAACAGCATGACAGTTATATTGCCTGTAATTCAGTATCCATCCCCAAATCCCCACAACTGAGTACATGAGTGCTTAGAGAACATTCTTGATCTAAACCATAACACTGCAGATCGTGATAAGAACAAGCAGGAAGCATATGGTTTGTTAATTAAGAAATTGGCCTCTGGAATCAGAAATCCATGGCTCTGAATTCCTTCTCCATCAGTTATTAGCTTCATAACCTTAGTTCTTTAAAGCTCTCTGAGCTTCATTCTTTTCATAATTTATGCTAAGTAAGTTCTTTGGTTTATCTTCCTAGTGTCTATTTTTCCTTATTTTGGTACTAACATGATTTTCTCATCTCTCCCTTTGTCTAATTGCCAATCAAAGTTCTCTATCTTTGCCTCTGTGAAGAGCAGACATGATTGAAGCTGAGTCACATTCTATTTTTAGGACTGTGAACCTTAAATTAAGGACCCTTTGAAGAATTTGTCCATTCCTACAGTTTCAGTTACTGTTTTCTTTCAAACTTAGTATTTTGACTACCTTATGTCCTTCCATTAAAATGTTCCTGTGCAAGAAGTTGGGCAGTGTATCACTCAGTGCATACTAGAGAAACAAATTTAATGCAAAATATACAAATACATAGGAATTTACAAGATCGCCTTACAATGGCCGATCAGAGTCAGGTGTGGAAGAGCGCAAAAAGGCTGCCTATGTGCTGGAGATATGCAGGATCCAGGTGAAGGCCTGGCGCTCACTGTAGAGTCCCATTTGAGCCTGTGCCTGGAGGCCGAAGGGTCTGCGCTGGAAGGCTGCAGGCAACATCCAAGGTGAAGAAGAGTAGAACTGCTCCAAAGAAACAGAAGCAATCCTTCTTTCTTCATTTCCCCTTTGTACCATTCAGGTGACAAGCTGGCCTAGGGTGGGTCTTCTGCCTTCAGCAAATCCCCTCAGCCACACCCAGAACTATGCTGCTCCAATTTAGCTGGTCATTTCTTACTCAGGTTGACATAATCAATTAATTATCAACAACAGTATTATTTACAACCAAAGAAAGCTGCCTGCTGCATTTAGTCATTTCCATCCTCATGTGGTTAGTTTTTTAATCCTTGATTTGCTCCAGAAAAATCTATTTAATCAATTACTCTAGTCCTAAACATTCCTCTTGAAAGTAATTTGGTAGTCATCTTAGGCATCAGCCATGTTTTCTAATATTTTATTATGCAGTGTATCCATTTTCTCCCATTTTCTGAGTTAACCTAGACCCCACATCATCTATGGCAACCTCACTCATTGCTGAAACTAGTGAGTCTCTATTCCACACCACGATGAACCCAGGCTGCCGCTCCATCTCTTTTCTAGACTGAACATGTCAAATTATTCATCTGCTGTCATAGGGTTTTGTTACCAAACCTTTTATTATGCTGGTTACCCTCCTCTGAACTCTTTCCAGTTAGCTGAAAAGCATCCTCTATCCAATAATAAGCTTTCATGGGGAGCTCAGAGGTCACGTATTGTCCAGAAGGTAACTGTGTAACCCCAGGGGCATGAAATTTTTTCTTCATGCCTGACGTAGTTACGAATGTTCTGAGTCTCCTGCCCAGGCGTACTCAGAGCCTGCAACCAATGGAAGGAGTTGGCGGACAGGTACCCGCATGTTCTGGGGAAGAGTCTGCTTATTTGGAGCAGTACTAATCAGTTCAATTTCTCTGTGGCTGCTTTGAACTGTAGCCTTCCTCCTAACTAAAAACACCAAAATGGAGTGACAACTAACAATTATTGAGTGCTTATGATGTGGTAGGCACAGTGCCAAAATGCTTAGTACTTCCAAACTCACAGAGCCCTACACTATACCTTTTACGTTAGGTCATTATCTTTGCTTCACAGATGAGGAAACTGAGAGCTAGACTGGACCTAGGTTGCATGGCTAGAAAATGAAGCAGTAAGATTTGCAAGCTTGGATTTCACTGTAAAAAATTATGCCCTTGAATATGTCATTTAATTGTTCAAGGGCTCAAGAGAAACAGGCTACAGAATATTGGACAAAAATTGGGAAGAGCATGGACTTTTAAAAAAGATAGGTTGTTATAATTTTTATAGCATAGCAAAATGATTTTTTTGGCTAAAAATGCAAGAAATAATTCATCCATGTTTCCATTCCTAGATACTAAAAATGAGTATAATATATTGAATGCTTTGAGATATCCTGGTGTGAAGAAGCCCGTTTAATTCTACATTCCCAAAATTTAATGGAGGACACCTCTAGTTCACTAAGAGAATACAAAAATATATAATAGATTTTATTTAAGGCACTACATTGAACTATACATAGAATACTTTTCATCTTCAAGATAATCTTCTAATTAATATGTTATTACAATTTGACAAGTAAAGAAACTGATTCTCAGAGAGATTTACCTCTCTAAAAGGTGTATAGGTAAATTACTGGCTAGCAATTTTACTCTATCTCCATATGATCTAATGTCCTTGCTTTGCTTCAGTGCTTAAAGTATTTCTTTCCCCCACCTAACACCTCAGATGAAGAAGACTCAGTTTTAAGAGATATGATTGTTTCATCTTTGTTTTGGAATCTTGGCCATGGGAAGGCAACCTGGTAAAGAGAGAAGAGCACAGCTTGATATCAGGAATCGTGGGCTGGATAGAAACCTCTGCTACTACATTCAGAGTTTTCTATGAAAGTGAATCCCTCTGAACCTGTTTTATCCTGAGGAAGTGACATTCATAATGTGAATGGCTATGAACTATTTTCTATTCCTCAGGATGTGTGTTTAGCTTCACTGTGTGTTCCTAACAAAATGAACAAAGCACTTGGCTTCACTTGGATCTCAAAAGATAGAACTTTACAACAAGCAAATTATGGTTTTCCTGCTTTACAGAATTTCATCTGAGAAATAATAACATGATTTCCATATTTTTACTTTACTAGAGTGTTCCATTTTTTCTCTTACTAGTATGTGATAAGTGCATTCACTTTGGGGAACTGGCACAGATATATGTCATATCTCGATCATTTTTATTGTGCTTCTGCTTCCTCCCAGTCTCCCTTCCCATCTCGGCCCAGTCTATCTATTTCCTATCATTTGTCAAGTTATTGAAATGTGTAGCTAAAATAGATTACTTTTCATGTATCTAGGGTACATACAATAAAGCCTTAAAGACCCTACATAAAATATTTTATCCAAGTTTTGACAAATGTCCCCCGTCACATAACCACCTCCAGGTTCCAGAGCGGTCTTACCACCCCAAATGCTTCCTCCTCACCCTTTACACCTGCTGTTCCTCCCCAGGCCTTGGAGAGCTCCCCCTGTGTTTGTTGCCGTGATACCTCCTTTCCATGTTTTTCATTTTTTAGGGTGTTATATAAATGGAGTGATATGGTACGTTGTTCTCTGTTTCTGACTTTTTGATTTAGCATAATGCTTTTGAAATTCTTTTATGATTTCATAGTTTATTCAGTAGTTGGTGGAGATCTAGAGTGTTGCCACTTTTGCTTGTTATGATAGAACATTTTAAAATTAAAATACATTTAAATTGTTCTTGAGGAAATACCTACAGTAGAATTTCTGGGCCATACGATCAAAATAGGATTTTAAGAAACAGCTAAACAATTTTTCAAATTGACTATATACTATTTTTATGTAAAGTACAGCGTGTGAGTTCTTAGTGTTATACATTCTCATCTACGTGCTACTATTAATCTTTTAAATTTTTATTATTCTCATAGTTGTGCATAACTACATTCACCGGTTCTACACAACTATGCGAGTACACAGCTGTTCTCACACTGAGAATAGTAGAATAATAATTATAATTTTAACTTGAATTGCCCTAATTACATTATGTTGAGTATTTTTCATATCCTTATTTGCTATAATCTACCTTATTTGATGAAGAATATATTCCAAGCTTTGTCACATTTAAAAAATCAGTTTGGGCTGGGGATTCAGCTCAGTGGTTCTGCCACCTGCCTCATGAGTGCAAGGTCCCGAGTTTGATCCCTAGTACTCCCCCCAAAAAATCAGTTTGCCTTATTTGCAAGAGCTCTTCATATATTCTGAGCAGAAAGTTTACTTCAGATATGTGTTTCCAAATACTTTTTCTCTAAGGCAGTGACTTGCTTTCCTGTAAGAATACATTTAAATAAAGAGATATTTAATTCTATAGAAGTCCAATTTATTCACTTTTCTTTTATAGATGATGCTTTTTGTGTCATATATAAGAAATATTTCTTACCCAAGGTGACAATGATTTTCATCTATATTTTCTTCCATAGGTCTTCAGAGTTTTGGTGCTCACATATGGCTATAGGCTATATGTGTAATTAATTTTCATAAAGGTCCCGCAGTGAAAGGTTGGTGTAATCATTTTGAATATATAAATGTCCACTGGTTTCAGCATTATTTGTTGGCCCTTTTTCCTCGGCCCTTGTGGAAAATCTCTTGATCATATATGGGTGGAACTATTTATTGACTCTCTGCTTCCAGCAATCTGTATGTTTAACCACAGTCTATTATCTTTCCTTTTTGTAAGTGTCCCCATTTGTTTGAGAAATTTTCATTTTTCTTTCAGCTTTAATTGAGTTTATTGGTACATTTCAGGGAATACAGTACAGTTACATTCATTGTTGGGATCTTGTACCTCTACATGACAGGTCTTGATTCTCATTTTTTCCCCTTACCCCTGCCCTCCCTTTACCCCCTCCTCCCCTCCCCATCTACAAACACTTTATTTTCATCTTTTCATTCTCTCACATTTTTTTCTTTTCCCTTATTACCCTTCCCCTACCCATCCCACCTTCCCTATACCTTTAGCTCCTTTCTTCCCATTTCTAAATGTCAGTAATCTTATTAGGATGAGAAATTTTCATTTTACTCCTACATTACTAAAAGTTTTTCTCAAAAATGAATATGAAATTTTCTTAAATGCTCTTTTTGGAGGACTTTATTATAATATAGTATACTATGCTATACTAATGTATGCTGAATTTACATTGAACCTCAGATATTAAATCAACCTAGGATTAATGTCATAAGTAATACTTGATCATGATGTTTCAACATGCTGTGTTTCTTTCTTATAGTAATATTTTGTCAGTATTAGTATCATGATAATACTGGCTTTATGAATGCTTTGGAAGGGATCTTCTAATTTTTTATTTTAAAGTAACACAAGTAGATGTTAATAAAGAAAATATGAAAAGTCTGCTACTTCTATAAAAAGTGAAACAACATTGTACAACAAAATAGAGAATAACAACAGTTAACATACTATGGATCATGGTCACAATGTTACTCAGAGTATAAGTCATAGACAAGAAAAAAAGTCTTATAAAGAAGAAACAAACAAAAGGACAAACTTTCTTTTCAATGAATAAAAACTAGTAGTATGAATAAAACAAATTACCATGTATCGTAAAATACATTTGAAACAATGGAATAGATAATTTGGAGAATTATTTGAACTTCTCCCCACTTCCTATTTATCTATGGGATCTTCTATTTTTTGAGTTTATGTGGAATTAGTATTATTTCTTCCTTAAGTATTTAGTAGAATTAGTTTTGAAGCTGGGCATAAAATTCCCAACAATCTGTTTAACATCTGCGGTTCTATTGTGATATTTTCTCTTTCATTCTTGATGTTAATAATTTGCTCATTCCTCTTTTTCCTGATCTGATTGTCTAGATCAGGATTTGGAAGACTTCTTCAAAAGGTTTTAAAGAATAACTATTCTTGGCTTTGTGGGCCACAGACAATGTTTGTGCCTGCTTCTTCTTTCTCCTTCTCTTCTTCCTTCTCTTTCTCCTCCAACAGTTTTTAAAAATATAAAAAGTAGGGTCAGGGATTTAGTTTAGTGATGCTGCTGCCTGCCTCGCAAACACAAGGTCCAAAGTTCGATCCCCGGTACCCCTCCACAAAGTATGAAAAGTGTTTATAGCTGCAGATTATATGAAAAGAGGTGACAGATTCGGTTTTTTCCATGCTCTACAATTTACCATTATATAAGCTAGACTTTTAGAAATTTTGTTAGCGATTTCAAAGAACTGTTTTTTGTTTTTACTGATTTTTTTCTATTGTTTTATTGCTTTGCATATCATTGATTTCTGATCTGAACTTTTATTATTTTGTTTATCTTTTTATCTAGTTTTTTCTTAATATAGACATTTAGCTTATCTATTTGAAATATTTTTATTCTTCAATATAAGCAGCTAATAAGGACCTGTTACAGCCCACAACTTTTGATATATTGTGTTTTGCTTTCATTAATGTCAAAATATTTTCCAGCTTTCCATGTAAATTATTCTTTGTCCCAGGGTTATTTTGAGATGTTTTGATTTCAAAATGCTTGCAGATTTTTCCATTTAACTATCTGCTATTGCTTTCTAATTATATTTAGAGAACATACTTTTTATCATTTCAACTTTTTAAAATGTATGAGATTAATTTTTGTTTCAGAAGTTGGTATATCTTGGTAAATAATCTGTGTATACTTAGAAATATATATGCTACTGTTACTGACTAAAATGCTTTAGAAATGTCAATTTGGTAAAAATTTTAGTTATATTCTTCATATATTCTATATTAATTGGTTTTCTGTATCCTTGTTCCCTCAGCTACTGAAAGACTGTGCTTGAGCTCTCCAACTATAATTGTGGAGCTATTTTCTTGTGTTACATTGGTCTTATTTCCTTGTACTTTGAAATTCTTTTATTAGGTACACACACATTTAGTTACATATATTTATTAGGTAGTTAAGTCGAGTCATGTCCTCTCTTTTTTCATTATACAATTAACTTGTTTGCCGTAGTATTATTCCTTGCTCCAAATTTTTCTCTATACCTTATTAATATACTCACTCCAGCTTTTAACTACTGGTGTGTCTTTTTCCAACCATTCATGTTTGACTTATCTCTGCCTTATAATTTACATGGGTCTTGCCTTTTAAAATCTACCATGATGTCTTTTTGAGAAGGTGTTTAACCATTATATTTAATGTCATCTTCAATATGGTTGGACTTAAACCAACATATTGCTATTTCTTTTAAAATTAATTTATTCTTAAATTTTTATCTGATATTCAACAACCAAAAGTTATACATATTAATGGGGTTCCACATAATGTTCAAGTCAAGTGTATATTTTATAATGTTTAAATCAGGTAAAATATATTTTTTTCCTTAAACAATTATCAGCTTTTTGTGGGAAAAAACTTTAAAAACAAATTTTCTTAGCTTTTTATTTTTATTTTTGGTACTGGGGATCAAACTTGGGTCCTTGTCCTTTCGAGGCAAGCAGCAGAACCACTGAGCTAAATCCTCAGGTTTCCTAGCTTTTCAGAATGTAGGGTACATAATTGTTATTGAGAGTCACCATCTTGTGCAATAGTATGCCAGAGCTTCTTGCTCTTAAGTGTAACTT
Source organism: Fukomys damarensis (assembly GCF_012274545.1). Classification (NCBI taxonomy): domain Eukaryota; kingdom Metazoa; phylum Chordata; class Mammalia; order Rodentia; family Bathyergidae; genus Fukomys; species Fukomys damarensis. The sequence goes on from NW_022900926.1 coordinate 75,036,967, forward strand.
ACTTCTCATTGATCAGACTTTCCACAACCCTCTCTTCCTGCTATTTCTCTTCTATTTATTCCATCTGCTCTTTATTCGGCTTTCCCCCTCCTTCTCTAACTTCTTTTTAATTAATTTAGTTTTTATTTAAATTCCATATTTTTTATCCACTGTAGCAGTCCTCATTATTCCTGGGGGATATATTCTAAGACTGCCAATGGATGCCTGGAACCACAGCTAGTAACCAATCTCCATACACCACGATTGTTTCCTTTTGTTTGAATGACTTTCTTTAACATTCACATATAGCAGTTCTAACAACATTCTCACAGGGTTTTCTTTTTTCCTTTTTTAACTCAGATTTTTGTTTACTCTTCCTTCCTTCTTTTTTTTTTTTTTTTTTTTTTTTTTTTTCGTACCGGGGATTGAACTCGGGTCCTTGCACTTGCGAGGTAGGCCACTGAACTGCTGAGCTAAATCCCCGGCCCATTCCTTCCATTTTTGAAGAAAATTTTTGGAGGACACAAAACTTTATGTTGATGTATTTTTAGTTTTGGTTCCATACAGGAACCTTTTCACCTGTCTTCCAGGTTACATAATTTCTAAAGCAGCCTGCCATAGTTCTTGATGTTGTTCCTCTGTAATGTGTCTTCCTTTTCCCCACCTTCCAAATTCTTTTAGGATATTCCCTTTGTCACTGGCTTGTACTATTTATTCTTGCTATATGTCTTGGTGTGCTTTTGTTATATTTATTCTGTTTAGGGTTGTTTGGGTTCTTAGATTTGTTTATAGTTTTCATCATATTTGGACATTTTTCAGTTTTTTAAAAATCTGTTTTTGTATCCCCTTCTGCTTCTTTATTGGCCCATATATTTGACCTCTTGATCTGACCCCTCTAGTTACTGGTGTTCTGCTCATTTTCCCCCATGCTTTATGTCTGTGTGTTTCCTCCTGCATAGTTTGAATTGATTGTCTTCAAGTTAAACTTTTTTTTTTTCCCTTCTGCCTTTGTTTTAGATCCTATCTGCTGGATTTTTCACTTCACATTGTGTTTTCAACCTTTTATGATTCTATTTGACCTTTTATATCTTCTGTATTTCTCCTCATGATTGTATTTTTTCTGCTTTCTTGAATATATAGAGCAGATTATAATAGCCAGTCTACATTTTAGTTTGCTATATCTGTCATTTATAGATATATATTTTATTAATTTTTCTTTGATTATGAGTCATACTTTCTTGGATTTTTTTCTTCTGTTTTTACATGTGTGGATTTTTTTCTTGAATGTTAATTTCTGGTTTTCTTGTATCATTTTATTATTTGATTTTTTTTGCTAGTAAGACATTGACATATATTTCATGAGAATGTCTTTTTGTTTTATTAAGAATAGAATTACTATTCAGACTTGCATTTGCAATGGCATTGGAAATGTTTAGAGACATTTAAAAGATATACATATATAGTGTGACATTTAAAGACATGCATGTTTAGGTAAATTATAAATACCACTTAATATATTTGATCAGTAACTGTATCTTTAAGATTCTATCTTTCTTTTCATGTATGAGGGAGAAAAAATATATATATTTATTTATTTTGGTACCGGGATGGAACTCCAGACCTTGTGCTTGCAAGGCAGATGTGGGCACCACTGAGCTAAATCCCCAGTCCGAGAAAAAATATTTTAAAGCAGTAATTGAATCCAACCATGATGACGTCTAAAGAAAAGGCATAATTTTTATCAGAATGGTCTGATATTTTAAAAATCAACTTGGTTGATTGGTCCTTTTTAATGTAGAAGGTGAATTCTAATTCAGTAAGGAGAGAATGACATAAAGTGATTTTTTTTACTTCCTCTTCATTCATTCATTCAATAAACACACAAGAAATATTTATGTTTACCAAGTTCTGTTTCTAAAAATTTAGGCCCTTAGGTATACAAATGACTGAGATAAGAATTTGTCTACCCTCAAGGCACTCTGAGTGTAGTGGGGAAAGGCAGACAATTTTTAAAAATGTTTAAATAAATGACATTATTGCTGATGGCAGTAGGAACAGTGGGGAAATGGAGTGAGGAGATTGTATTTTTATACAGGTAATTCTGTGATGATTGTCTCTTGAAGAAGTGAAATTTGAATAGGTCTTGAATAATGGAAGACAGAACAGTAAAGACTGGACGTAGAGGAATACAACAAAAGTAATGGACCTGAAGTAGAATGAGCTTAGTATATTTAAGGAATAACAAGAAAAGCAGGAAAGGTAGAACACAGTGAGCAAGAAAGAGAGTGGTTGGCAATAAGGGCTGAGAGGCAAATGAGCCAAAGCATGTGAGACTACTAGGCTATGGCAAGGGCTTTAGATTTTTAACTTAAGAGTGAAGGAATGCTATTGGAGGGTTTGGAACAGAAGAATGACATAATCTGATTTACTTTAAAATTACTCTTGTACCTGGTTTGGTGGTGTGTGCATGTAAACCCAGAACTCTGGGAGGCTGAGACCGGAGGATTACAAATTCAAGTCCAGCCCTGAGCAACTTGGTGACTTAAGATGGCCCTATCTTTAAAAATGAAAGAAAAAGAAAGAGAAGACTAGTGATATAGCTCAGTGTGAAGGCCCTGGATTCAGTTCCCAGTACCTGGGGGAAAAAAAAGCTCACTATTGCGTCACTATTGTAGTTGACTACTATAGGACAAATAGATTATAGAGCAGTAACAACAAAAAATGGGAGACGAGTCAGAGTCCTTAACAATAGGTCAGTGCAGAAAATTCAAGTATTTTGCACATAAAGTTAACAGATACTTGAAAGAGAAAAGGATGAGTAAAGAAAAGGAGGCTTGGTTGAGCAATGCAGGAAGCTCAGACCATGAGAAAAATTCCCAGTGGGGAGAAAAATAGTGAGAATTAGTAACTAGTGAAATTCTCGGTGCTAGTATTTTCTGAGACATTTAAGAATGAGGTTGCTTACCAGTCAATTTTAAATTGTGGTTTTGTGATGTAAGCTCTCTCAGGGAAAATTTGCTGGACATACTGTTCTGTATTGGAAGTACTTTGAGGGTAGAAAGAAATCAGGCTGGTGTCCAGTGCTCAGCCACACAGTTTAGGAAAAGGAGAGTGTTCAGAACATGGAAAGATGATTCACAAGGTGAACTAATCTAGTAGATTTGGGAATATGAAACCATTGGTGATGAGCTAAAATGGATATTCTTCCAAGATCCTCGGGAGGAATAAACACTGGGATAAACACTGGGGTTCTAGCCCATAGATGATGGTGCTCTGAGCCAACTCATTTGGATCTTGAAGGGTAGGGTGCACTGATTCCAGGTCACATGTGGAACTGAGGAACACAGAGTAGTCTTGTAGTATGTCGCTCTGACAGCAGCATACTTTTAAGGCTTATATTTCCCAATCAGCTTTTTTTCCGAGCAGTTACTTTCATTAACAATTTATTTATGCATTCATTTGACAAATAAGTACTGAGCATCTACTATCTGCCAAACATTATGTTAATATAATGCAGTTTGCCCTGGTTATAGCAACTTCACTGATCTCAATAACCAGGATGGTTAGGGATTGGTTCAATTCTAAGCTGGCCATTTGGCCAATGTACTCTCCTTCATGGAGAACAATTCAATAGCATCTCAGAAAAACTTAGCTACTGTTACTCTTACTGTATATATTTTGCCTCTTTCTTAACTTTCTGAGTTCCCTGACTGCTTTGCATGAACTTCCTAAAAGAATTTTCTTAGGTAGTCTGAAGTGTTTTTTTCCTTCCCTGAAACTGAGCTTAGGAACTTGTGCTTGCCAAGTGAGTCAGAAATTTTTATAATTTATTCTGATAAACAGCTTGTAATGACAAAAATTTTGGTTGTGATCAAATTGTTTCCTGAAAAGGTCAAAATCAGTTATAGAGCAGAATATTTTCTGAACATCTAAACACTAAAAAATAAAAGTTATATAACAACCATGTTAGAAAGTCTGGTGGCATCTGCTAAAGTTGAATAGACACATAAGCTATAACCTATAACCAAGGTTATATTCTTAGTATATAATCAATAGGTTCATATCTAGCTGCCTGTCTACCTATATTGTAGGAATGTCCATAATCACTAAAGACTAGGAACAACCCAGATCTCCAACAACAGTAAAATGTATTAATGAAATATGGTAAATTCAAGTAATTGAAATACATATAGAAATAAAAATGGAGCATACACAGAATATGGATAAAATCCGTAATATAATTTTGAGCAAAAGAAATATTTCTTTTACAGAAAGTTTGAAAACAGGTAAAACTTTTCCATGGTGAAGAAAGTCAGAAAAGTAACTACTCTGAGGACAGAGACATCTAACGACTGGAGCAGAGTTGGAGAGAGTTTCTGAGGGGCTGGTTAGACTCAGTTTCCTGCCCTGGGTGCTGTTACATGGATGTGCTTACTTTATGAACATTTACGTAGTGTGTACTTAGAATTTATGTAGTGTGGTGGTGCATACCTGTACTTCCAGCGCTCTGGGAGGCTGAGATGAGAGAAGGATGGCAAGTTTTAGCCCAGCCCAGCCAACTTAGGGATTTTGTGAGACCCTGTCTCAAAACAGAAAATGAAAAAAAGGGTGGGGATATAGATCAGGACAAAAGCACTGGGTTCAGTCCCAAGTATCAAACCAAAAAAAAAAAGAGAAGTAAAATGCATTTTATCCCGAGTTAATAATTCTTTTTTTTTAATCATGAATTCCTAATGAGTATTTGATGATGATAAATACTTTTACTTTTATTTAAATTTGTTCTTGTATCACTTTTTTTGAGAGATAATTTTTCTACAAATACATGTTGGAAGGTCTTTAAAAACTAAAAAGCAAAACACATACTTATATTAAGTAATCATCACTACTGAAACATGAGGTTTAGCCAAATAAAAATGGTTCAGAGTCAGTATTACATTTAACTATTATTACAAAAAAGGTTGTGTATCACTGAACTCCAAACCAGATAGAACTTGCAGATTTTACTGAGTTAAAACTTCAAACCTGTGTCTTTTGACAAGAGCCTTTTTTTCCTAGAGTTATCCATCAATATAGATTATATTTTAGTTTCTGCTTCTAAACATTTCTTGACTCTGCTCTTTTATCTGCATCTGGGCTACCCTTGCTGTGGTGCAGATTTGAATTCTCTCTTGCCTGATCATTTGTCACAACTTGAGCCCAGACGTGTTCTCTTGAAAGAGGCCCCACCCAGCTTTCCCAGTGGTTCACCTAAGCAACAAAGCTAATCATTATATTGCCTTGAAACCATCTCAACATGAAAATGCCGTCCTCAGAGGTCTCTGGCTAAACACCATGGCCACATCTTTGATCCTTCTTTTCCAATCTATCAGAAAAATCTAGTGCATTCCATTTCCAAAATATACTCAGAATCTGACTGAGGTAAGCAGCGCTACTGTCTTAGTTACACAGATTTCTTGCCTAATCTATTGCAAAGGTTTCCAACGGATCTCATTACTGCTATTCATTTCTCTCAATCTCTATACTCAGTGTAGCACCACAGAGATTTTTTTTAAAGGCGTAAGTCAGATCATGGTTCTTATGTACCTTAAACTCTTCAATGGCTTCCACTTCAGTTAGAGAAAGATCCACCTCTCTCATACAGCCCTATCTCTGTGCCAACTATTACCACTCTGGCTTTATTCCTTGCTAAATTAGTCCACTGTAGGCATAGCAGTTTCCTGAGCATTCCTGAGCACACCACTGCCTCAGATCTTACACTTCTTTTCCTGCTGCTTACAATGCTTCTCTCCAGCTATTTTCTTCCAATGTTTGGCCAAATGTCACCCTTTTCGTAAATCTTACCTGAACAGCCTGACTTACTCTGAAGGTCTGTTGCATGATGAAGAAGCACTGAAAGGAGAGAAGAGAGGTGTGGTTTCTTTCTTTTGAGAATGAGATTCTACTGAGTACTGCAGGTCTGTAAATGGAGTGAGTATAATGCAGCACAGTGCAGTATAAGTGCTCTGATAGAGTTGAAAAATATAATCCTAACTGCAGAAGAAAAGTAGAAGTAGGACACACAGGGGGGAGAGTGAATGGCATATGCGTCAGCATTTATGAGCATGCAGAGATGGGAAGAGAAGACTGAGGCCTGAGTGTGAAAATTCAGGCAAGAATCTTACCCTGGAAGCTGTGACATATAGAATTTCAAGCAGAAAGTTTTGATCTGAATATAGGATATTAGAATTTATGATTAAGTCACTAATGAAATGTACAATTTCAGGAGCATATTTAAAAATAAGTCAGCTGGCAGTTGACTTAGTCCGTTGTGGGTGCTATAACAATACCCTACAACCCGAGAATTTTACGCCCAGTTTATAAGCAGCGGAAATTTGTTTTTTTTGTAGGTATGGAGGGTGAGAAGTGCAAGATCCAGGTGGCAGCAGACTCTGTCTGCTAAAGTGTCACTTTCTGTTTCATAGATGGTGTCTGTTTGCTGTATCCTTACATGGTGGAAGGGTCAAGAGGTCTCCTCAGGTCCTCTTTTATAAGAGCAGTAATCCTACTAGTGAGGGGTCCTCTGCATGACATAATCACCTCCCAAGGCCCCACTTTCTAATACTATCATTTTGTGGGTCAGAATTTCAATATATGCACCTTGGAGGTAGCAACAGTGAATCGAGCCCTTAGAAATCATGGAGAAAAACAGAGCATGTAGAAATGGAACTGGTGAGAATAACTATATAAATTCTTCTTTCAGGAGGTTTGTCACAAAGAGAAGCAAGTTGGGATAAATATAGAGGAATCTGGTGCGGGGATTTAGCTCAGTGGTTCCAACACCTGCATCGCAAGCACAAGGTTCCAAGTTTGATCCCCAGCACCAAAAAAAAAAAAAAAAGTGGGGGAGGAATTTAACTTTTAACAAGGCACAAAGTGACAAACTGATTTATGTGTAATTGAGAAGAATTTTGCCATTTTTAAAGGGAATACATTGGTATAAGATTATAAGTGCTACCATAGTTGGAGAAGAACTGGCAAAGAAGAAGGAAGATGGGTAGGGTACGCCTCAGCCTGGCTGAGTGGATACTCAAGCATCATGTTGAATTACAGAAAGGGAAAAGATAAAAATAAGGAATGGCTGCATTAGAAAACCAAGAGATATTTTCAATATATGTTTGGCAAACAACATAATTTGTAGCTATGCATAAACTTCCTTTGAATATGACCAATATTTATTTTGAGATCCAAATTCCAGTTTCCAGAATGGTTTTGGAGACTTTAATCATATTGCCTCTTTTAGAGCTTTATCTGCTAGATCTGTAATTTCTAGATCTTTATTCTAATTTGGAAACTACTTTGTTACCTTAATAATTTAAACTTCATATTTTGGGGTCTTACCTTGCTCTGTTTCATCTGTACTGAAATACAGTGACTGCAGCTACTTTGATACAAGGCAATGATTATATTTTCTCTTCTACTGAACATTCTATTTGAGAATGCTAAACACTTTGTGAATCTTCTCAACCACAGCAGCACCACAGGCTCTGAGAATATTTGTGAGGGTTCCTGAACCTCTCTCCTCAATAGAAATTTATACATCACAGCCACCATGGCAGTGATACAGTGATTCTTCAATTCAACTGATTTCAGATACTTTTGTTGCCCTACTCACTTCCTGTCATTCAAAACTTGTATTAACTTGTTTTGAATTAGAGGCAAACTTTGGTTTAATTTGAAGAGCTCGCCAAATTTGTGTTCAAAGTGTGCCTAATGTTATTGGAAGAGAGAGGGAGTGAATTACACTAAAACTTCCTTTTGAGTTTTCCAGTCATGACCTTAGAAATCATGGAGAAAACCATAACACTAAATATTACTGGTCATTATATATTATTACCTGTTATTATAGGGCAGTTATTATTTTATATGAAGTGTGATGATTAGTAGATTTCCCCCTATAAAATTAGAAAGCAGACGTGCCTTTTGGTAATTCCATCCTTGTGTTTGGTATTTTCAAACGTTGAACTTGATAAGTGCATTGAAATTTGGAATCCAGTTAGGGTTTATAAAACAGACTGTCAAGCTCTTTCTTTAGCCCTCAACTATTAAAACTAGGCACAGAACCGTGAAAAGAAAAAACACTTGTATATGAAGATATATGTAATAAAAACATGTCTTTTACATGACATATTCGAGGAATGGATTTCACGTATTCCTGCGCTCCTGCAGATGGTATTCTGCAGTTCCATCACAAAAATAGTAGAACTTTCCATTGGCACTGCCACCATGTGGCCACACACCCAGCACTCTACTGACCTGATAGGATGGTTGAATCTATTGTGAATTCTCCACATAGATAATTTGTTGATAAAATAAGTTACATGAGTCAGTTGGAGGGGCATCAAATGTTCGAGCCCAGATGCACAGTATTGCCACTGGCTGTGCGGTACTCACACTGAACAAAGGCAGATTGTATCCAGTGATGGTGAGAGTGGACCTGATACTGTGGACCTGAATAGTAGGTGAAAGGAGGAGTTGTGCAAGCTATCACAGGTCCCATGTGCCTGGTTCCAGGGTGCTAGTGATGGGGGACTCTTCAAAGAAGTTGGGTACTCTTGTGGTACATATCCATAGAGTCCCTTCAGGGAAATTCCCACATTCCAGCTTGTTATGGGTTGAATTATATCTGACTCTTCACCCCTCCAAAAAAATCATAGGTTGAAGTCCTAATCCAGTGATGGCAAACCTTCTAGAGCTTTTAATAATAACAAAGAGCCAGCTGCAGCACATGTGCCATCGGTTCACCACCACTGTCCTAACCCTAGTCAATACCTCAGAAAGTGACTGTTTTTGGAGATAGATAGTATCTTACAGATGTAGTCAGGTTAAAGTGAGGTCATTAGGGTAGGCTCCAATTCAGCACGACTGGTGGCTTTACGAAAAGGGGAAATTTGGGCACAGAGAAACACAGAGGGAAGAGAAAGCAAACTGTGACAGTCATCAACAAGCCAAGCGGAAAGACCTACAATAGATTTTTTCCCCTTACAGTCCTCAGGAGGATATAGCCATGAAGAAAATATGGATTTCAAATTTCTAGCCTTCAGAACTATGAGAAAATAAATTCCAGTTATTTAAGCCACCCAATTTGTAATAATTTATTATGGTAGCTGTAGCAAACTGACATATTACACTTGTGACAGTTCTGCTTCTTCAGTCCCCTCTTTCCCTGGTATGCTCCCTACCCAACTTCCCCTTCACAAGTCATTTCTTATTTTGTATCTGTGATAGACTTGTTTTTCCATCCGAAGATTCATCCCAAATTTTTTCTGTGCTAGGAACCCAGCTTTCACCTGTGCTTATACAACTCAGGAGCCAGGAAGTGAATTCTTTCTGCTTTTGGTAGCCGTATCTCTTCTTGGGGCTGTCAAATGCAGGGACCAACCCAGTGACTCTATGAGGAGACCCAGGGCCAGAGATATAAAAGAAAATACTAGGATGAAAACATCCCTTAATTCATATCCCAATAATATCATGTTGCTTACATGTAATTATGGTTTTGTCAGGAGAGGTGCCCTGGAGTGGAGCACTGTATTCTCTTCCTCCACACCAGTATTTCTATAACATCCAGGAAATGAAGTAAAACACAAAAGTAGGAGGCTTGCAAATCTAGCAGTGGCCCCATGTAGAGAGACTAGGATATTTTTAGCACCAGTCCTCTTCAGGGAAAGCGTCAGCATTGGTCTTTTCTTTTCTTTTTTTTTTGGTACCGGGCATTGAACTTGGGTCTTTGCATTTACAAGGAAGGCAGCAGAACCACCATCCACATTGGTCTTTGATGGCCCCAGGTCTGTGGCAGGGAAAGCCTGTTCAGTAAGTCACTGGTACTCACTAGAAATTTACAATTCACAGCCAGGGGATTTCAGGTTTGTGGGTCTAGGAGTGAAATATTTACAAACTAGAGTGGGGAAGTCCAAGATGATACCCTCCTGGGAGAACAGGGCACAAACAGAAATGGAATCAAGACAGCCAGGAATCCTGTTTGATTGTAAAGCATTTAATGCAGTGGCTCACAGTGAGTCCTTAATAAATGTCACTTGTGATTATTGTTACTATATTCCATTAACTCTGAAGCGTACTTCCAATTTTTTTTTTTTTCTGGGAAAGCACTGCCAGACCTCATGTTGTATCAGTCAAGAAAACCTTCAGCATGCATTTCTACATAGATGTGTGTGTGTGTGTGTGTGTGTGTGTGTGTTTGGGAAACATAACCACTCATGACAACTTTCTGATTGTTTCAGTTTTTTTCATTTTTCTTAAGCAGAAAAGAACTTCTACAGAACCCTTCATCATATCTACTCACAAACACACTGTCTACCTCCTACATGGAGTCTCCTGCCTGTTACTGTCATGGAATTCACAGTACTTCAATCCAATCCCCCAGTTTTATTCCTGTTCCCTCTTCTTCTTGTCCACTCAAAGAATCACCCCCCTTTTTTTTTACATCTTTCATTCTTTCCCTTCCACAGAATCATGCGATCAGCATACATGCCTGTTGTTTTTCCTTCAGATTTAAACTTTCTTTTGACCACACTTTTCCTACCAAGTCTCAGTTCACTCAACTACAAAATGAGAGAATAATACATGACCTAAATAATAAATTTGTTATGCCAATTATGTCCAATAATACATGGTAAGTGCTTGGCGAAGTACCTCGTACATGGTGCTCAAAAAGAGAATAGCTGTCAGCTTCATCTTCTTTTTCTGTATCATAAATTATAAATCATCTCATGTGTACATAGATACACAGGTACCAGGACTAATGATGGGCTGCATCAGGTGACAATATGAAAGTTTTTATTCACATTATATAATGAGGAAGTCAACATTTTACTCTTTTCCCCATCCTCTCTTGGTAAAAATTCTGGCTGTGACACACACAATCACAGTGTTATCAACCTACTAAGGAACATCTGAACACCAGAATATTTTTAAAAACAGCCTTTTTATGTTCTTCAGCAATCTATTGAAAATTAAAACGTAATTAGTGTGGCAAAACAAAAGTTTGCATCTTTTAATTACTGTTCTATTTTTTTTGACAGAATGTTTTAATTATTGTTTTCTTTCCTCTTCTCTACTGTTTCTATTGATTTGTTGCCAGTTTAATTGTGTCGCCAGGACCTCCCAGTTCTCAATGAGTTACCCTCAGGCCTTCTGTCTGCTTCATTGTTTTAAAGTAAACCAGATCCCCAAATACCTACAAAACAAAAATCACAAGTTGAAGGGATTTTTTAAAAATGAGAAAAAGTAGGACGAATAATGAACAGACATAAGGTATGAAGGGAAGTTTAATGAGACTGCTACAGTTTTTAACTAGATCTAATGTAATAATAATAATAGTTATTGTTATTATCTATTTAAAACACGAGAGCAGAGGAGAAATAAAATAGCAGATGTTAAAAACTTTTTTGTTTACCTCTCCAGCAAAATTACCTTCTGCAATTGTATTAGGAGAGCTATGTGCCTAAATTCACTCATCCATATGTTAATGCTCTGGGCTGATTCAAAGAATGAAAATTTCCAGCTGCCTTTTGATGCAAATTTAGCAGAAAGATATTTAAAGTAGGTGAAGAAGATATGAATTGATCTAGTAAGGGGTGAAAGATGGAGAGAGAGAGGGGGCGATCAGACAGCTTTTTCTACATGAATAATTCCATGACTGACAACAGTGTTACCTAAAACAGACTTACATTAAGTGCTGGCTTCATCACTTTCTAAACCGTGGGCAAATAACTTGACCTTCTGAATCTCAATTGTACCATCCAACAATGGATCCACTGTTAAACCTACCTAGTTGGGTCAATGTAAAAATTTAAATGAGACACTACATAAAAGTATAGAATAAGTGCTGTCTGTATTATTAAATATTATTATGATCATTACTATTATTACAGTATTATAAGGCCAGGGTTTTGTACAAAGCCCCTCAATGAGCATATACATAAATATCATTCCCTTCGAAAGAAAGAAAAAGAAAGGAAGGCAGGAAGGATGGATGTCCAGTACATTATAGGATAATTTGATGGGCTGACCTGGCTGGGAGCATTAGTTGCTATTCAAAGTCTCCTTGCTCGAGTCTGTTCTGTTGTTCTGTTCCATGGAGTGATTGGCATCCTGGAGCCATGGCCATGACTAAGAATTGACATATGACCTTGGGGCAGGTCATACTAAAGGTAGCTTTTTTATTTTAAAGGGATGACGAGGATTTTTTGATGTGATGGTATTAATGTAGTCCTCTTTTCCCCCCATGACTTATAGTAAGAAATATATTAGATATAAGATTTGACACTGATTTAACATAGATATACATATCTGAAACAAAAATTTTACAAGATGTCCTGAATGAGATACCCCCTGATCTTTTTTCCTTCCTTCCCACCATTTTTATCCTCCTTTTCTTTCCTAGTCTCTTCTTTCCTGTTCTGTTGCTCCTTTTTAAAAGAATTTGATTACACTACATTAATTTTACCCTCCACTAAATAGTAACAATTTAAGTATGAAACCTGCATTATAATTAACACTATTTCCTACCTAGCTCCTCAAATCACTTCTGCTTTCCACGATTTTCAGCAACTTTGTAATTTTTTCATCTAAGTAAAGTACGTGCCATTATATAACAGGACAATTTTATTGATAGGGATGTGTTTTTAAGCCAGGCAAACATTTTGTTATTCATGTGTAGGCTTCAAGAAGCACATAGAGATATCACCCAGGAACACCAGATTTAAAAGCAGTCAGGGTTTTTTTAGAGGGTCAGGCCGTGACGCCTTCCTATTTGCTCAGAGGATTTCTAAGTATCTTGGACACCTACTTATGCTTCCACTTCCAGAGCTTAGTCACGGACATGAAACACCTCTAGATGACTGATCCAGAGCTTTTCATTTACCCCTTCAGCCCCTTTGAGTCTGGATAGCCTCTATTACCGCTCTTTTCAGTGCTCTATAAAAGTTATGCAATGATGAAGAGGAGGAGGAGGAGGAGGGGCTGGAATCTGCTCATTATCAGCAACATCTCATGACCAGAGCTGTTGGAACATGCAGGGCTGGTATGTCAGTGCACTCTCCAAACCCAGAAGTGTGATCCCAGTAGGGCAGCCCGGGAAGCTGGCACTGAGGACGTGTCTCAGTGCACCTGACCGCGAAGAGGATTGGGACACAGAGAAACAGCTGTCCCTTCTGAATAGTCACCCTCAGTGGAAGAAATTTCAGCGTCATAGTGCTATGTTAATACCTTTGTATGACACATTGCTGCAGGTAGATCATAAGCTCCTTAAGTAGGCATACAATAATACTGTTTTGTTTTGTTTTTTTATTCCTCCTGAACAGCATGCACTTTCAACTCTGTCAGTAGGGACTGAATGAACAATATTCTGTGGTTGCACATTTTCCAGATTTCCTATGTAGTTTCAGTTTTTTGACATATAAAATGTTAGTGTTGTAGCCCCAGTCTGAGTGATTAAAGTAGGTTTAAACATTTAAGAAATATAGAAAAGTTGACAGCTTGCAAATGTGCACAGTTGGCTATTCATAGTAACGGAGATGTATGAAATCTTTCTGACAATGTTTATAGAATGTGCGAAACTTAAGAATACAAACAATTCATAAATGTCTAAATATCTTGGCAGTTCTACTTTCAAAATTATAGAAGTAATGATGGGGACTTGTGATGAATCAGAAAATTCTTGCTGGGTTTCTTTTTTTAAGGTACTAATGTCATTACAACAGAAGAATGGATTAGGATACAATCTGCTAGTTGTGTCTCTCAATATTTTAAGGGTTTTTCAAAGGGGGCTAGTTTGCCAAAGTAGTTTGGGAGGGAAGTCGACTTGCCCCAGAGCTGAAACTTTATATGGCAAGGTGCAATAAAGATCATGTTTTATGATAGAGTTAACATAAATACGTGAGCCACAGGGGTTCTTGTGAAAGCACTGGGGAATGAAGAGGCAACTGCTGGAGCAGTTCTTCATGTTTTATTTTCCTCGTTTGGTTGAGCCCACTTATCTCTAATGATTCTTTAAATAAAAGGGAAGTGCCCCTTTCATTTCATTTCCTCTGAGCTGAAGAGAAAAGAGTAAAACTTTGAAAAAGGCCTTTGGTCCATAGGCTTCATTAAAAGTGAACACCAGCATTACAAGCATTACAAGGTTAGCCATAATTTCAAGTGGATAACAGTAGCCATAACCACCCGATGAATCAGTGACCTCACCCGTCCTGTAGATACCATGTACACTAGAAAAAGTGGAAAAGGTAGACAGATGGCTGGGGCCAACTATGAGTGAATGATCGAATCGTATTTACAACACGGATAGTAAGTGCCTCGTGGTGTGACGTGACTCAAAAGAGCTTAGCTGAGAGACTGAGTGACCAGAAGCCAGAGTGGTAAGTGGAGCTTGTCAAGTGGTTGACTAGAATTTTAGGGGGAACATGAGAGTATGTGTGTGACGTATGTGTTGTGTAGCTCACAGAATGAGGGATTTAGGTAACTCATTCCTCTGTGAAACACAGCTTGAAGGTCTACCGTGGGTATTATCTTTATTTCATTGATAATGATACTCATGATCCCTGGTTGATCCAATTCCTTATATCTATTACATTTGGAGCTCTCATTCCAATTTTCTATCCTCCATTCTCTTATTCTCAAGCTTCTTCACTTCCCAACTCTACATGCCAACCCTCAACTCTAAGTTATCATTCAATTTTCACGTGAAACGTGACTTTCACAGAAAATGCCAGCTTCCTTTTGCCTTCACCTCAGTTTGGCTGGATTTCTGTTTCCCTTTCCTTTCCACCACTTGTCACATCCACAGACCAATATCCATATGCTTATTTGTTTAAAGTCTCCTTTCTCCCTGGGCATAAAGCTCCAGGAAGGCAATGGTAGATTTGACCTATTCACTGTCTTCTGAGGACCTAAATAGTGTGGGTTGGGGAAAATCAAGACAGGGGTCCCACCACATCCACCACCCATTATGTAATTAAGTAATATACATGCACATTGGAATTAAAACAACTACTTTTGGATTGAAATTTTTTTTGACTATGTAAAATTCTGGATACCAAGTGTTGCTCTGTTGGAGGTCTAAGCAGGACCTAGTCTGCCTACCAAGTATCTAGCACTGACTTGTCACACAGTAATTTGTGCAAATTCATGTAACTAGGATTCTACCTCAGGTCTGGTCTGCTGATTTTTTCCTATTTACTTATTTATGCATGTTTGTAGTACGTTATGTTTACATTTCTTGGCACACATGCATAACACATCTTAATTCCTTTCTTCATCTCCTTTCCCTTCTCTCTCCCCTCCCTCCATTTCTTGATTCCTTTCCCATTTGAGAATAATCTATCTCTGTACTTCTCATTGTCTGTCTGTTATTTTGCTCTTTATTTATAATTTGGGTTTTTCACATATAAGAAAGCATATGATATTTAAGCTTCTGTGTCTGGTTTATTTCACTTACTGTTATGGTCTCAAGGTGCATCCATTTTTCTACAAACAACTCATTCCATTGTGTGTACATAACACATTTTCTTTGTCCATTCATCTGCTCATGGATATATAGGCTGCTTTCAACATTTAGCTATTACAAATTGTGTTGCTATAAATGTGGAAATACATGTATCACTGTAATAAGATTTCTTTGACTCTTTTGGGAAGATACCTACAAGGGAAATAGCTGGGTCAAATGGATTTTCTAATTTTAGTTTTTTGAGAAATTGCCATACTGATTTCCATATTGAGGGGTTGCATGTAGTGTTGGGAAATGAAGAAGATGGAGAATATGGGAATTGAGAATAGAAAATTGCAAATAGAGCTCCAAATGCAATAAATTTAAGGAACCAATGTTTTATAGTAAAATCTTGGGTTGCGAGTAACTTGTGCAAGTGTTCTCCAAGATGAGCAAACATTTCTAATAAATTTTAACTTGATAAATGAGTGATGTCTTGTACATAGTATGTGATGATAAACATCACACTATTATAACTGAGCCAACGGTTCACTCTCTCTCTCTCTCTGTGTGCATGTGTGTGTGTGTGTGTGAAGGATTGTGGCTGATGTCTCCCAACAACATGAGGTTAGAGAGGAGATCTTGTCTACTTCAAACGAGATTAGGAAGTGTGTAAAATGTGGGAAACAGTGCAAAATGTTATAGAAAAGTACCACCCAAATAAGGTTGTAGCAGTGCAAATGATGAATCTGTTTAATAACAGTATAATGGCAAATTTCCACAAAATCCTCAAAAGAAGGCAAAAGCAAGTGTCATTGGATAGGTTCCTTGTTAAAGTTGCACAAGAAGAAAAAAATCCACTGAGTCAATACATAGCAGTGGTTCCATTAGTGATAGTAAAAGTTGTCTTACTCAGTGATCCTCCTCTCTCATCTCCCACCAGCCACGAAGATTTTCAAAGGTAAGTACAGGTTTATTTGTCAATTTTTCTTTATAGTTTGTATTTCTAAAACTATTTTGTACTATATTGCATTATTGTAATCATTTTTATATGAATACTTTTGGGTTGTAGAATGAATCATCTGAGTTTCCATTATTTCTTATGGGGAATTTTGCTTTGATATGCAAGTGCTTTGAATTACAAGCATGTTCTGGATCAAATTATTCTCGCAAACCAAGGTTTTACTGTACTAGTTTACATTCCCACCAACAATAAAGAAACCACACCACAGCCTAACCAGCATTTGTTATTATTTAATTTCTTGATGGGATCTGATTGATTTCTAAGTTGGTTGTTTTCTAGCACATCAGGCAAGAGTAGTGGCAAAGGAAAGAAAAGAGAAGTAAGATGTGTTTTTGGCCTTCCTGAGACTGGTTTGTGTGTCTATTCCTACACCCTAAATGTATACCATATTGTTTAACTGTATTGTCATCTTTCTGTTAGTCTTTCATTCATATACAGTATTTGATATTTATAGAGGGTCCATTATGTGATAAACATAAGGAAGAATACACAGGGGAAAATAAACTCCTGCCTATGTTCTTTACCACCTCCAAGTCCAGTGACCCAATACAAGTGGTGATATAAAATTATCTTGCGCTAAGAGAAGTAAGAATGAAGTGCTCAGGGAACCCAGTTCTAGTGCTCTAGGTCTCTCCTGGCAATAACATTTATTTCAAAACACTAACACTTTAATTTAGAACAATCATAGGTTCCCTTTGGGAAAAGATAACTTTTAAGATTTTTGAGACATCCCTTGACATGCACCCACATAAAGACATTTCTCTTCATTGGGTAGACATCTATCACGTGCCTACACTGAGATTCTTGTATTAGGAAAGAAAAAAACATTATGAAAAAAATCACTCAGTCTAAGGAGAGGCACATAACTAGATTCTGCATTAAAATAAATCTTTTTGCTCTCTCTTCCTACCTGCTATTACACTCACATGTGAAAATTTTGCCACAGCTTTAAAACATAAGACAAGCACACAAAAAAGTGTCTACTATCTTTTACTTGCAACAATTTTACAAGGAATGATTTAAAATGAGTTCCCCAATTTGCCCTCCCAACTGCTGTCTCTTTCACAATTCTTGTCTCCATTAGTGACATTTCCATGCCTCTAGTTGCTTAGGGATTTTTAACATCTCTGCTTCAAACTCTTCTTTCCCATGAAAGAAAATCCTATTACGCTAAAAATAAATCCTACTTCTATCTGATCATTTCTTGGTACCTTGGTAGGAGCCACCATCATCCCTTGCTTGGAGTTCAGGGACTGCCCTCCAGTGACTCCCCCAGCTTCTGCTCTTGGCTGCTACCTTCCAATGACTTCTCATTTCACGCAAAGTAAAAGGTCTGCAAAGGCCTATGAAGCCTTAGAGATAAGTTCCTTCACCTCTCTCTGTCAGTCTCAGCCCTGCTCCTTTATTCTATTCTAGCTACAGGTTGATTTTTTTTCTTACCCTAGTAGACATGCTCCCACCTCCAGCATGACAAGTAGTTCTCAACTGTGATGCTTTATCCTTACAGGGGACTTTTTGTAGTGTCTGGAGACATTTTTGGTGGTCACAGCTGGAACAAATGGAGCGATATAGTGGGTGGAGGCTGGGAGTATTGCTAAACATCCTATAGCCCATTGGACAGTCTCCACTGCAAAGAATTATCTGACATGTAATGTCAATACCACTGCAGGAGCTGTGTGTGGGAGTGAACAACTGTAATCCAAGCACTTGGAGGCTGAGGCAGGAGGATCACTGTGAATTCAAGGCCAGCCTAGGCTACATAGTGAGTTCACAGCTAGCCTGAACTACAAAGTGAGACCTTGTCTCAAATAAACAAACAACGCCCACCCCCAAGCAAAAAAACAAACAAACAAACAAAAGAACCAGCTTTCTACAGATTGAGAAAACCTGGATTATATGTATGCCTTAATTCCCTCACCTCCTTCAGACCTGTGCTCAAATGTCACTTTTTTCTCCAGTGAGACTTGCCCCGATCACTCTGTTTAAATGCCAACACTCAACCTCACAATCTGCTTTACCCTACTGTTTTTTCCTTTTGCATTATACATACTCATTTCCTTGTAATAAACTCTCCTCATCCTCATTGTTGTAGAATCACCACCACCCTCCAAGTCACCTGAAACTTCTTCTGCCTACAAGATCATTGTCAATTTGGGATTATCACCAACCTCTGAGTCATGTGATACTTTCTATGAACAATAAATAGAGGCAAATTTGGAGTGCCTTTGTCTTTGCTCTCTGGAGCAGCCCCGATCAGGCCCAAGACCCAGCCTTTTCTCTAAATCCTCTTTCCCGACTTTATTCTTTAATTAGCCTTATGCTGTCATGGCTTACAGGAGATCAGGGCCCATTGCAGGGGGCCTGTTTATTCCTATAAACAAAATCACTGAGAATCTCTGTGTTTTTTGTTTTTTTTTTTTTCCCTCTAGGTATGACTTAAAGATAGTGGGCATTTAGGCAATTTTCTTTCCTGTGATTTATGTGACCAATATTTTTTCAATAAATTTATAACATATCACCATTCTTAGATTACATTATGTTAAAAATGGTCGCTGTGGGAGACTTACTAATGTTAAGCTGAAAAATAAAGAGAAAGATAGATCCTTTTTCTTATTAATACTATTTTTAGGTATTGATATATATTTGACTTTTTATCCTCCTCAGTTTGAATGATCTTCAGGACTAATGAATTTCCTCTGAAGGTTGAATAGTCATGATTGCCAGTAGGTCTTTATACTTGTTTGCTTTTTAATTTTCCTTTTTATTGGAAGATAATTTTTACTAAATAGATACCAACTGAATGTAATCTTTGGCACTTGGGCAGGGGTGGCTCTTGATCCCGATCCTTCTTTAAAAGAAAAACTTGCCTCTCTGTTGGGGATAAAAAGAACTAGTGTGGAGAAGCTCAAAAGGCCTTGCTTATTCTCATAGTTCTGCAAACGTCTGCCTTCGGCTCTCCTCATCCCCCGCCCCCAACCCGCGTCCATTCACACTTCAGTTGCTCATTACGCCGGGAGTCTGGACGTCCGGTTCAAGGGAGCCGCACATTCTCACGGAAATTACAGGTTTTGAGATTATAGAAATTTGTTGTCTGGGCACTCGCTCTGGTTCCTTTCCTTTCCTCCAAACATATAATATTGATTTACCATTTGGTAAAGGGGTGTTCTCTCTTTACATGTCTCTCTTAAGCCTAATGAAACAGAAAAATGGAAATTGTTGTTCTCTTTGTTTTGATGGCTCAGTAAGGTTGGTTGCGACACAAGGGAGGGCAATTGGGAAGCAGCTTTTTACTTTTAAGCACAACTTTAAAAATAAATCTTCAGACAAATGCTCTGGAGACATCTCAACAAATGCCCTGTGATCTTTAGCTGAACAGTCAAGTTATTTTTTCCCTCTTTCCCCCCTTTTAAACATCAGTAGCCTTATTGCTTTTCTATAAAGACCACAAACAAAAACACTAGCCAGTTGTTTCAGAATCAGTAATTACAGATGACTTCTATTATGATTTTTTGTTTCTGTTAAAAAAGTAGACAAGGTAAAATATTTCCTTACATTTATAAGATTTGAAAGTATCTAAATGAATTTTTACCTCTACAGAGACCCCAAGAAATTTCAGAAAATGTATGTGGACATTTTCATTTTTATGATTTTTGCCTTAATTTCTTGATTTTTATTCCCTTTTCATAATAAAATGGCTTTCTTGGAATGGTAAGAACACAAATGCTTTCAGAAATAGGAATGATTTTTTAAAAATATATTGTCGTAAAAACATAAGTCTGGGAAAGAAGTCCCAGACTTATTAGGGCTGTCTTCCTTTGCAGAATAAATATAGCTAGGGTTATACAGACTGTGAAGAAGTGCACCCTTAGAATGGGAAAGCATTATAGAGATACTTCTCTTTTCTCCTTGATCTGCTAGTAGCCAGTATTTTGGTAGGTTGTCTCTTGGAGGATAAACTATTCATTTTTGGTATATGCACTAAAATATTTACACATTTTATATAGAGAGACACAAATATATCATTAATCTACTTACTTATGAGCCTGGGCTCCATACATGTGGAATTAGAAGAGTTTGAAAGTTTCTACATGCTTCATATTTTGCAACAAAACAGAAATTCTATCATGAAAATCATTGAATAGCAGGAAGGTATAAAACATCTCAAAGTGTCTTTCTAGAGGAAGTCTAGGACACCAATATAAACTACCAGTCAAAGAATATCAGTTGTATAATAAAAGCTGCATCAGGCTAAGGTATTCTGAAGAAAAAAAATTGCTAAGTTTAAGACAAGAAAGAAGAGGAAGGTAGTCTGGTTTTATTTTTAATCATAGCAAGTGACATTAAGGGAAAAAACGTGACTGTAGATTTACTTCCCCAAATGGTACACTATCTTGGTGATTCACAAGGGGGAAGTACACATTTTTAAGATGGCTTATGCTGAGGAACAAAAATCAAGTCTCTTTCTCTGTTCTCATAGTGATATATGCCAGAAAATAAGAGTGGGTTCCTAGTCGGAACTCTCCACAGATGCATGTTTTCTTTCTTTAACCAGCTGTGGCTAATTGCATGTGGACCGCCTCTTGTGCTGAACATAAAAAGGAAACCTGTAATTTATTGCAACAGACCATACCATTTCTGCTGTGCAACTGCTTTTTCTGTCATGTCAATGAGTAGATTTCTCATGGTGCATTGGCAACTCAGAGAGTGGAAAACAGCATTAAGGGTGGAGGGTGGAGGGAGGGAGTGACGATTCAGAATCCCTTTATGTACTTTACACAGAGCTCAATTAAAGAATAAACTGGAAACAGAATTTCCCTTTGCAATTGGCCAGGGGCAATTTTTTTTCCTATTGTTTACACATAGTGCTTTGAATCCACCACGTTCTGATTCACTCAGATGCAAGAATATGTTGTGTGATATACAGTGTAGGATTCATTTCTGTTGAGCAGTCATCTTCACATGCTCAAGGGAAATCCCCCACTGAAAATACAGCACACACATGTACATGACTTCCATTTTCTCCATGGGCTTTTCAAGGCTTGGAGATTCTCAAGAGTTCATAGAGGTGTAAAAAAGGCATAAAATAACTCAGCCTGATTTTAAGAGCTGGACCTGCCCATTGAGGTGTTTAGTAGAAATTTAGTTCCTAATGAACTGGACTCCTCCCTGCCCTAAGGCCCACTTGTAAAGGCTTGTCAATGAGATGCCCTTCTTTTGTTGAGTGGAAGTCCAAATTAAAAGCCATTCTATTTTGCAGCAGTGGAAAGAAACAAGTTGAGAAAATGCCATGTGTGTTTTCCAGTTGACTCATGGTCCTCTCAATAGTCCTTTTGTGTGAGGGTGGTAACTTTTCCCTGGAAGCTCTGACAAGTTTGAAGAAGGAAGCCTCAGGACACTAATTCCCAGACCCAGCAGTGGGAACTCCACGGGGGTCTCCAAACTGGGCTGTTCTGGTTGTGTTGAGTAAAATACATTACCTGGAACCACACACATGGGGTATACTTTATCCTGCGCTTATGCCCTCACAGTTAGCCCAAACTATCCTCCCTAATTAAATGTATGAGGTAGGCCACCTGTCTACCTATGACTGTTCAGCCTGGTTCTATGCCTGTTCCCCAAGGTTGTTTCCAATCTGGTCACCTTTCCTTCCCACTATGGTCTGAATCAGTTACAAATATCCCAGTTTTGTTTGTATGATTTCAAGAAGCAAATCCTGTCACAGTTTTATTTCTTTATATTATTAGACCATATCACTAAGAAAATTGGTAAATTATGTCCAATAACTGGATAACATTAAAGTTCTTTCTGTATGTTACAGTAAGAAATGCCAATCGAACCATATGCATATTTACACAAATACAGATGTGTGTCTATGTGTGTATAGCCATGGCACATTTCAAGAGTCAGGGATGAATAATCAGCTAATAATTACTAACTGGAAACCACAGTATGATTGTGTGCATACCAGTTTACATGATGTCTACTTTATATCCTTTGTAGAAATAAGGAACAGAGAAGGGACTTTTCAAAAATCTTAAAAAGTGAATAGTGGGGGCTGGGGATTTAACTCAGTGGTTCCAATGCCTTCCTTTCAAGACTAAGGACCCAAGTTTGATCCCTGGTACCACCAAAAAAAAAAAAAAAAAAAAA
>NW_022900926.1:75059761-75102281 GCF_012274545.1 Fukomys damarensis
AACAAAAAAAAAAAAAAAAAAAAAAAGTGAACAGTGAGCAGTTTTCCAACTATAGCCCTCACAAATAAACTTTCGTTTTTGATCACATATTACTTTTCTGTAGGGGAGTACTTTCAGCTCCTGTATACACTATGTTGCTTTTAAGCCAGAAAAAGGGACCCATAATGCAAAGTCACAGAACCATCTCTGCCTGTTGCAATTTATACAACTAGATTATACAAAGCCTGGAATTATCATACTTATATTAAATTCTGTTTATTTTCAAACTTAGCAAAAAATTGTTTTTGCATTAGAAAAATTTAAACAGAGAGAATGCACAATTCCACACCGTAGCTAAAATTTATCCTGTGATTAATCTTGGAGTAAATCAGATATAAATGAGTCCTGTAAGCCCTTAATCTCTAGAAAAGCTATGCTTTTATTGCTTCTTCAAATAAACTATGTAAAATGTTCATTTAAACTTTTATCAAACCTTTGAAAGATTAACACTACACCCTTCACTTTCAAATATTTTCTCAGAAAAGCTTTTTAAGAATTTAAGAATAATGCAAGCTTCAAGGATGTTAATTATGTTTAATGAAACTGTATTTAATTCAAGAATGTACTGGTGTTTTAGGTTACAAATAAAATTTAGTTTTCAAGGCTCACAGAAGCTCTCCACATTGTTGTTTTAGTTAATATTGGGGTTCTTGAAATAATTTATTCCATGACTAATTGTCTTAGGAAGATTAATCCATCAATAGCTGTTTTTCTCAGGGCTGAATGAGACGTAATTGTTTATTGACACTAAGAAATTTCAGTTTTACTCAGAAGCCAAGACCAATTTTCAAAATACATATAGGATGGGCCACTCTGCTGAGGTACAAGATCAGCTGTCAGCAGAGCAGGGGGTTAACAAGGGCTGCTGTAATCTAGGAAAGATGCATGGGAGAAATGAGTGATTCTTCAGGGTGAACTTGAGTGTTAGAGTCCCTTAAATACCTGGAGATCAGGAAACCTGTGAGTCATATTGATTTTCCTAAGGCAATAATTTATACACATCCCAACAAACATAGCTTTGTGAAAACTTGTGAACCAACTAATGGCTTTATATAATTGGCAGAGGGGAAAATGTAAAGAGAGGCAGGAGAATGAAAGAGACATTTGTTGAATCTTAGATGCCAGACAATGGGGCTGGAAGCTTTCTTCATATGAATTACACCCTTAATGTTCACAATGACCCAGTAAGACTGTTTATTATCTTCATTCTACAGATGAAGACACTAAGGCTTGGGGATTAATTATCTTGCTCGTGGTCACACAGATAATAACTGTGGGAGCCAAAATTTGAACCTAAATAGATTTTGTGCCAAATCCCACACTACTTTCAGCAAGGCCTTTTGGAAAAAAAATCGGTCTTTTGCAGTAGAGAATTGTGAAGTTTCTGTAGTTTAGTCCATCTTCATACATAAACAAATTCACAAAATCAGACTGATATCCTTCTTTAGACTCTGTTTCAATTTGAAACTCTGAAAATATGATCTTTTCCATGGGAAAAATATTTTTATTTGCACGAAGTGGGAGATGCTGGGAGTGTACAAGGAGAGATGGCTTTTTAATAATGCAAAGGACTGCACTGCACAGGGAGAAGTGACTGATATGGGTGTCTGAGTGGCCCCAGTCATGCATCTTCACTGGGGCTCAGGATTCTTAACCGGTTTCATTCTAGCCGTCTCTCCTTGCTCTTCTTCTCTGATCGCACTGCTTGTAGAGAAGTCTCCAGACGGGCTCCATCTGAGTAAATATCCGTGCGAAACAGTCCTACAACAGAATAAACTCATTTAGTTTACAATCTCAGGAAAATGTTGCCGTAATAGATGACCAAGACTGTGATTCCGCCTCCCGTTTTAAAATCAGTATATGTTTGCATTATATAAGAACCACGTCCCTTGAGGGAAATTGTTAAGTATGTTAAGTGTCACATCTTGATCTTTTTCACTTCTCTTTCCCCTCACTTCCCTTCCATACCCCCCATCCTTAGATCCCCTTTCCATCTCCACAAAGTCTGTGGTCCTGTTTCCTATCGTCTTTCTTTTATTCTGCTTCTAACTTGTTTATCATTTGGATTTTTCATAGAAGATAGGCCATGCGATAGCTAACCTCTGTGTCTGATTTATCTCATTTAACATTACGGTCTCAAGATGCATCCATTTTCCTACTCAGCATCATTTCATTTACAAATTTTGACTTGAATTGTGATGTCAAGCCATTGATTTTTTTTTTTTCCTGCCTTCTAGTTTATGTGACTGTGCTAAATATTCTGTGAACTCTCTTTTGATCTGGGGCAAAGAGAAATCCCTAAAAGTGACATTGTAGTTTCAACAGCTGCTGACAGATGGCTGTGCTAGACAGTCAAAGGTTCTAGGGACTGACATTTGAAGGCTATGAGTTGTATCGCGCACAGAAATAAAATGCCAGAAAAAATGTATAATTTGAGTTAAATATATTAGACTTGGCAGGGTACATACATTCAAACTTCTCTCTGAATTATTTATTTTGCGATGGCCTGGGATCCAGGTTCAGCACAATCTTTGAAGGTCGATGAACACATTTTCAACTGGACCTGTATCCTTTGCACCTACAAGTGAATATACCCAGCTAGATACGGACCAGGGGCCACTGACAGAGCCACAGGTGCTGAATTGTACCATGAAGCTGGTGCTCCCAGGCATCAGGCAACCCTGGCCACATCAAAGTCACGAAAGCACGTGGGTTTTATAGCTCTTTTCATTGCTCTTTTATGTTACTGTGACAGAGGTTTCTGTGGTTAAAATCAAATAGTGTATCTGCCACTCATTCATTCAGGATAAGTACCCAGAACCTTGAAGAAGTCACAAAGTCATTAGAGGACCAGGGAGCTGCTTCTGTTTGTCAGTGGTGCACACCGGTAACTTTCATCAAGATACTGTGTGTAAAAACTTTTCAGAACTAATACCCATGCTTGAGAGAAGTCACAGTTATCTTTCAAGGAAAAATTAGTATTTTCCTCTTGTACATAACCACTGTGTGTCTCCTGTTTTCTTTTTCCTTCCCACACCCTTTGCAATACCATATTTTCCTTTCTGTGGCTGTGACATACATCTGTGGCATGTTGGCAGCATGTTTTTATGTGGGACAGGAAACTGCCAGATTCCCAGATGGTTCTTCCTTGCAATTTTGTCCCCTTTGTGAAATATGTTGTTCTTGCTAGAGTTAAGATAAATCAGGCACTAGGTGAGAGTAAACAAGAGCACCATTGACAGATGTAGCCTCTATTTTTTTATTTTATGAAAAATAAAAATTTCATAACAAAATAATAAGAGAATAACAATAGTTAATATGCTGTATATCATCTTCAAAGTAGTTACTCAGAATACAAGACATAAATTGAAAAGATTCTCACAAAAAAAGAAACAGAGAATAACACAAGTTTCTTTTCAAAAGTTTTCTTCTCTAACATAAACTAGTAGTATAAGTGAAACAAATTAACACATATGTTAAAATATTTCTGAAACAATGAAATATGTTAATTGGGGGAAATATTTGAACATCTCCCTACTTCCTATTTATCTCTATTGCTCCTTGGTATAGAAACTCACACTATGGCTAGATGTGCCAGTGCTCCAGAGGGAAAGGTAAAGGTCATTAGCTTTCCTGGTGAGTTTTACCATTGTTTTTGTGCTGGGAAAAAGACAAAGTAACTTTTAAAAAGTGAGACATGGTCTTGTTAAATTGTCCAGGCTGGCCTCTAATTTGAGATCCTCCTGTTTTAGCTTTCCAGAGTGCTGGGATTACAGATGTCATCACACCCAGCTCAATGTGAGACTTTAATTATAATGAATTCTAAAAAGAAATCTTCTAACCTTTCAGAGGATTTCATGGCCTAGGCCAGAGATTCTTGGCATTTTGAATATTACATTTTACTACATGATGTAATAGCTTCTGGGTTTCTACCATAACAAAAACAAAAAGTTCACTTTTCAAGTGAAATATATTTATGATAATATTGATCATTTATGGTGAGTTTTAAGGACCTCAAAATTATAATAAAATTTTTGGATAAAAGGTTATTTATTATAGCACATCTTTCCATCCACAAAGCTGTAAAGTTAGAAGAAGCATCTAGTGACCAAGGTTACTTGTCCCAATTCAGTTTTCATCTGATGCTAGCGAGTCCACTTAGGGCCAATTCTCTGCCATTGTTACCTATCCCACCGTGGCCGTTTATATTTAGATGTCCTCCGAGAGCCTCATGTGATGATAGGTAGGGTTTTTGGAAAAGTGTTGGACCACGAGAGTGCTGTAGCTGACTTGCTATTAGAAGGTAAGGCATAGCAGGGGAGGTGGATTACTTAGGGCAGGACCTTCGAGTGTAGGTCTCCCTCCTGGGCTTCTCCCTTCTCTCTCTGCTTCCTGGCTGTCATGATGTAAGCAGCTTTCCGCCACCTATGTCCTTCCTCGATGCTGTTCCTGTGTTTAAGCCTGCCAGACATGGACTGAAACCTCTAGAACACGAGCCGAAATAAACCTCTCCTCCTTAAGTTGCAGGTGTCACATATTTTGTCCCACAGTGAAGCAAGTGAGTGAGACACCCCCCTAGGTTACATGTGCGCATGCCATGGGGCTGCGGACCACCAGTTGAAAACGGGTCAGTGCTTATGCCATGGAGTCAGAAAAAGGTTGTGAAATGCTCATGCCATACTGCCGTGGTCTATGCTATTATGATCACTGGAATGCGAACGAAGGCAAACAGCCAAGGGGGGATAACTTCACACTGGGTTAGGCAAGCACGTATACTAAGCCAAATGGCTTTCTGAGTACTCTACCCAAAACTTCTTGAATTATGAAATTTTTCACTCCGGATAATGGGAAGAACAGCTATTCCTAGTTCTGTGTAAGCTGTAAGGAATGCTTCCTTCAATCCTTTTGGGTGAGTCTTTTCCCAGCCTTGACTAGTTCCTCAAATACATGTGATGATTATTATCCAGGGGAAGCTTTAAGAGAGGACCCCGTGGAAATCGTCAGAGCATGTTGTCTGTTCGTAGCACAGTAGCAGCTACACTGCGACTGATTAAACCATGTTGCTTCTCATCTCTGTGCTCCGGTGCAGGTTCATCAGAAATGGAGACCTTACCCCCCAGCTCCTCAAGTCTGTTTCCTGTTCTTGCTCTCAGCTTGCTCAGTGGGTCCTTTCGAATCAATAACATCTCTATCTTGATTGTAACATTTTCCTTCCTGCAAAAAACAAAACAGCAACAGCAACAACAAAACCCACAACAACACTGTGTGTTCCTTCCTAACTTTCCTGATTTTTTGGACAAATTTTCTTGGAATTTCAGATTCAGAAAACCATATAAATTTCCCAAGAATGCCATAATGCAATTCTTGCCATATTTCATAATCTTCCTTGCAGTTTATCTTAGACACACGATTAAATACATATGTGGAAAGAAACTGCACAGATTTATTTGCAGATGAAGTCATTTTCTCTGGTTTTCCTCTGTCCACATTCTTACAGGTATACAACAGGGGAGTCAGCATAGCCAACGCTGGCAACAACAAATATCTAGACCACAGGTAGACAGACTTGGAGCCTCTGCAAGTCTTGGAATGTTTATGTCTGGGCAATATAAGAAAAGAATTATTTTATATATGCCACTATATTTTGGGTTTTCTTTGATAAATTAACTTAAACTCTAATGCAATAAAATAATGTGTTAAGTCCATTTACAATTGCCATGATTACCTTAGTTCTGGTATATTATTTTATATTTTTATAACTTAAAGCCTATGTAAGTTTTTTATATTTTTGTTTTTTGCTTTTTATATGTATGTACAGTTTTCTGAGTTTACTGATTACCTTTAAAACCAACTGTCTTTTCCCTTTCAAAATTCTTTTTGCAGTTGTATCATTTCTATTTTGTCAAAAATATTAATTATATTTTGTCCCAAATATGTATACTAAATGTTTTTTTCCTGTTCAACTATCATAATTTTCCTAATCAACCCTTTGTTAGCTATGGTTCATTTTCTAATGATCTTCTCAAAAAAAGGCTTATGAAGTCAAAATTTCTTGTGTTCTTGCCTTTGGAAATTGTTTTTCTGAAGCCTTTATTCTGGTGGATTGTGAGACTTTAGGATCATATTTTCTTTCCTTGATCATTTATTCACTGTTATCTTCAGTGGAAAATATTAAATTCAGCCCACTTTTGCTCCTTTAGACGTTCTTTCTACCTGATTGTGCAAAGACTTCTTTAAGTCAATCACTTTATCATGATCTAATATGATCACTCTGGATCAGTTATTCCTGATACGTTCTTTTATTGCAGAAAATATTCTTCATTTATAACTTCAAATTGTATACTATCTTGTTTTTCTTTTTTCTTCTCATTTGAGTACATTAGATGGCCTTCTAAGTTTAATATTGTTTATTTATTATTATTTATTATTGTTTATTATTGTTCTTTTTTCCCATTACAATCTGTATTTATTTATATTGCTAATTTTCTAATGCCTGTGTTGCAAATATCTTACTGTTTCCTATAAGATTTGTTCAACCGTGTCTTCTTTCTAGTTTTACTTATGCCTGTGATTTTTATGTTATTTCTTTGCTAAATTTTTTCCAGTTCAAGTGTTAGCTCCTATTGTCTAGCCAAATCTACCAAATATTTTTTGTGCTTCTGCTTTGTGATCTTCCTTACATGGTCATTTGCTTAGAGAAGGTTTTTTTTGTTTGTTTGTTTTTTACCAAGTAACTTTTTTTGTTTTCCTCCCAGTACCGGGAATCAAACTCAGAACCTTGTGCTTGGGAGGCAGGTGACTGCACCACTGAGCTAAATCCCGGCCCTTTGTTTTCACTTTTTAAAGTTTTATTTTTGTTTTGTTTTGTTTTTTGGCACTGGGGATCGAACTCAGGTCCTTATGCTTATGAGGCAGGCAGCAGAACCACTGCTAAATCCCCAGCCCCTAAATTTTTATTTTTAATTGAAAAACTGGTACACAGCACTTACGGTTTTTGCAATTCACAGTGAATCTTTTGGAGACTTGATGCCGCTTGGTCATATCACCATTTTTTGAATTTTTCTGTTTTTTCCTAAATCACATCTGCTTCCCAGTTTGTGGAAAAATAAAATTGCTGTGCAGAACCCTCCCCATTTCCTTACTGCTTTTAGATTACTTCCTGGAGGAGAAGGGGAAATGTTGACATTCACAGACATACCAAAATACAAGTTCTTACTGCATTTATGTCTGTCTGTCTGTTTGTCTGTATGGTATTAGGAATTGAACCCAGGGAACAATGAACTATATCCTCAGCCATTTTTATTATGATAGTTATTTTGAAACAAGTTTTCACTAAATTGCCCAGTCTGGCTCAAACTTGGTATCTTACTGCCTCAGCCTATCAGGTAGGTGGAATTATAGATGTGTACCAGTGTGCCCAGCCATTATTACACTTTACACTTGATACACTTTACCTTAGACCTTTTTGATTCACTCCTTTCAGTATCTTGGACCAAGAATCTGGAGATTCCCCTGGGAAGGGCTTTCCAGCACTGATTTTCTATAAGAGACTTCAGGAAACAGGGCTCAGTGGGGGTAGGACAAAGAGTCAGGCTAATGTGGAGGGTCTTAGGAAAAATCTGTGACTTTTTTCTTTTTTTTTTTGAGACACGGTCTTACTGTATAGTTGAGACTGATCTGGAACTCACTGTGTAGCCCAGGCTGGTCTCGAACTCACAGTGATCCTCCTGCCTCAGCCTCCCAAGTGCTGGGATTACAGGCATGTGCCACCATGCCCAGCTGTGACATGTTCATAGATGAGTTAATACTGTTTCTAGAAGTCTCTGAGAGAGCAACCATTACACAATGACACCTGTTCTCTGAATTTGTTGTTGGGGTTCCTTTGTTGTTGTCTCTTGGTACATGTTACTTTCACAAACTCTGGACCTTGTTGTACTAACTTAAGAAAAAAAGAGGTCTTCCTACACCTTGATTGGAATAAAAAGGAAGATATATGCACTACTAGACAGCAAGTGCCATAAAGGAGCAATGGAGCTAGCTCAGACCCGAGAAGTAATGGAGTGTGACAGTACTGTAGAAATAAAGAAACTCCTGCCTGATCCTCTTCTTAGTCCTGATAATGTTGGGAGTCACTCTACCAACCTTCCCATGGGCTTACAAACAATGCCATTATAATGTAGAGTTGCTTTCTCAGAGGTGGTGATATCATAGGCACAGGTACAAAATGAAAACAAAAAGGTGTAGGAAGATCCTATTTTTGCCTTTGGATATATCAGTCACTGGCTTTTGTCTTTAGGGATTATTTAAAAAGTAGAACCCTGCCTTTAGGAGAGTGCAAAATACAAATAATAACCATGTTGTCAGACATGTAATTCATGCATACATATCTTCTTTATAGATAAAAGAAGAAAAATTTGTAGCCTCATTAAACTAACCAAGGATATAATTTAAAAGCTTCACACCTTTGTTGCTCAAGTAAGTCTATTTATGGTTGGAGTGGTGACCTAGGAGGGAGGCTTTGTAGACATAGGTTAAATGTGCCATATTTCTTTAGATCACATAGTGAGAAATTGGAGAGCTCCTTTATGGATTCGGTTACCTGTAAACCATGTGCAGTAAATTGTAGAAAATGTTTTATATTTGAAATATTCAATGATAGCACATTTATAATTGCCCATGAACATTTCAGGATATTTATAACTAATGGCTGTTGCCATACAATAAAACTGAGCTGTATTCCACTGCTGGAAAAAAAATACCTGGCAACCACAACTGAAGGGAGTTACAGGTTTACCTTGGTTCACAAGGTCAGTGTGTTTAGTGTATAGTTGGCTGGCTCCATCACAGAAATGGCAGGGCGGAAGGGGTCATCAGCTGGGAAGAAGAGAGAGCAGAGAAGCCAGGGACATGAACGTACCCTTTGAGTTCATGCCTCCTGTAACCTGCCTCTTCCAACCGGGTCCCACCTCTGAACAGCACGGAGCTGCAAACCCATCTGAGGACCGACCCACCGGCTACTACAGTGACTCCCTGATCCAGGAACTTTCCAAAAGCCTTGCCCCTGAGCATGAGACTTTTGGGGGACATTTTAGACCCAAAACACAATAGATGTGCCCAGATGACAAAGCCATTTCATCATAAATGACAGAAATTTCAGTTATTCCTTGTAAAAGCCTTATATTTACCCTGGATTTAATATGTCATCTTTACTAAGCTGTTTTGTTCATTGAGAGCATCTCTGTATATTATCCTTTACTGCTCCTATGCTTATTTATTTGCTCACAAATAGTTAATGAGTATCTACCTTATGTCATACAGAAGATGAGCAGTGGCCCACAATCAGACAAAGTCTTGGGGCTGGGGATTTAGCTCAGTGGTTCCGCTGCCTGCCTTGCAAGTGCAAGGACCTGAGTTCGAGCCCCGTCACAAAAAAAAAAAAAATCAGACATAGTCCTGCTGTCATGGAGTTTATAGTCTAGTGTGGGAGGTAAACAAGTAGGAAAATTGGCAGCTGACTATGTGACCAACCTACCCACCAGCTAGCCAGCCATCTGATATCAGATTCTTGTTAAGAACAAGCAATCTGATGGACCAGGATGTAGCTCAGTGGCACCGTGGCTGCTTCGCAAGTGCAAGTTCCTGAGTTCGATCCCCAGTACTGGTGGAGGCGGGAGAGAACAAGCAACTTGGACAGGGATAGAACTAAGTGAGATGGGTATTGCTTCAGACATAGGGGTCAAAGATTGCTCTAAGGAAATGAACAAAATTTTAAATTGAAACAGCTGGGGAGATGTGTTACTGGCAGCGGGAACCCAAGGTGCAAAGCCCACGTGTGGAAAAACGCTAGGTCTTCTGGGTACAGCCAGGAGGTTGCACGAGCTAAGGAAGTGTGCCAGTGGGCCTTACTTGTCAACCCCACTGGATTAAGAGACTCCTGGAGAGGTGATGTGACAAAGAGGGTGCTACACTCGTCAGCTGAATGTGCTGTTGGGGAGCAGGCCCCCTTTGGAGAAGGTGGGTCATTGCAGGGGTGGCTTTAGAGGGTGTGTCTCTTGCTGCTACTCTTTCTTGTGCTCTGCTTCCTGGCTGCCACGGAGTTGGGGATAATGAGCATAGACAAACCTTGGTGGCATCATGCAGTAGATGGAGGTGCAGATGGAGTTAGAGGAGCGTACTTAAACACAGGTAAAGTTGAACTTCCTGTTGTTTAAATCAGTGCCCTTTACTTGCCATTATTTCTTAAATCACTAAGTTCTGTATTTGCTGAGAGCTCTGCATTTTCTTTTGCTGCACATGAGCTTGTTTTTCCCCCATAAAAGTTATGATTTAATTAGTTCCTTAAAATTAGTTCCTTGGGTTTCATCCTGTCATCTGTCACTTTGCAGTTGTTTCCGTCACTTGAAGTGTTTGTCTAGTGTGATCTGCCACAGGCTGTTTATACCCAAGGAAATACATAACTGACTCTTCTTAACACTTTTGAAACTACGGAAACATTCACATCTGTTGACACAGACCTGAGATTCAGATTTGTATATTATGTGTATGTGTGTGTGTGTGGTGTGTGCACACATGCATTTAGCGGTTAATCAACAAAATTAATTTAGGAGCTGTTGTGGAAAGGATATAGCTTTGAGTGCTATGAGAATACAGGCAATACAGACAATGGAGTATTTAAGTGCCATGTTCATCTCATGATTAAGGAAGCCAGAATGTTCCGACTTGCTGTTGTTATGGCCCAACTTCATAGGCTGACTCATTTATGTGGCTGCTTTATAATTTTGTATCTCAAAGGACCACAGATTTTAAATTATTTTTCTTGTCTCCTTGACCATCCCCTGCCTACACTTAACTAAAATCAAAGCGTCAGGCAGAGCCATGCACTTTAACTGACAGTACACACCACAATTGCGTAAGTGTAGTGCGGGAAAATACATGGAGACCTACCCCTCTCTCAGTTACTTGTCAGAAAGATTCAGCAACAACAAAAGGAAAACACTGTTTCACAAAGCACATCAAATAGGACAAAGAGGCCTCTAAACCAATGGCTTAATTATAGCATAGGGCAATGCGGCAAACCATGCTTAGCATTTCAAGCCACTTCATGTGTTTCTCAAGAAAAAGGAAAGCACACCCCAAAACCCCACAGAACTTTTCACTTGATACAGAATCACAGGTGTCACGGGTAGTGTTCTGCTTGCTTTGTTCTTAAATTTTCAGACCCTCTCAACTTTATAGGATCCAAAATTTGAGGGACTCTTATACTCCCCCCACCCTATCTGTTAGCTGGTCTGTTTTCCTGCCCACCTGGGGTTCTAATTTCTCTATCCCAATAAGCATTTGACATTATTTGACTTTGTGATGTTTGCAAGTCTGCTGGGTAAAAAATGTTATCCTTTTTTTTTTTTTTTCTTTTGGTAACAGGGATCAAATAGGTAGGACCTTGCACTTGTGAGGCAGGCAGCACCATTGAGCTACAATCCCTGGCCCTGGGTACAAAGTATTTTGTCTTTTGCATTTATCCAAATACTATTTCACTGAACATTTCAGGAGCTCACTAGTTACCCTGTTTTGCTGCCTGTGAACTGTCCATTGTTTGGTGTTGAGTTTCCTATATTTTCTTACTGATTTGTAAGACTTTTGTTTGTCACATTTAAATTGATTTGTAAGGTTTGATTTGAGAGGATTAACCCATTCATAGAATAATGAGTCAAAGATTTGCCTGAAGAGTGGGTATGCAACAAAAATCAATTTGCCTCTGCCTGGTGGATGTACCCCACCCCACACTCTGTATGATGTTCTTTATCACCTCAGAACTCTACAGCTCAATAATTATCACAAGTGAACTAACCTCTGGTAACACTACTAAGGCAAAGAGACAGAACATTACGAGCATCTCAAAAGACACCATCATCCTCCATCTCAATTACTGTACTTCTTCCTAAAATAGCAATGCTGTGACTTCCAGTTCCATAGATTAATTTTGTCAGTGTTTAAAATTCATAAACAGGGCCATAAAACTGCATAAATCTTTAAAGATGTGCACTGCAATTGTGTAAAGGGTTAATTTTTCTGAAATATTTTCCAAAAAAACCAATCTATTATTAATATTAGTCTGGAGAGAGAGAGAGAAAGAGGGAATTTTTGTAAGTGGGAGTTTTGACTGGCGCTTTCAGCCAAATCTAATGCTTGCGGCAGACTGTACTGTGTACCTTCAGGCGAGGAACATTGTGCTAGGGTTCTATGAGGAGGCAAATTATAGTCATGTGGGATTTTAAACGGAATTTAATAAAAGGACATTTGACTCAAATGTGGGCAACATTAAGGGCAGCAACAAGGGGTGTTGAGGAGCCCTAGCAACAGTGGATGGCAGTTACCAAGTCATGAAGAGTAAGTAGTAAGTGTTTTACTAGTCCAGTGTGAACTGGAACCAAGGAAGAAAGCCTTTCTGGCAGGACTTACAGCTTTGGGAGTGTGAAATGGCTAAGATTTTGAAGTGGAAAGGGACAGTTAAGGATACACCCTAGCCTCTCATTCTTGTCATCTTCTGATGCTGTCTTAATTACTTTTCTCATTACCAAGACAAAATACCAGATGCGCAAAGTTAAAGAAGGAAAAGTTTATTTTAGCTCATGATTTGTAGTCCGTAGTTGGCTGGCTCCAAGGTAGGGTAGCATAGCAGAGGGGCATCTCAGAGGAGAAATAGTTCATGACAGTAGGCAGGAAATAGCAAAGCAGCAGTAGCAAGCCCACCTACTTCCTGTCCCTTTATGTTCCGTCCAGGCTCCAAGCCTATTGATCAGTGCCACCCATGCCCAGGGTGAGGCTTCCATTACCCACACCTTTAATCCCAATGTCACACCTCTAATCCACATCCACACACTTTAATCCAGTTACCTTTGAAACTTCCCATATATAGCTGCATGAGGCTTTCAGGGGACATCTAGATATAAGCCGTAACAGATGCTAAACCCAACAGGGAACAAAAGTGCCAGAGATATTAAGTGATGCAGCCCATAGGATAATGTTTAGAGCCTCCCTACCACTCTCAGAGAGGGGTGGAAGGGAGCAGACTATAAGAACTTTAATAATCTTTAAATTAGATGAAGGTATCAATTTACAAGTTTAAGTATGGATCCAGGAGAAAAATAATAGAAAAATCAATTAAAGTCAGTTCTTTGAAAAGATCAACAAATTGGACAGTACTCTAGCTAAACTGAACAAGAAAGGAGAAGACTGAAAGTACTAAAATAAAAAATGAAGACAGGACATTTTATTGGTAACATTATAGAAATAAGTTATGAAAGAATGCTCTAAACAAATGTATGCTAATAGATGAAATAGAAAACTTCCCAGGAAGACACAAACTAGCAAAACTTATTCATGAAGAACCAGAAAATATTAGTAGACATGTATCAATAAGATGAAATTAGTGAGAAAGGGACAAAAATATCATACAGAGAAAGCTCAGAAACAGATACCTTCCTGAAGACCACCAAACAAAAAAGTAAAATTTATTAATAAAACATTAATGTTAATTCTTCTCACTTTGCAAAAACATATAGAGAATACTTCCCAATAAACTTTATGAGGCCAGTTTCACTCTAATGCTAGAATCAGACAGATACCACAAGAAGAGATAACTACAAATAAGATAAGCACAAAAATCCTCAACAAAATATTGGCAAATGGAATCCAGCAATATATATGAAAA
Organism: Fukomys damarensis; assembly: GCF_012274545.1. NCBI lineage: Eukaryota > Metazoa > Chordata > Mammalia > Rodentia > Bathyergidae > Fukomys > Fukomys damarensis. The sequence goes on from NW_022900926.1 coordinate 75,073,512, forward strand.
AATTCTGTACCATAACTATATTAGTCAGAGTTCTCTAGAGAAGTAAAACCAATAGGCTGTTATCTGTCTATCCGAAATTTATTAAAAGGACTTGAATTACATGAATATGAAGGCTGACAAATCCAAGTATCTGCAGTCAGCAGCTAGAGACCCAGGGAGGCCAATGGTGTGGCTTCAGTCAGAGTCTGAGTTCCTTAGAAGCAACAAATGTGAAAGTATTAGTTCCATTCTAAGAGTCAACAACTCTGCAACCTAAGATCTAATGTTTCAGTTCGAGTCCAAAGGCAGGAAAGACTGATTTTTCAACTCAATTGGTCATTGAGGAGTTCTCTTACAACTAAAAACTCAGCCATTTTTTTTTTTTGGTCAGTTTTCAAATAGATAAGCCCTGTCTACAGTAGGAAGGACAATCTACTATACTCTCTCCACCAATTAAACTATTATTCTCATCCACCATCACCCCCACAGACACAACCCACATAAATAATGTTTGACCAAATATGTGGGCACCCTGTAGCCCAGGCAAATTCTCACGTAAAACTGACAAGTTACCTTGACACCCATTTACATTGTCTTAAACAACACTTAATCATAAAAAAAGATAATGAGGTAATAATTTCAACTAAAATGACATAATTAATCATCTTAAAACACACTAAGTTCTTCCCCGGAAGAGGAGGTAAAATCTTTGAGTGATATGTCCTCTTCTTGGCATCCTATAGCTTAAATATTATTATATAACATTAATAATGCCTAAATACTATGATATAAAGTCAATATATCTTAGATTACATGATAAAGAGATGAGATGAAAGGAAACAAAACCATAGGTTTAGATGTAGATACAGATAACAATTTGATGGCAGAAACTCCATGGGGCTTGTTTAGAGGAATAAACTAAACTTCTAGGAATAATTTGAAACAAGCCCCGTCAGTGGGAATGGAGTGCCTGGTCACCTGCTTTAAGAGGTAACACGCACAGATAACTTTTTTAAAAAGTGAGAAAAAAGATGTAGATATGTACATATATGAAAACATAACAAATAAGGAAGACTATTTTTGACAATTATAGTCCTTATTTCTGTGACTGGTTGCATGTCCATAACTGACATTATAGCTACCCTCTTCTACAGCCCACTCTGTATTTTCTTTGCTTCAGAAGGCATCTCAGCTGGTCCTGTTCTTTACTTGGTGGGTGACCCAAACCTTCATTCATGAAAGGACTATTAGTTTTACATGGATAGAGATGTAGTTTTCTATTAATTTTAATCACCAGCCATCATAATACTAACAGACAACCTAAGAACACATTCCAAATATTCTCTTTCTTACCACCATTGTGGAGTAGTAATCCTAGTTCTCTTTTTTAGTCATGATCAATCACCCCATTCAGCACTCCCTTCTTTGACTGTTGATTCAGAAGCAATGAAGCCAAAATGGCCAACTCTTCCAATTTAATGGAATCTCTCGGTGAAAGAATCCCTCTCTTTAGGCCTGCAGAGCATAAGGTCATGATCAAACATTTTGTTAGTTGGTAATTAGGGGTAACCGTGAGTGATGCCACTGTCATTTCCATCCCTTCATTCCTGAACCCATACATCTTTGCGTACAAAGCATGCCATATTTTGGACACTGATTCAGAGCCAAAAGAGTCCTCTGTAAAATATTACCCTGACTCTGTGAGGTATTGCCACCCACCTACCTAGTGCTGTAACTGAGTCTTTGAAGGATTGTTTCATTGTTCTATTAAGCTAGCTGCTTCAGGATGGTGGGGACATAGCAAGAACAGTGAATTCCATGGACATGGGCCCTTTAATGAATTTTTGTGTGTGTGAAGTGAGTTTCTTGCTCCAAAGCAATATTGATGAGACACTATACTGGTTGGTAAGGCATTCTGTAAATCCAAAATAATAGTGTGAGCAACAGCATTGAATACATGTAAGGTAGCCCATATCCAGACTAGCTGCCTATTCCAGCGAGGACAAATGCCTTTTTTTTAAATGGTGGATGTGTTCCAGTGTAATCATCCTTTCACCAGGTATCTAGCTGATCACCCCAAGGAACACTGTAATAGGTTCTTAGTGTTGGACTCTGTTACTGGCCGATTGCACACTGAGCAGTGGCCATAGCCAGATCAAGGTTGGTTAGTGGAATTCCTGTTGATGATCCTTAGCACAACTTCCATCTCTGCCACCATGGTCTCTTTGTTCATTAACCCATTGGGTAATACCATGCTGGATGGAGAAAGCAACCAACTGGGATCCACAGGACCGGTCATCTCACCTTGACTTTTAAAATCCTCCTCTGCTGGAGCCACTCTTGCATCATATGGGATGCAAATATCCTCACTTTTCTTGCTCAGTCAGAGAAGTATATCCTTTTTACCCATACGTATTCCCATCATTGATTTTCCAATCATGTTCCTTCTAAGTCCCTGGCCATTTAGACAAATCATTTGCAAAATCCAATGACAGATAATTGCATGTCTGACCATTTTTCCTTCCAAGCAAAGTGAACTACCGGGTGCCCATCTACAAGAATTGCCCTTTATCACTACTCTTCATGGATGTCCTATAAAGGGGCTATCACGCTACAGGTGTCTACTTTCTGGTGGATCTTCTACATCATACAAAACCATCTACAAAGCATACAGAAATGGTAAACATAGGCATTGGGGCTACTTCTTTTGTATCTTACTGTGCCTTCAGGGTCTGATCTCACACATACTGCTTCCATTTAGAGTGCTGATATGCATATCCTGCTTTATGCTTTGGTTGGTCAAATAACACCTAGTTTACATAGGCGTTCAGGTTTCATGGTAATTTTGTGATCTGTGCTGAGAGTTGCTTCTCAAGAGTAGTTATCTGAAGATGTGGGGCTTTACTCACAATCCTAGGGGACTTCAGTGTGATTCACATTGAGAGACTTTCAAAAGGCTCCACAAAAGCATTCCTGTATGCCTCTGACACTTTAAGCAGCATTGTAACCACTGGATCATATGCCCTAAATGGAAGAATGGACTTACTAAAGCCTGGATATGTGTACAGCCTCCTCTTGCTGGGGACCTCACACAAAACTAGCTCTCATCTCACACTTCCGGCCTCCAGAACCATGAGAAAATAAGTGTTTAAGTCACTGAGTCTACAATATTTTATTATAGGAGTCTGAGCTAAGACAATGATCAGCTGAAATCTATCCCAGGAGCAAAGGGCTCGTTTAACATCCAGACATCAATTAATATACTATATCACATCAGTACCCACAAAGAAGCATGGCTTTGCCCTCATGGAACACTTGCTTCCCACTGGATTCACAGTTTGATTCTACCACTGGATTTCTAGGTAAACTGTGAGAATAACTGAACTGATACTAGAGAGAGCCAAACAAAGAAACTGTGCTGTATGAGGTTGTTTTCGTTGTCTCAACATCAAAACATTCCTAATTTTCAAATTATATGGCCTTTGCTCTAGAAAATTACTGAATTTTGCTTGTTTTATAAGTCACATTAGATAATACAGTGCTCTTTGAATATTGTTTCTGATTGACTCATTTTCACTCCTATTTTCAGGGATTTTGAGATGACCTAAAGTCACTGTAGCTCTACCAATTTTCCTCCATTGTTTGCTATCTGATTACATAACAGTCTAACATCCTGTTGTTACCATAAACGTAGGTTTGTTTCTTTTCAGGAAACTAGTGGGAGAATACCAGAATGCCTGGAGAGCCTGATTTCTTACCCTTGAGGTAGTAAGACTGTCTGTGATAGAATGGTAACTGTATTTTCCTCAGCCAACAGTGGTGATGGTCTATTCCTCCTTCCTCCTTTATTTGGTTAAAATTGGATGTTAATTTCTTTTTGCCTACAATCTTCTCGATAATATTTGATTATATGATTCCTCTTAGTCCTCTTAGTCCAAAGGTTTCCTTCTTCAATAAACCTTGTTTTTTTAGTTTATTTCTAATAGGGCCCAGTACACATGTGTATCAATATAGTTTCTGTTTTATATTAACTTTAAAATTTCTTTGACTCAGTTTATAATGGTTTTATGATTTTAGCTATTTAGGTTGGCTGTTTGATTATCATTTATGACAATAATGTGAAGTTAAGAAATTACTAAGACCTGAGTAGAAATAAAATGTTCAAGGAAAATTAATTGTCTCTGTTTTATTATTTGCTCAAAACAGATGGTGAAAATAGCCACTGAACTTGGAGTTGATCCAATATATATATATACATATATATATATATATATGTATATGTATATATATATGTGTGTGTGTATAATATATATATATTTTTTTTAACCCAGCATATTTTTTTGTAGAAAGCAAAACATAAAGGTGTATTGCTAAGTAAAAGATAATATTAAGATATTGTAAAATACTCTGTTTCGCTATTTTTTTAGAATTTACCTATTTACTTGTAGGTTCCAAAAATAATTTTTAATTTTATTTAAGAGGAGTTAGGGATGTAGTTTAATATGAAGGCCTTGAGTTCAATTCCCAGTACTGGAAAAGAGCATCATTAGTGAATAGCAAAACTCAAATCAAAATCACAGTGAGATACTGTGGATGCGGTATTGACAGGGACAGAAAGTATATTAGTGGCTGTCAAGTGCTGGTTGAAGGGCGGAATTGGGTGAATCTGCTGCTGGACGTGGTATTTCTTTGTGGGTGATAAAAATGCTAGGAACTTAGATTAATGGGGATGTTGCATAATCTTGTGAATATGCTCAGTTGTATGCTTTAAAGGAGTCCATTGTATGGTACGAGAATTATATCTCAATTTTTAAAATAGAGTGCTCTCTGACCTCGTATAGACATCTATCAAGACTTAACAGGCTCTTTCTTGGTGCTTCTGATATTTAGCTGCCCCTGGCATATTCAAGCAATGTCCTTAGAGACCAGCCTCCATTCTGCCCAATGCTCATCACCTCCCACCACCTTCTCTCGAGGGGTCTTTATGGCTCATCCTCGGGGCTCTGTGCAGGGCCTGCAGCCAGGCATTTGTCTGCCCACTCTTTTGGTCTTCTGGCGTCATGTCTAGAACATATATATGTCTGCAGTAGTGATTGGAGGAGAGAGCATACTCCTCAGGCAGCGAGCTGATCTTTGTTTGCTAAGTCGGGATGGAGCATCCTCTGAATCTTGGCAGTTGAGTGAGGGCTGCATTCTCTCATTTTTACTTACCATTTGGCCCCTCATCTCCTCCCCCTTCTGTGTAGATTAGAGCACAAGGAATGGTTCTCCACACACAGGTATGGCTGTGTGGGAGAGAAGGAGTCATTGCAGTCCCAGCCACTGTCCACTGTGAAGATACTCACGTTTTGGCTTCCAGAAAAAGCAATTAAAGAAATCTCTGCAATACTCCTGCATATCTATAATTTTAAGCTTCTATGAGAGGAGAGAAATTTTTTCCTTTATGTCTGAGAAATGATAGTTGGAGTAACATCTTGATTTCTTTTAAATGTATTTCCTTTTAGAAATTGCCCTAGATTACAAATCAGAATCCAAGATTCAGAATGTCATCGGTGTTTACAAACTTTATCCTCCACTAAAATAAATTTATTCTCATTTACCTTAATTTACCTTCTTTTCTAAATGAATCCTTCATGTTTTCTGAATTCCTTCCACTCAATATTTTTTCCTGCCTCCTCATTTCTAAGAAAAGGTGAATCAAGTAGTTTTAAGTGAGTTACTATTGCTGTTGACTTCTGGTTTCTTTACTTTTTAAGCATGGAATTGTTGAAGGGTGAACTGATGAAGTAAATGTAATCTTAATGACTAAAAAGATTCACCTTTTCAGAGATGATGTGAGAATCTACACCTAATGAGTAGTGATTGTGGGAAGAAAACAAAATTTAACGCCTAAAAATTAAATGATCATTTAGGTAATGCCGTACTCAGAGTGCTCCCATACATATTGAAATGTGTATCCAGATGTCATTATGTTGTTTTACAGAGAACACTTTATTAAGAAGTCCTGCTAATTCTTATTTATAAGGCGAAAGCTTTTTATAATATCTACCTTCATTCTACCAAGGCTCTATGGGTCTTTTCCTTAGCAAAAAACAACTGACTCAAAACTAATTGCCACAAAGGATGTTTTTTAAAATTCAAAGTCATTAACAGGTATAAGCTGCAATTCAGTTGTCTTCAGAATTAAGTTTCAAGCTTGTCCATCCATTTATTTTTACTTTCGGAAGAGCACTTTGGATCATTGGCCTCTTTTCTTTGCTAAAGATGAGGGAAGTTTGATTTGCATAACCAGTGTGAGAATTCAGAGCCTATACAGCCTGGGATTTTAGCTCAGTGGTTTTGTTGCCTGCCTTACAAGCGCTAGGTCCTGAGTTTGATCCCCAGGACTAAAAGAAAAAAAAAAAAATAGATTCAGAGCCTATATTGCTGCTTCCCTCAGTAGTTCTCAATTCTTACTGTATTTCACAGAGCAATTTCTTCTTTGTCTCACAAAAGGAAATATGATTTTCACTTATTTGTGTTTTATGAAAATTACCCACTTTCTTCATAATGTGTCATTTCCTGTAGTTAATATTCATTATGGTTTAATCATAAGAAGATGGATCAGTGAATCAATGAACAGGTTAATCAAATGCTCTGTGCATTATTAGCTTGGGTCACTTGCTTACCTGCTGCCCCAGTGCAATCAACATTCTCACCTATTTTGATAGCTGTATCCCTAAATAAAGCCAAACTCTTAAATTTGAAATGACAACTCAATTTACAAGTAAAGATTTTGCTTGGAGTTCTTAAACCATCAACTTTTACCCCAAATTGTACTACAGTTCATCTCACTTTCTGAACCTTTTGTCTTTGCCAAAAGTTTCTCTTGTGAGTTCCTTGAAGGTCTGGTTTTCAATGTTACCCTTTCTGTCAGAAGTTTGGCATCAGCTACCAAGGAATGAATCATCTTTTTAGTAAATGTTAATGCCAGAGTTCATTTGTAGCTTTATTTTGGGTCAGTTTGGAATAGAGTATATAATGCCACAATCATCAGTGTGAGAGTTTGGAAAGAAGCGAATCCTTTGTATATATAAATTGTCCAGATTTCTTTTATTACCAAATTAAATCATTTGATTGGGTTGTACAAATTCTCTATTTTAGCACTAGCTATCATTAGGCCTAATTATTTTATTAAACATTTGTAGAAAAAACTTAGAATATGTGATGGTGACACGCTTTCTTGCAAATTTAAAGATGCTGTTCTACTAAACTGTGATGCAGGTACAGATGAGTAAATCTCATCTGGTGCCCTTCACACAGCAACAGGGATACAATGAACTCAAGAGTCTGCCTCCTGTAGCTTTGCTCGTCCAAGTTCAATGTCCTCTCTTTTCTAGACAAAGCATTATTATTATTTTTCCTTTACTTTACTTTTTGAACACAGTGTTAAGATTTCATGTATGACTTTTGCAAACTACTTAAAATTGTTCAGCTATAAAAATGAAGATAATAATATAGGAGCTAAGTTTAGGATGACAGTGTTTACAGTATTTTTCTTTTCTTTTCTTTTTTTTTTTTTTTTTTGGTACTGGAGCTAGAACTCAGGACCTTGAATTTGTGAGGCAGGCACTACTGAACTAAATCCCCAGCCCTGTTTATAATATTTCTTGCAATCTGTAGGTGAAAGATAGGTGTTGATATTGTACTTATATGGTATGAATTAATTTTGAGCTCTCCTGTATTATCAGAGTCTGGTTTAAAGAGATCTCTGTCTCTTTCATATGGGCCCAGGATATTTAAAATAATTCTCAAAGGAAAACTAGTTATTTAGTTATTTACAAAATGGAAAGAGAAGAGCATCTGAATATTTATACAGAAGTAGTTTAAGAAATAGTTGGCTTTTGGTCAGCTGTATTTTACAGAGAGAAATGAAGCTTAAACTACAATGACAAAAGGAAAGAAGGGGATGGAATTAATATGAGAAAATTAAAAATAATGGAAACAAAATTTTTGTAGATAGGGAGGGAGGGAGGGGTTGAAGGGAGGGCAGGGGAATGGGGAAAAAATACGAAACAAGATTGATTATGTAAAGGTACAAATTTCCAACAATGAATGTCATTATATTGTATACATTAAATATACCAATAAAATTAATTTTAAAAATTCCAGAAAAGAACCATTGGTATATTAGAAGAGTAGATTTGAGAGTTGGCAGGAAACCAAAAATTATAACAGGAAATTTTAAAATAAAATACTAATACTTTCTATATAAGTTTTTACTTATGTAGAGCTTTAAAGTTTACAAAGCATTTTTAGATATTAACTTGATCCATCCTCACAGCATCCCTAGGAGGTAATTAGGGCAAAGCCTCTGCTTTGCCTACGAGGAGACTGATACTTGGGGGCCTGAATAACTTGCCTAAGGTTGCGTGGCTAGGGTCTTGTAGATGTGGGACTTGAACGTGTAATTTCTGATGCTTGGGCAGTGATTGTTTTGCCCTTTAGAAAGAGAGATAGAACTTTTGCTTTGCCATTGACTGATTACAGGGAAATAAGATTTTTTTTCAGCTTTAATTGAGTTTATTGGTACATTTTAGGTATACAGTACAGTTACAGTCATTGTTGGGATCTTGTACCTCTACATGACAGGTCTTGATTCTCATTTTTCCCCCTTACCTCTGCCCTCCCTTTACCCCCTCCTCCCCTCCCCATCTACAAACACTTTATTTCCATCTTTTCATTATCTCACATTTTTTTCTTTTCCCTTTTTACCCTTCCCCTACCCGTCCCACCTTCCCTACACCTTTAGCTCCTTTCTTCCCATTTCTCCATGTCAGTAATCTTATTAGGATCTTCTGTATTATTGCAGATTATTCACACCAGGGAAACTATTCGGTATTTACACATGTGTGACTTACTTATTTCACTTAGGAGTATATCTTCAATATGTATCCATTTTCCTATGAATGAATCTATTTTCTCATTCTTTATGGCTGAGTAATATTTCATTTTATAGAAAAACCACATCTTCTTTATCCAGTTTCCAACTGAAGGGCAAATAGGCTGTTTCCAAGTTTTAGCTCTTACAAACTGTGCCGCTTTAAACATGGGTGCGCATACTTCTCTGTGATATGATTCTTTTAGTTCTTTTGGAAAGATACCCAGCAGAGGGATGGCTGGGTCAAATGGAACCTCCAGTCCAAGCTCTTTGAGGTATCTCCATATTGATTAATATGATTTTAACAATAGACATTTCTAACCGTTTGCTGGAAGATGAATTGTTGTCTTTCCACCTTACCATGGACACTCCCAGGGTTTGGTCACTGAAAATACGTTGATCCTCTCTACTCTGCTTGCTTCTTTTGTGTTAGTTTTGACTGTGGGAAGACCTAGTCCCAGAGAGGAGAGGAACCTGATTTTAGAACCTCACTGGATTATTTTAAGTCACTTAGGGGGCATCATTCCTATCATTTCTTACCAAGTGCTTTGTTTTGTTTTGTTTCTTTACCTCTTTCTCAGCACACAAGTAATAAGCAGCAATAGAAAGGGCATGGCGTCAGGCAGTGGGCTGGGATTTTTGAGCTGGTGCTAGCAGCCAACATGCTAGTAAGTTCAGGGACAACTGAATTCCACAGTGAAATGAGGAATTAACTATTTTTTCCTAAAACTCGACCTCTTTAAAGATCCAAGTTCTGGACTAAGAATTTACAGATTGCAAATGGAGAAGTGGCCATAAGACTGAGGAGGTGACACCGATTTAGATGTTTACATATGAATTTACATGTCTCTAAATTAGTACGAACAGAAGATGGCCGAATGGGGTCTCTTTGCATGGTTACATTTACTATCATATGACTTCCTCCTGGGTTAGTGAATTTAATGACACAAGTGGAAACAGATGATGGAATTCTGCAGTTGGCAAAACTTTTTTCACTTAGCTCAGGGTCACCAAAGGAAGGTCTCTAAGTGGGAAATTGAAAGGGAAAAGAAACATTGTATTGAAAGTAGAAAGTAATTATAAAGATTTCCCCCAGAGTATGTTCACCTTTCTCAGGCATACTGAACTCTGAGTGCCATATGTGGTTGAAAAACAAAAATAATAAGCCAAACTTTTAAATCAAAGTATGGAAATAAAGTTACAGCAACTCTTTTTAGCTGAAGGAGATATTCAGAAAATGGTGAGAAATCATCTGGGCAGAGTCTTAATTAAAGAAGTCTCAGAAGATCTAAACAAGAGGCACCAGCAATTCCTAGAAAGGAAACAGCTTGTGTAGGAACCAGGGATTATCCTAATTGCGAGACAATTGAAAACTGATAGCTGAAGTGACTTTTGTTTGACAAGAACATTGTCACTGCTGACAGGTATGACTGGCAGGGTGGAGAAAACAGGAGGATGGATAAAGCTTCACAGAAAGACTTCAGAGGAAATTTGACTCCTTTGAAACCACAGGTGTGAAGGTAAGTGAACCTTGCAAGTAAAAGTTGGAGTTGTTTTCCAGGGTCTGGTGATGTACATACTTTTAGTTTGAGATTTAGGGGTTTGAGTGAGAGAAGTTGACACGTGAGGGTTTGGAGGCCTCCTCTTTGCCCCGGAAGAGACTCCTTAGACTGTGATTATATTCTGCAGTACTCTCTAGAGCACTGAGAAAAACATTCAAGCTCCTTTCCCTAGCAGTCCAGTGGGTTTCAAGCTGCATTCTATGGTGGATTTGCTAACCCAGTTCTTGGTGATCCTTTACTGAACTGTCTGTCATGTCTCAGATGCCTAGAGTAGTGTGTGTGGACATATACAGGTGTTTTCATGCATGTTCTTTGCTTTCAGTGATCTCATAATCAGTGAGAAAAAATGGGGCATAATGAATTCAGGCTGAAGATGAATTATTCTCAAATAGTAAGGTAACAGAAAAAAGTTAAACCTCAATCTTAAATTAGTAGTATAACTATTACAATTTATACGCCCCACCTGCCTTGCAAGCACAAGGTCCCAAGTTCAATTCCTGGTACCAACATATATAAATATATTAAGAATTCAAAAGTAGAAGCTACAGGAGTTGTAAAAGACTTTTTAGAGCAGATGGGAGTGGAGTTACATCTTTAGGACTGAGTAAAATCCAGGCAGCTTGGGCTAGAGGAAGGAATGGGAAAAAAGGGCAAGGAATGGGAGGGCCGCTCTATGAAAGGCAAAGTAATTACTAGAACAAAGGGGCATGGATGGAGTAAAGTAACCTGAAAGGAGGCACCCTGGGGAAGCCAACAGTGGGATTTGTAACAACTACCTTGGCTCCTGAAGCTAAGCATAGGGGTTTGCTGAACATGCAACAGTTCAGTGTTTTAAAGGGAGAAGGGATATGCTGAGTGGATAATAGAATGGGCTCTGGAGATGCAGGACCTGGAGCTGCACCTTGGCTGTCATATTTGTTAGTAGTGCGACCTCCATAAGTTCATCTCTTCATGCTTTAAATTTCTCGTTTTTAGTTAAGGCTAACATTCATATCTGATGCATAACATAGTTATGAGATTAAAAGAGATAATGTTTATAATATGCTTACTATGGTGTCTGGGACATAGGAAAAGCTAAACAAATCTTAACTATTATTTTTATATTAATAGAGTCATAAGTGACAAAATAACAACACTAATGATAATAATACCTCAAAGCCAAAAAGTGTCATAAAATTTATCTTATTTTTTTTTTTTAGTTTTGTGGTACAAGTGATTGGACTCATTGCCTTGTACATGATAGGAGTGTTCTTGAGAGCACTGAGCTATGTCCCCAGGCCAGTGTCATGAAATTCTTAATGTGCATATGAGCACACAGGAGATCACCATCGGTAAGGAGCAGATCTTCAGAACTCCAATAAAGATGAAGAAAAGCAAATACAGCTTTTCTCTTTTTCTTCTCTTTTTAGTCCTATAGACTCAGAAGTCTTTTCCTTTTTTTGTCTTGCTTGGATGAGGAGATGAAGAAATTCAAGACAGATCTTGTCACTCTCAGTTGCTGAGCTCCTGTACTCAGCAATCCATGAGCAGTCATCAGGTTCCACCTTTGGCTTCTGCTTGGGTCCACGTTGTTTCTGCTTCCAAGGGATGTGGCTCCCAACTTATGCAGGGAGGGCGCAGAATGCCTTCCTCCTCTGTTATTCCATGGACAGGTTACATATTCCAAACCCTTTATTTATAACTAACGTTACACTCTTTATTTCTTGCCTTTTGTTTTAGTAAGGTCAGCAAGTCCAGGCAGGCCACTTTCTAGGAGATCCTGAGAAGATAGACCTCAGCATTAGCCTGACTGTGGGTCTGATGTGGAGAGAAGAGAGTCAAAAGGAAATAATTCTTGTGGGTTTTTATATGACTAAAAGGCAGCAAGACTGTTGTTTGCTGTATAGCCGATTGAAAAGAGTGACATTCTGGCTACCGAATGTTAGAGCCCAAGTGGAAGTGTGGTGACCAAAGTTGAGTCATAACTTGAGAGGAAACCAGTCTTACCCCTGTTTTTTGCTCTTCAGTGGAGACCTTTAGTAAGCTCTTCGCGGCTTTCTACAGAGAGGTGGAGTAACCGTTGCCCACAGCAAATGGTTCTTCTCACTCTTGTGTCGGAAGGAGAACCAGTTATGAGAAGCCTTGGTTGAACTCACATTTGGTGTGGTTGATGCTGGTGGGAAGGTTACTTACAGGTCTCTTCATTTACTAAAGTGTTTGATGGTAGAAAGGCCCTCAAGGTTTTCTGTTGTGATTTTGTTGGTTTGGCTAGCTGGGTCCAGGGTTACAGAATCAAACCACCCCTCACTCCTGAGAGGGAGAGTCTCACAGAAGCCCTTTCTGTCTGGCCTATGGCTGTGGGAATGATTGTTTGGTGGCTCTTTGAATGTGAAGGCTTGACGACCTTGGGCAGTTCCTAAAGAATAACTTAAAACTTAGGGCATCTTGCGATGTCTCTAGGGCTCCTCAGTAGAAAACAGGATTACAGAGAGTCTCTGTTTCCACCATAGAAACTGGAGCTTTGTCCCAGCTTTGTTCTTCAGAGTATGATCAGTAATCTGAATTTTTCAAATTTTGGGTTAAGCCTAATATCTACAGAAGAGGAGATATTCAAGTGAGACTAATTATACTATGTAGGAATCAGGTTTTACAAGAACTAAAATAAACAATTTCCAACACCTTTTTACCCCCAAAGGAAATAAAGTACTACACATATTTTCATGTTGAACCAAGACTGGCCTCATTGTTTTTGTTACCCTGACACATGTTGGTGCCATCTAACTTTTCCTACTGAGCCCTCTCTTGTGCAAATCGGTTTTGTCTAATGTTCTGTTTCAGTTTACTGAGTGAAACATTGTTTACAGCAGTTTTCTTCTTAGACGTTTCAGAACCAGATTCAGAATGAGACCTAAGTAATTCTTTCCAAGTTCCTTGGAAGAGCTTCTTGCTAGAGCTGTAGCTCCTTTCTCGACCTCAAATTAACACCTCCCCTTTGCAAAGGGCCTTCCAACCTGTGGGAAGTCTGGTGACTACATGAGCAAATCGTTATTTCTAGGAATACTTGATCTTCTCTCCTCTTGCCTGGCAGCAAACTAATTTCTCAAAGTGAAACACTGGGAAACAATACCACTTTGTACTGACTTCCTATGCTCTTCTGTGAGCGTTTTGTTACATAAGGCAGGCTCCAGGGATTTGCTGAGCACTCTCTCTAAATGAGGTGGCAGCTGGTTGACCATTCTTTAAATAAAACAGGTACTCATTTCAGCACCTGAAATCCATATCGATAGAAAAGTCCAACAGGTGTTATGCTTTCCTGTTTGAAAACATCTGCATAATTCTATACATAAGAAGAAAAATTCTATTGTAATAGATTGGATCACAGAGTTTAAAAAATAAAAATCAAGTGGGCTTTTTTCATTATTTCAGTTTGTCCTGAGTTAATAACTCAGTGAGGTCAATGGAGAACCCTAGAGAGGTTGGAAGGAGCAACTGTGTGTGTCGTAAGCTCTGTCTCACACCTTGAGGTATGGGAGGATGTCCCTCTGACCAGGGGCTTCACAAGCCCAGAGCATGGTGACAGCAGTTTTACTGCTCGTACATAAGACCTCTGTGGTAAATCATTTCCCAAGGAAAGTTTGCTTTTTCTCTTTAAGTAAAAATAGGCTTTAAAAACATCCTTTGTCAGAGTGGTTAACAACTCCCTAAAGGAAAGCTATCTAGACACCCTCTCCAAAAGAATTCTTTGAGTTAATTACACTGGTTATGATATGATAATGCACAAAGGTTAGAGAGAAAAATCTTGGCTCAAATTTTACAAGAACAAGAAAACAGAAAAAAAAAAATTAGCCAGAGGAGCTGATATGGGGTTGAGTGGAGAAATAGAAAGTCAGGTTTAAGATTAGTCATGAGAATGTCACTTAAAATTTTTGGTTTCTCTCACTCCCAGTCATTTTTTTTTAAACCATATAAACGGGTTGGGGTATTATTCAGCTATTGTCTCGTAGCATTAGACCCATTCCTCCATGCTGCATCACAGCAAAATGCAGTTATTTCTTTGTTGTTACTAGTACGCTGTTAGATTGGGACAATAGGGTGTGCTAGAGTAAGACTGCAAATCTGGAGGAGGAGAAATTTTGTCTTCCTTTCTGTTACTTCTGACTCTAGTTCGCTGGTTGTTTCTTTCCGTATTGTCCAGCAAAAGTTCCTCGCTCCAGTAGCGGCAGTTCATACCAGTAACAGCAATTGATACCAATTACCAATTTTCCCCAAGTGTGCAGAAGCAGTCTCATGGACCCCCTCAGAGACAGTCTTATCTGGCAGTGTCTGCTCCTTCAAAGTGTGGACTAACCACACAGGCTCCCTACTGATACCAGGCAGTGATCACCCTTCCCTAAGGATCTGGCCTTCTCTGTACTGAGCCCATGCTCCAAGGTCAGGAGCACCGGCACCATCAGATTAGGGCTCCCTCCTCATATTTGAGTGTCAGATCTACTGGGATCCTTTTTCCCGAGCCTCTAGTTATAATAATTCTCATAATATCTCTTTCATTTCTGCTATTATAGGTGGCAACTGCATCTTATTTCTTTCTGTGATAACTCAATGTTTGCTTTTTGCATGTTTGGTAACTAAATGCCTAGTAATAGTTCATTATATCCTTTATATTAAATTATCTCCATTGGTATAATTTGCCTCTTCGACTATACTTAGGAAATCGGAGTTCTTTCCTGGACTTCACAGTTGACTTATTAGACATTATCTCTTGCAAGGTGAGGCTGGGGCCAACCTGGGGACAGAGCTCTTTGCATTGAAATGTCATGGTGCATTTATCCTTTGGGTTTAAAACACCAGGGTTGAACATGAACTCCTATCTTGGGCTCTAGAAAGATGTTAGAGATCTACAGAGAAAGTTCTCTCATTTTTAATTGCTCTAGAAGAACTAAAGAGACTCCATTTTCTCATGCTGAGTCTCTAAGGAAAACTAAAATGTCAGAGGAGTTCTTTCACTCTGGGCATCAGATGTTATGGAAATAATGTATTTGAAAGATTTATGACATTAGGTAAGGAAAAGAGGTTGATGGGTTTAAGTGACTTAATTGAAGTTCTCAACATTAGAAACCCCTTTTGTAGCTGGGACACCTAAAGGCTTGGCAAATTTCCATGCCTGTTAGCCTTCAGCATCACTCCTGCATGTGTACATATTGAAGGATTTAATGAATCATAAACATATGATCAACTCATGGAAAAAAAAATGTGTTGTGCCCAGCACTCTTTTCCATAAAGAAAGCACCATTGGGAAATGCAGACATGTGGAAACAGGCCACAAAAATGCAGCAAATTAGTCCTTGTTATCCACTCATCCATGCAGGAAAGTTTTAAAAGGTAATAAAGTCCTAGGTTCTTAAAATTGGCACGTTAGCCTCTGTTTTTAGAGTAAAATATATAGTGTGGGATAACTACCGAACATCTAAGCTTTAGTTTAGCTTTTAACTACCTTTCAATTCAAAAGGGATTTCAAATCATGCTGTCACCTGTTCCCAAGTTTTCCACTGCAGGTCACCATCCCAAACTAACTCATTAAAATAAATGAAAACAAATAGGATTATCCAAGAGAAATGTCACTAATGCTATTATAAAATAAGAATGTTTGGCACCACTTAATACGATTACAATTCTAAGCTGTAAATATAACCCATGGAAATTCAGATGACATCTCAACTCATTAGTTCTTCTGTTCTGTATTTGTGCTGGTGCTTGGAGTAGAGGATAATGCAGTCCTGTACAGTCCCAGCACCATAAGGGTCATTGTTTGCTCTAATGAAACAATGATGCAATTCTATGCTTTCATTATCCTTGTTTGTCAAGTATCCTGTTTATTGTAATTAGCACCATGGGTAACCCTGTCATTCAAATTTGTGTATGCTCATACCAAAAAGCCAAAACACCTTTCAAAGACTTTAATTTTCTGGGATTCTGTGGCAGAGGTTGTGCCATAAACCTGGATGAATCATTTATATCATTTTCTGGATTTTTTTTTCACTGTAAGCATTTGTTTAAAGTTCAGTAACCCTCTTATGAGATGTAAGCTGACTGAGAAAGCAAGGAGGGAAGAAAGACTAAAGCAGAGATGAACTATACTATCAGAAACAAAGCACAGGAACTTATTTGCCTGAATAATGTGAACTCTAAATCCAAAATACGTGAGCTGGTATCAGATGTGCAGTGATGCTTAGAATGCAATTCAAAAGCGTGTGTGTAACCCAGCATGGTACAGCCACTGTGGGCTCTGGCGTGGCACACAGCTGTACCTATACGGCCCCTCCACTGACTTTTCTTCAGCCAGATGTACAGGAAACAGAGAATCAAAGCAGCCAATGTGGTCACATGTAAAGAGCACACCTGACAATAGGAGAATATCAGCTTTTCAAGTGTGGGACTCACTATCAGGATGACAGAGAACCTAAGGATTGAAAAGAAAAATCCCAGCCTCTGGGAACTCATGACTATGGTACAGCCATGATAAGGGAAACGTTTGTTGTCAGAAAATTCCCATCTAGGTGCCCATTGGAGTCTGGAAAATAAAACTAAATAATATGAGTCTTTCCAAGTAATTTCTTCCTTTTAAATGTGATTGGATAGTGTTTCTGCCCCTTTTCTTCCTCTGAGAGATTTAGTTCCTTCCTGTCCATTGGATGTACCTTCATTGGTTGCATCATAAACAAAGTTCGTATGATTATCACTTGAAACACTGAATAGGTTGAAGCCAGTACCAAAGTGAGGAATCTCAAGTTGAATTGGAAGAAATGTTCCTTTAACTAAGTCTTACTAGTTGTGTAATATTAGGAAAATTATCTAACGGATATGCATCTTAAAAATGAGTATATATCACTTGCACCATGGTTTCAATGTTTCCACAAACTTGATCCATTGAAAATGCAATCTCCTGCACAATAGGGTTGAGAATGGAGCCCTTTTAGAAGTAATAAAGTCATGAGGGCAAGAGATCATTGTCATTGTGGCAAGAGTGCACTTGTTATAAAAGCTAGTTTGGCCCCCTCTTGTTCTCTCACCTTCTTACCTTTTCCCTCTGTCACAGGATGATGTCATTCTGGAAGAAAATGTCCACATTCCCTGGGCCAAATTCATCCAAGCTAGGTCTGGGTCCTTGGAGACAACTTTGGAAATTGTAGAATTCCCAACATCTTTGGAATTAATATGAAGTCTCTGGCATTATATGGCCAGGGTTAAGATGACTATATGTCCTGATTTTCCCAAGATGGCCCAGAATTATGTGTGTTGTCTCAATATAATTATTAATTATCTCTCTTCTGTTCTCCAATGTGTAAAAGTTTAAATGTTAAATTATGTAATTTTCATCCTCACAAAGCACTTTGGAAGTTTCTAGGCTTCCACGTGTAAGTCACTAATCAAAGGAATCTGTACGGACCCAAGGACTCTGCTATTCCTATCAGTTCTTTTGATAACATGTATAATTAGCACACATTTTCAGGACACTCTTCCTTGAAAAACACCCAAGTGTGTAGGAAAGATGCATCAATGAATGGTTTTAAATTTTTGTTAATTTACTTCCTTGAGGGCCATAACTGACATAGCCGATTCACTCATTTCCTTTCAAACTATGTATTTTTCATACACTTCTAAACTCTCCTTTGAATTGATTTGTCCTTCAGCCTCTGAGCATGTATATGCATTTAATCATTATAGCCTTATAATACATCATCCTATCCCATAGGATATATTTTCCCTTCTAACTTTGCCCTTGTTTGTTGAATTTTCTTGATCCTATTTGCAAATTTAAATGTAATCTTTTACTGGAATGTCAAATGATACTATCTTATTTAGACGTTAAAAATTAGAAATATTAAAGCTCTATAGAATTTCCTTCCACTAGTTTAGCCTCTTCCATCTTAGAAATTCAGGTTTAACTCTACACTTGTATTTAATTTTCACACGTTTATACGTACATGTTATGGATTGGTGATGAGAAGGGCTTGTTTTTAGTGACAAGTATTATGAAATAAAATTTCCTCCTAATTCAGAGCAGACTATTAACATGATGGTACAATCAAGACATTCATGGAAATTTAATGACAAAAACATTCCAAGAACTGCAGAAGGGCATTTCCCTTGTCTTTTCACTCCACACCCATGAAAATGAAATCTCTTTTTGGCAGAAGCTAGAGAGAAACAAGGTAGAAGGATTAGTTGGGGTGTACCTAGTTATAAAGGGCCTTTCCTTTTTTAAATTAATGCAAACTGAGGTGTTAGCCAGATATGAAAATTAATAGCATTTACAACCATTGTTACAGGCATGGTGTTTGTGCAAAAGTCTTCACATTAATAGGGAAGAGAGTGTTTATATTTAACAAGTCCAAGCTGGTTGTTTTCTACCATTGTTGAAAGGCTTCAAAAATTGAGAGAATCTTATAATTGCTAAAGTATCAAGGCTAAGTCAACAGTGGGACGGATAGGATGCTGAGCTATGCTCAGAATCAGACCTTTTCTCAAGCCCCTCAGAGTTTTCATGCCAAGCTTCCAAAGTTGATGTTCTTAGATATGATGATATTCTTTAAGAAGAGATGTAACTATCTGTGAGTTTTTCCTATGAAATCTTCAGATCTCAATATGAATAAACGGGCTTAGATGGACTACAGATGTGTTCTAAGAGTCTCCAGATGCAGGTATACATGATGTTAATCAAAACGCACATAAATCACCAAGGGTACCGTGCTGGCTGGGACATCGATTATTTTAGGGTAGAGATAGATGTTCCTTTTGGGTTTTTACTTAAAATCACCTATACTCATTAGGCAACTTGGACTGCTCTGGAGCTCCATAGTTCAACCAAAAAGGTATTACTCTACCTGCTTACCATGTCTGTTGAAGAAAATCTCCTATAAAGAAACTGAAAAAAATGGAGAGAGTTGTGTACCCTGACCTGTTATTCCCAACCTCATCTTCAGAGAGAAGAATAAGATTCTGTTATGCCAGCTGAGAGTCTCTCTCTACTCAGAAGTCAATGAATACACAAAGCCCTTACTTTTACTGTATATCATTCCATCCACCCCCACCTCTTTCCCCACATTTTTATATTAAGGGGTGTCCAGAGGATCTTTGCCTGCCTTAGCTGTGGGATCCTCAGAACTCCTCTTCGCATCTCTTCTTTGTGAAGTGGGAGATGAAGATCCTAGTCAACCTTCCTAGTTTCTGTTGTTTTTTTTTTTAATGTCCCAGTTATGCTGGTTAAAATTTAACCAACATGTATTGCATACCTTCTATTTGCCCAACTCTGTTCTGGATACTTGATACACATTTTCAAACAACAGGAAGATCCTTACCATTATGGGACTACCTTTCTAACTGCTTTGCTGTGGTCTGTACCCTGCCATTGGGAACAGGTTGAGTAAAATTAAGCTCTAAGTTCTTCTAACAAAGGCAGGTTTTTACCTCAGTCTGAAATCTTAGTTGCTGGACAGTTGGAATTCAGGCAGATTGTTATTAACTAAAAATATATCATTTTCTATCTGAAGGAGGTTATGTTTGAGATAATATGATTCTATTTCCAGTTTTTATTTAACATTTTATTGTATTTACCTGTGCTGTTGCCCCTTGGTTTTGGTTATTAGCTCTCATCATGGAAGCCATGTTAGTGACAGTGTCTGTAAAATTTAAATTTTATCCCCTCTGCAAGAATTATAGCAGGACAGAACCTGCCAGATTATATTACACACTCCTTTGATGTCAAAGGAAATTCCCTTTAAATCCTCTCATGTTCTTAATTTTCACCTGAATGACATGATGCAGCTGGAGATAGGGAAAGTTAGTTGACTGGATATCTTTATTTTATGCTTCCTGTAGAAGGTATTTAATTAGGTACACAGTTCTAGGTAGACAGCTATTTTTTTTGTTGATACCTTCTTTTTTTTTTCCAAGTCAACTTTTCACATCAACTTTTTTTTTTTAATTTTATTGAGTTTATTGGTACATTTTAGGGATACAGTACAGTTACATTCATTGTTGGGATCATGTACCTCTACATGGCAAGTCTTGATTCTCGTTTTTTCCCCTTACCTCTGCCCTCCCTTCACCCCCTCCTCCCCTCCCCATCTACAAACAATTTATTTTCATATTTTCATTCTCTCACATTTTTTTCTTTCCCCTTTTTATTCTTCCCCTATGCATCACACCTTCCCTACACCTTTAGCTCCTTTCTTCAAATTTCTAAATGTCAGTAATCTTATTAGAATCTTATGCATTGTTGCAGAATATTCACACCAGGGAAACTATTCGGTATTTACACATGTGTGACTTATTTATTTCACTTAGGAGTATATCTTCAATATGTATCCATTTTCCTATGAATGAATCTATTCTCTCACTCTTTATGGCTAATATTCCATTTTATAGAAAAACCACAACTTCTTTATCCAGTTTCCAACGGATGGGCAAATAGGCTGTTTCCAAGATTTAGCTATTACAAACTGTGCCGCTATAAACATGGGTGCACATACTTCTCTGTGATATGATTCTTTTAGTTCTCTTGGAAAGATACCCAGCAGAGGGATGGCTGGGTCAAATGGAACCTCCAGTCCAAGCTCTTTGAGGTATCTCCATATTGATTTCCATAGTGGTTGCACTAGTCTGCACTCCCACCAACAATGGAGGAGGGTTCCTTTCTCCCCACAACCCCGCCAACATTTGTTATTGTGTGATTTCTTGATAGCAGCCATTCTTTGTGGGGGGAGGTGGAATCTCAGTGTTGTTTTCATCTGCATCTCTCGAATGACCAGTGATGTGGAACATTTTTTCATATATTTTCTTGCTGCTTTTACTTCTTTGTCTGAGAAATGTCTGTTCATTTCGGATGCCCATTTTTGAATCAGGTCTTTCTATTTGGGGGGACTGATTGTTTTGAGTTCTTTATATATCCTTGATAATAGTCCTTTGTCTGAGGTACAGCTGGTAAAAATTTTTTCCCACATTGTAGATTGTCTCTTAGTTCTGCTAATGGTTTCTTTTGAAGTACAGAAGCTTTTTAGTAAGATGAGATCCCAGTTGTTGATTCTTTCTGCTAGTTCCCGTGCTACTGAGGATTTGTTCATAAAGTCTTTTCCTATACCAATGTCTTCCAGAGTTCTGCCTAACTTACTTTCCAGCAAGTTTAATGTTTCTGTTTTAATATTTAGATCTTTAATCCATTTGGATTTTAATTTAGTGCATGGCGAAAGATAAGGGTCTAATTTTAATCTGTGACAGGTTGATATCCAGTTTTTCCAACACCATTTATTAAAGAGGCTATCTTTCCTCCACTGAGGATGGTGAGCTCCTTTGTCGAAGATGAGGTAGCTGAGTACATCTGCATTTGTTTTTGTGTCTTCCAGTCTGTTCCATTGATCCTCAGGCCTATTTCTTTGCCAGTACCATGCTGATTTTATCACAGTGGCTTTGTAGTATAGTTTCAAATTGGGAATTGTTACACCTGGTGCCATGTGACTGTTGCCTATAATGGCTTTTGCTATTCTAGGTCTCTTGTGGTTCCAAATGAATTTTTGGATTCTTTTTTCTAGTTCTGTGAAATATAGTGTTGGAATTTCAATTGGCATTGCATTGAATGTATATAGCAGTTTCGGTAGTATGGCCATTTTCACTATGTTGATTCTTCCTACCCAGGAGCAGGGGATATCTTTCCATTTTTTTATATCCTCTTCGATTTCTTTTTTCAGAGTGCTGTAGTTTTCAGTGTAGAGATCTTTTGTTTCTTTTGTTAGATTGATTCCTAGATACTTCATTTTTTTGGATGCTATTGTAAAAGGAATTTTTTCCCTTATTTCTCTTTCTGTCTGTCTGTTATTTGTGTATAGAAAGGCTATTGATTTTTGGGTATTCACCTTGTATCCAGATACTTTACTGAATCTGTCAATTAAGTCTAGAAGTTTTTTGGTGGAGTTTTTTGGATCTTCAATGTAGAGTATCATATCATCAGCAAATAATGATAGTTTAACTTCTTCCTTTCCTATCTTTATTGCTTTAATTTCTTTCTCTTGTCTAATTGCTGTGGCTAATGTTTCCAGAACTATATTGAAGAGAAGTGGCGATAGTGGGCATCCTTGTCTTGTTCCTGATTTTAACATGAAGGTTTTCAGTTTTTGGCCATTCAATATGATGTTGGCTGATGGTTTTTCATAAATAGCCTTTATTAAATTGAGGTATAGACCATCTATTCCAATTTTTTGCAGGGTTTTTATCATGAATGGGTGTTGAATTTTATCAAATGCTTTTTCTGCATCTATTGAGAGGATCATATGGTTTTTGTCCTTGACTTTGTTAATATAATGTATTACATTCACTGACTTTCGTATGTTGAACCACCCTTGCATCTCTGGAATAAATCCGACTTGGTCATGATGGATGATCTTCTTAATAATCCTCTGTATTCTGTTTGCTAGTATCTTATTAAGGATTTTTGCATCTATATTCATTAAGGAGATTGGTCTGTAGTTCTCCTTTTTGGTTGTATCTTTCTCTGGTTTGGGAATCAGAGTGATACTTGCTTCCAGGAATGAATTTGGAAGTATAGCTTCTCTTTCAATTTCATTGAAAAGTTTGAAGAGTAATGGTAGTAGTTCTTCTCTAAATGTCTTGTAAAATTCAGCAGTGAATCCATCAGGGCCTGGGCTTTTCTTTGTTGGTAAGTTTTTAATTACATTTTCAATTTCACTGATTGTGATTGGGGTGTTTAAAATGTTTTTATCTTCTTCGTTCAACTTTGGTAATTCATAAGTATCTAGAAATCTGTCCATTTCTTCTGTGTTTTCCATTTTATTAGAGTACAGGTTCTCAAAGTAGGTGTTCATGATCCTCTGGATTTCTTTCGGATCTGTTGTGACTTCGCCTTTTTCATTCCTAATTGCATGGATCTGAGCCTTTTCTTTCCTTTTTTTGATAAGATTAGCTAAGGGTTTGTCAATTTTATTTATTCTTTCAAAAAACCAGCTCTTTGTTTCATTTATTTTTTGTATCGTTTTCTTAATTTCAATTGCATTGATTTCTGCTCGGATCTTTATAATTTCCTCTCTTGTTCGAGCTTTGGGTTTTTCTTGCTCTTGTTTTTCTAGGAGTCTAAGTTTCATCGTTAAGTTGTTTATTTGAGCCCGCTCTGTTTTCCTAGTGTGGGCATTCAATGTTATGAATTTTCCACGTAGAACTGCTTTCATTGTGTCCCAAAGATTCCTGTATGTTGTATTGGCATTCTCATTTATTTGTAAAAACTGTCTAATTTCTTCTTTAATTTCCTCTGTAATCCATTGATTGTTTAGGAGAGTGTTGTTCAGTTTCCATGTGCTTGTGAAGTTTCTATAGTTTCTTGTGCTATTGATGTCTAGTTTGATTGCACTATGATCTGATAATAAACAGGGGATGACTTCAATTTTTTTGCATTTATTTAGACCTGTTTTGTGAGCCAGTATGTGGTCTATTTTGGAGAATGATCCATGTGCAGCCGAAAAGAATGTATATTCTGGTTTTTGGGGGTGGAATACTCTATAAACATCTATTAAGTCCATGTGTTCCAAAGCTTGGTTCAGTTCTATTATTTCATTGTTGATTTTCTGCCTAGTAGATCTGTCAATTTGTGATAGTGGGGTATTTAAATCCCCCACTACAATTGTATTAGTGCTTATTTGGTTTTTCATGTTACTTAATATTTGTTTTATATAGTTGGGGGCATTTATATTTGGTGCATATATGTTTATGATTGTCAGCTCTTCCTCTTGAATTGTTCCCTTTACAAGGATGTAGTGTCCTTCTTTGTCTCTCTTAATGAGTTTTGGTTTGAAATTTACTTTATCTGAGAATAAGATTGCTACCCCTGCTTTTTTCTGGACTCCTGACGCATGGAGAATTGTTTTCCATCCTTTCACTTTCAGTCTATGGACTTCCTTTTGCACTAGGTGTGTTTCTTGTATACAACATATTGTTGGATTTTGCTTCTTAATCCATTCTGCCAATCTGTTTCTCTTGATTGGTGAATTGAGGCCATTAACATTGATGGTTACAACTGATATATTTTGACTTATTCTTGTCATGTTTTTGTCCATTTGTTGACTCTTTTTACTTTTTCTCCCATCTCCTTTTAGTTTCTTGCCTTGCCTATTTGATTTGGTCTGTTGGGCCTCATGTTATTGTGAATTTCGTTGTCCTTTTCTAGGATATTGTTTAGAATTCCTTGCAGTGCTGGTTTGGTGTTCATGAAATTTCTCAGGTGCTCTTTGTCGTGGAAGTATTTTATTTCCCCATCTATTTTGAAAGAGAGTTTTGCAGGATACAAAAGTCTAGGTTGGAGATTCTTTTCTTTTAGGACTTGGAATACCTCACTCCAGGCTCTCCTTGACCTAAGGGTTTGTGTTGAAAAGTCTGCTGTGATTCTAATGGGCTTCCCTTTGCATGTGATTTGTTTCTTTTCTCTTACTGCTTGTAGTATTTTGTTTTTCTGTTGGATTTCTGGAATCTTGATTATTATATGTCTAGGTGTAGATTTTTTTTGATCGTGGCTAGTTGGGGTTCTATATGCCTCACTTATCTGTATGTCTAATTCTTCCCTTCTGTTTGGGAAGTTTTCTGTCATTAATTCTGTGAAGAGCTTTTTTATATCATTTGTGTTTTCTCCTGTTTTTTCATGAATTCCTATCAGTCTTATGTTATTTTTCTTTGTATCGTCTAGGAGTTGTTGGATTGATTTCTCATGATCCCTTACTGTTTTTAATAGACCTCTTTTTTCACGGTCACTGACTGCTATCCTATCTTCTATATCTGAAATTCTATCTTCGCAATCTTTTATTCTGTTTCGTACACTTTCAATAGAGTTTTTAATCTCCTGGATATCTGTTTGAATCTGTTTTATGGATTCCATTTCTTTCCTCTGTTGGGCATTCATTGTTTCCATGTCTTTCTTATGCTGAGTCTTCATGGCTTCTATCACAGTCTTGAGCTCATCTATTTTTTTCTCAGTTTCTGCTCTAGAGTCTCGAATCATGACTTCTATTTTGCTCATCATCTCTCTGGCTAGCTGGGAAATTATTTCTGATTTGAATTTTTCTAGAGCCTGATTGATCAATTTTGTTACCTCCTGTGCTATGGGTCCAGGGAGTCCTGTTGGTTCACTATCAGACTTTTCATCCTCATTTGTCCTACTATTTGCTATTGGTGAACTGGATATCTGTTTTTGTGTCTTGCTTAAGTGTTTTCTCATTTTTATTTTTATTGTTGGGTTGTCCTTCTTTAATTTCTGGGTATTACTTAAATCTTCCTAATATAGTTGCATTTTAGCTTTTGAGTTTCTAATGACTCATAGACATCCTCATTTTCATAATATCAGAGAAAACAACTCTTTAAATCAATCACCACTCTTTGTCCCAATTGATACATTCAGCAGCCCAATAGGATCAGGCACAGCTTGCCAACTGACCACTTGTGGTAGTCATTAATGGATCACCTTTAACTCATGTGAATTAAATTAATTTCAAGAAGTAGCCCATAGTATGTTTGCAGTGAATATGCTTTTCAATATGGCATCTTTACCATTTAGGATGGGGTGTTCGACTTAGAACGAGAGGATTAGATAAGTGAAAGAATTAGAGCAGGTTTGAAGTGAATCCAGAGGTTGTAGAATTACCTTACTATCTTTACAAAGCTATTAACTTCAGGAGGGATAGAGAGAGTGCAGGAATAAGGACAGGAATATATCCCCTTAACAGTAACAGGCGCTTGCCTTCCCTTGAAGGTACAGAGCCATGAGTGAGCTAAAATGACTAGAGAAAAGAACATAAAGAGAAACCCCGCCTAAAAACAAAAAATAATAAAAGAAGAAGTCTGAGTTATTCAGGAGCTGGAATAAAAAGGGAGATGAGGGGCAATATGGTAGAACAAGAGAGTGAGTTGGAGAGAGAGGACAGAAAAAAGAAAGAAATTTTAGGGTGGAATGGGGAAAAAAGATAAAAGAGAGAGAGAAAGAAAAAGAATTTGAAGGTCTTCTTTCAGGCTATCTGTGATCTCATATTATACCACATGCACAGCCATATGCGGAGCCCAATCCCCTGGTCTTAGCTAGCCAATGGCTGTTCCTCACGACTGAGACTGAACACAATCTACAGGGCCTAACTTTAGTTTCCTTACCCTCAGGGTTGAACTCCACTCAGTTCTGTTACAGATTTCCCCTGCCCTTTCTTTAAAGATGTTCAAAATTGGGAGCTCAGAAAACTACCCTTCATGGGAACCTATGCCTCTGCAGAGTTGGTCTAAGGACTGGCCCGATCAGGAGCTTTGAGAACAGGGGGGGTGTCGTGTGGGTGTTTCAAGGGCACCCGCACGGCTGCCTTCCTTCCTGGGTCTGTTGTCGCGCAGGCCGGGAGCTTGCGTGCACACTGCCGGGTGATCGCAGGCATGCAGGCAGCTGAAGAAACCCCCTCCGGGGTCTTTGGGGCCTTCCTGGGTCTGTTGTCACGCAGTCCGGGAGCTCGCGCACAGTCCGGGAGCTCGCACGCAGGCCGGGAGCTCGGGTGCAGGCTGGGAGCTCACACGCACGCCGCTGAGTGATCGCAGGCAGGCAGGCAGGCAGCTGAAGAAACCCCCTCCGGGGTCTTTGGGGCCTTCCTGGGTCTGTTGTCGCGCAGGCCGGGAGCTCGCCTCAACTTCTTAATATAGATCCAGTTTCCACTTGATAGATTTCTCCAATTACTAAAAAAAATGCTATACTTGGTTTATGTGAATTAAGTTCTAAACAAGGTACACACATTGGATTTGATCGTTAACTCTTACAAGCCCCTTTAAACTCTTATATCACCCTCTTTTTATGTAATTTTTTTGTTTCTTTTGTCTTATTTTCTGTTGAAGGAATGAGGTATTGTATGCTATAGAACACTCCTACAAGGGTATTTTAACATGGTCTTTTAATCCTCATATTTCTTGTAATTTCTGGCAATTAGATCATGAGGTGTGATCGATCCACATTTAGGGAGTTTTCTTCAGGCATGGGTAAAACAAGAACATGTGTATAATGTTTCCTCACATCAGGAAACTCAAAATGCCTGGTTGTCATATTTTAAAGGTGCTATAACTAGCCAGACCACCAAGTTTAGGTAAGGCTAGCCCAATCGTGTATTATAAAATTCTGGTAGATTGGAGGAAGTTATTTTAAGTTATTTTTCCAAATATTTTTTTTCAAAAATAAAAGTATGCACTGAATAAGATAAAAAGTATCAGCACTCTTCTGTGCCTGTTGATAATGTTTAATTGCGCTTACTCTATGCAGACCATAGGAAGCCAAGAGTCTCTTGGCAGTGATTTTAGGATCATCAAGCAGTAGAAGCCCAAAGAAGCTAATTATCAGACATCAAATACGCAACCCCAAAATGGAGCTCACTGTTAGGCTGAAACCAAAATCAGTGTCACTAGCAGACAATCTGTATCTTTAAAGTGCATACAACCAAATAATCACACACAGCAAACCAATATATTCTGATGCCCAGAAGGTCACTGTTTGGTTTTGGGAATTAGAGTCTGTAGATATAGGGCAGAACTCTGTGGGCAAAGCAGGGATCCTAATAATGCCTAATAATCCTAATAATGTCCCAGCTTAAACCAGCTATGTCCTGCTATAGTCTAGAACTGGGGGCTACTCGTACCTTTGAGCAGAGATCAACCAGGACCTCTGGTATAGTTTTCTTAATCACTATTACAATAATTCATATTAGAGACTTAGAATTCAATAAACCACTAAAGGAGAGAGATTAAATTTAGGATTATTTGCTAAAATATGTACTGCAGATTCTATTAAAATTGTTCAACTCTAGAAGGTTTGTTTGGGTAGCTACACGCCAAGCACCAGCATTCCAAAGGCAAGTGATCATGCTTTCTCTATCACTGCCTGGCATATGGAGATTTATGTTGAAAAGATGAAAGAAGCATGGGGGTCGGTCCACTTCTTGTGGGCCCAGAGTGCAGTGCAGTGACTCTGATGGGAAGAAGACTACAGTGGGAGAAGCTTTGGTAGCTGAGCAAGAGTCTATCACCGGGAAGTCACTGAGTAATGGTATACTGGAGACTCTTCAGGCTATTTCATGTCTCGGGGGTAAGACTAAACGTACAAAAGAGTCCTGGTTATGTTTCCTACCCACTCTGCAGACCTCCAAAGTGACATCGAAAACACACCTTCTAGACCCTGTAGTCATGGCTAGAGTTTACTAGAGAGTTTTAGTTGGCTTAGTGTGGGAAACATTCAGTATATTCCATTACCCCAGATAGGTTTTAAGGTCTTTC
>NW_022900926.1:75102344-75140802 GCF_012274545.1 Fukomys damarensis
CTTCCTTCCTTTCTTTCTTTCTTTCTTTCTTTCTTTCTTTCTTTCTTTCTTTCTTTCTTTTTCTCATTGAGTTTATTGGTACATTTTAGGCATACAGTACAGTTACATTCATTATTGAGATCTTGTACCTTTACATGACAGGTCTTGGTTTTCATTTTTCCCCCTTACCCTTACCCTCCCTTCACCCCCTCCTCCCTTCCCCATTTAAAAATACTTTGTTTCTATTTTTTTCATTTTCTCATATTTTTTCTTTGCCCTTATTTCCTTTCTCCTACCCTTCCCATTTCCCCTACACCTTTAGCCCTTTTCTTCCTATTTCACATTGTCAATTATATCATCAGGATCTTATGTACCATTGTAGTTTTTCACACCAGAGAAACTATTCAGTATTTACACACCTGTGACTTATTTTACTTAGGAGTATATCCTTAATATGTATCCATTTTCCTATGAATGACTCTAATTTCTCATTCTTTGTGGCTGAGTAGTATTCCATTTTATAGAAAAACCACATCTTCTTTATCCATCTCCAACTGATGGGCAAAAGTTTTATTTTAATTAGGTCTATTTTTCCTCAAAAAGACTATATGTGAAGTACTACAGTGGAAACCCTTAAATAACTGCTTTCACTGATCTGCTTTTTAAAGTCATACCTTTGATTTTTTAACACTTAAAAAAGGAAATGAGAAATTATATTCATTCATAGGAAAATGGATACATATTGAGGATATACTCCTAAGGAAAATAAATGTTACACATGTGTAAATACTGAATAGTTTCTCTGGTGTGAAAAACTATAATGGTACATAGGATCCTAATGAGATAATTGACAATGTGAAATAGGAAGAAAAGGGCTAAAGGTGTAGGGGAAGTGGGAAGGGTAGGGGAAAGGTAATAAGGGAAAGGAACAAAATAGGAGAAATCGAAAAAATGGAAATAAAGTGTAAATGGGGAGGGGAGGAGGGGGTGAAGGGAGGGCAGGGACAAGGGGAAAAAATGAGAACCAAGACCTGTCATGTAAAGGTACAAGATCCCAATGATGAATGTAACTGTACTGTATACTTAAAATATACCAATAAATTCAATGAGGAAAAAAAAAGAGGAGAGAAAGCAGAAGATGGCTATGTACAAACTGTCTTGGATTTCTTATGAAATGTTGTTCAAGGGTACTGTGCAAAAATACTTGATATAAGGCTCCACTTGAACGTTTTTTTTCTGGGGGGATTGGTGAGAGGCAAGGTAACAAAATTCTTTTCTTGAGAGACTGATAGTTGTCTTCATTTTTAGTAAATAGACTATGGTATCATATGCTGCTATAACAAAGCTACCCCAATATATGGTGTCTTAACAGTGTGAACATTTATTTTTATTTTAGGTAATAATCCATAGATAATTGGTCTGCAACTAGTAAGAAATCCTGCCATCTTTAGTATTCAACTTCTGTCTTTGAACTTAAACTGATCTTTCCAAACAAAAAGATAAAGTGATCATAGTAATGACTTACTAAATTACTTCCACTCCTTCTCACTATCCAGAAATTAGTCTCTTGGCCATTCCTACATATGAAGGAAGATAAGTATAGCATGACTATTGGGGAAAAAGGGGAATAGATACTGACGAATTACCAGAATTTCCCCCTCTGGCCACCCAAATACACACATGCACTCTTCTTCCCATGCTTTGGGTGTTCTCCAACAGCCTTGAAGTCCAGAATCTGCATAATGTACAATCCTCTCCATCAAATCTATATCTAACTCCTGCGATCTGATGACCTAGAAAGTAAGACAGATTATCTTCTGCCTCACCTCCCACCCCAAATACCACTATAAAGGAAGCTTTAGGACCATTTGATCTGGATAACCACAATCAATCTATCATTCAGAAAAGTGAACATGCAGCAGTCAGTCCAGAGCAGTTATCAACCCCACCAGGCAGGAATTGCAGTCTGTATGCCCTGGAAGTACAGGAACCCCTCAGTTAGATCTATATAAATTACCTGGATCACTCCATTTTTGTATTCACCCTCCCTGGCCCTTTGGAGGAATTTCCTTTGTTTTTTTATTTTTCAGGTCTACATATGAAGTAGATACAATCCACTGCCTGTTGGTGAAGGTTTAGGAGGCTGGGGATTACTTTAAGGTTGAGTTAAATACAAACTTTTACAGGTCAGGATTGTGGTTTCTTGGGTAATACAGTTCCCTTAAAACCTAATAGACTTCTGATCTACATGCTTGCTGTGAGGTCCAGATGCCAGTAATCATTGCCAAAAATCTCATCTACTCATACATTTTAAGCTAGAAGATTCTGTTCTTTCTTTTCCTGATCACCATGCTCAGCATACCTCTTCCACCCATATTATTATAGATTTTCTGCAGACCAATGAAGCAATAGGCTGGAGTGAGAAGGAAACACCCTTAATCTGTATCTCGGGGAGTTGCCCTAGTATCTAATAGGGAACACTTAGTATTAAGTTCTAAGGAAGGCTTGAGGTCATAGTAATCTCTCCATGTATATTTTTTGATACAGAGTCATTTGTATTTTTCAAATGAATTGAACCTTTAAACATAAACCCTCAAAAAACTCTTAGAATAAAACAAGGAGAAAAGTTTTGTGACCTTTTCTAGGTGACAAGATCATGACAGTTTCTTGGATGAGACACCAAAAGTAAAAAAACAAAAAAACAAAACAAAACAAAACAACAACAACACAACTATGAATGAGCAGATTTTATTCCATTTAGATTCAGACTTCAGGCAGGAGAACCTCCCTGAACAGAGACTGCAAAACAAAAAAACGAAAACAAACAAACAAACAAACAAAAAAAAAATGCTGGGGCACAAAATGAAAATGTAGAATGTCAAACTAGAAAAGCTTCTACATAGCAAAGAAAACAATAGAGTTGAAAATACTATCTACAGAATGGGAAATGTATTTACAAACTATATCTCTCATAAAAGGTTAATATCAAAAATATTTAAAGAACTCCTGAAACTCAGTAGCAGAAAATAAAATTACCTGATTAAAAAAATGGCAAAAGAGTCTTAGTAGATATTTCTTTAAGGAATATATAAAACAGCTGATAAGTGTATGAAAAAGTGATCCATACCACTAGTTGTCAGGGAAATACAAATCAAGGCATCAATCACTTCATACTTGTTAGGATAGCTAGAATTTTATTTAAAGATAACAAATAGTTTTAAGAATATACAGAAATTGAAAGAATTGCACACTATTAGTGGAAGTGGAAATTATGTGTGGCCATTATGAAAAACAACAATATAAGTAATCTCACTTTTAGGTATATATCCAAAAGAATTAAAATCAGAATATTGCAGAATCTGCACTCCAGTGTTTTCTGTGGCATAATTCCCAATAGCACATATATATCTGTGTGTATGTGTGTATATAGAGACAGTAAGCCCACCAAAAAAAGTGCCTACACACTTCAGCAGTTCACCACACTAATAAATGTCTGGAAGGTAATAGCTACCACTTTGAGCACTTCCTGTAATCATAGAGGCCAAAGGTAACTTGTATTAATCTCACAATGTCTCAATAAATTTGGTAGTAAAATATTTTTACAAGCTTTTCTTTTGTGCACATTTTTGGTGGAATATAATATATATGTTAATGTTATGTTAATGTAATATGTAATATATATATAAATATTACAGATTTAACTTTGAGCTTCCTGATTTCCCAGGAAAAAATAAAAATAAAACAACTCAATTTTATAGTGGTACTTTTAGCTGCTTAGTAATGTCTATTCCTTTCTGAAAATGATGTTTTGTACTTACAAGTAAGCCTAGTCATGTGATTAAATCTGGCCAATGAGATATGAGTGGAAATGATAGATACAACTCACAGGTATACTCTTTAGTGTAATGAGCACTTTGCTGAGATATGATGGCGGGAGTTGGGTAGATATTTGAGACCCAGAAAAGTTGTGTTTTATAGAAGGCAAAGTCTCTATGACGCATGGACATTGAACTTTGGGTTTTTACTTTGCTGAAGGTTCTGCAGTTGTGAATCTTTTTCTTTTGTACGTCTTATTTCATTGTACTATACCAGCTTAAATACTCGTACATAGACGTGAAATCCTATAGTAAATTATCTACAGCAAATCTTGTAGATAACAAGAAGCAAGCATTGAGGACAAAGACATTGAAATCTGAAAAGGAATTAGTGTTTTTCATGTTATGGTAAACATTTGGCAAAACTATCACCAATGACAGATGACTACTGATTGCTGGTTTTAGCAGACCCTGATAAGAGGTGGTAGCTACTAAACTTCCATGAAGATTTCTGCTCAGGGGGGCTCTCTTGACCAAAACTAGCATTTAAATTAAATGGAACTTTGCTAATAGATTATCTGGGCTTTTGGTATCCTATCCAAGACAAGATTACTAAAACTCATGTCATAAAGATTCTTTCCTCTGTTTTCTTCTAGGAGTTTTATAGTTTCACTTTAATTCACTTTAAGTTGATTTTTGTGTATCATGTAAGATGATGGTCCAACTTCACTATTTTGAATGTAGGTACACTATTTTCCACCTATAAACATTTGTTTTTGTTTTATGTTCCTGTATTTGAAACATTTTTTATATATTTTCTTTCTATACTCTGTGTTTTCTGTTTTGATTTTATTAAAATTGTATACATAAGTACTTTATTGCAAGCTGACTCAAATCCTTTTCAGGAAAGGCTGTGATATAAACAAACAGTAAATGTGAACATGAATAATGAGATTTCTAACAGAGAACTCTCCCAAGGAACATTCAGCTTTGGTTTCTCATCTGAGATGGAAAACATTATTCATCTTGACTTTACCAAACTTAAATTCCATTTAATTTTCAGGGTGATAAACTGCTTAGCATATTACCTGATACTATACCATTAGACTGTTCATGAATTGGCCAAAGACTTGTGCTATACTAACCTGCAAATATTTTGAGAAGGAGTAATCACTTAAATTATTGGTCATCACTTCTAGAGTGAGAATGAGCTAAATATATGGGTTTCATTACAGTAGCAGATAAGAACAGGGGTCTGAGGAGACATAAGCATTCTTTTCAGGTGGATGAGAAGCTTCAGACAGTATGTGAAATGGACCCAAGAGGCAGCAGGGGGCTGGTGACTTTTGAGGTGACTTTTTGAGAAGGGGACGTGCAAGGGAAGAGACTTGATGGGCATAAAGTTTCAGCATGCTCTTATCCTGCCGAGCATCATTCAAGGGCTTTTTGCCAATGGATTTCTTCTTTGAAAACAAAAGAATCTTGGGAATAAAACAGAAGATCAGCTATGTGCCAGGAAACAACACAACTGCTAACACCATCTTGTGCTAGTTTACCAGCAGGGTTCACAGACCTGTCTCATTTGACCTTCCAGGAACCCTGATGAGTAAGTTGGACAAAGAAATGAGACCCAGAGAGGGGAAAAAAAAAAAAAAAATTGACCCGTGGTAGAGCTAGAATTCCAACCTGATTGTCTGTGCCTCCCAGACTCTTCTCTACATCAGTCATTCCTCCTGATTATGCATCATTTCACAAGGAGTTGGCCTTCTATCTAAAAACAAAGTTGGAGGAGGGTTTTAAGTGGAGAAGTGGAAAGAATCTTAGATGGATAACGTAGAAAACATTTCAACATGAAAATACCACAAATACTTTACTCCAAAACCAATGAAGAAATGGATCACGTGTGGCTGAAGTGTTAGGCTGTTTAGCTGGCTCCCTCCTGCAGTTGTCCTCTCCTTTTTGGGAACACTGTATTTGCTCTTCTTCTCAAGGGCTTTCTCTCCTTTAGCTCTAAACATTTCTAATTCTTGCCCAATTTACGTAAAAGGAAAACCCCTGTAGGTTTGGCTGTTAAATCTCACCATATTTCTATTGTCCTCGAGCCTCTCAACAGTAGACGTGGTTCGCGCCCCCACCTCTATTCCCTCATTCCTCTGGACACTGGCTTTTGCTCCTGATACCTGCTCTCAGCAAAGTCATTGATTACCCAGTGATTACAGACTCAGTGGATTCTTCTTGGTTCGTTCCTCTCTTGGTCTTCTCATGGTGTCTGACGTGACTCGCTAACTCTTTTCCCTCCTTTGTCTTCCCTGCCAGCACCTTCTCGTGCTTTACCTCATACCTCTCCATTCTTTCTC
Source organism: Fukomys damarensis (assembly GCF_012274545.1). Taxonomy (NCBI): domain Eukaryota; kingdom Metazoa; phylum Chordata; class Mammalia; order Rodentia; family Bathyergidae; genus Fukomys; species Fukomys damarensis. Next base: position 75,108,496 of record NW_022900926.1, read on the forward strand.
ACATTTTTGGTTGAGTCAGTTTTCTCTGTCCATCTTTCAAATGTTGGGATCCTTGAGTGTTGTCCTGCTTCGTTCCTTTTCTATCCTCATGCTGTCTGCATGGTGGATACCTACCTCTGTCTCCATCTCCAGTCTTTTCCCCCTTTCTATCCCCTTACCCATCCCTACCCCTGTCTTTATCCTCATTCCCATTTCTATCTCTAGTCCTTTCCCCGTCTCCATCCTTTGCCATATTGCTGGTACCTACGTCTAGATCTTGTTTCCCCACAAATAGCCACAAGGAACTGAAATTGAAATCCTTCCATTTTCCCTCACTCAATCCTGGATTTTCTCCCACATGGTCCATATTGAATGGTTACACCATCACCTACCTGGTCCCCTTTCACGACCTCTTAGATTCCTAGTTTCCAAAGGGGAAACGTGTCTTTTCCTTTTTATTACCCCAAATTCAATCACTCTTCAAGATTTACTGACTTGGCCTTCTAAATATACCTTGGACCTACTTTCTCCTCTCCGTGACTGCTCATATTGAAGTCATCCTTGACTCCTACCTAAAGAGCTGCTGTAGTTTCCAATTGGTCTCACTACTGTCAGATTCATGTCTTTCTAATCCAAATAGTCTACTAAATTGGTTTTGATACAATACACATCCAGTTCTTCTTCTTAAAATCCTCAATAATGCACCACAGGCTATGAAATGCTGCTCAAGTTTTTCTGTGGAGGGTGTAAAATATTCAAGAGGTACCTCCTATTTTTCAACCTCTCCAGTCTCATCTCCTGCTATTCTGTAATCCGTGGGCTTTTCCTTTCAATTCTCTTCGCCCTATTCCTCTTTCCAGTATGCGCTCCTCTCCAAACCTAGCTATAATCCCATGTAACCTCTACCAAAGTTTTTTGACTGCTTTCTGTGAATGGCTATTCTTATAGAGAAAGAAATGGCTATACGGTATTTGTCTAGGGTAATCTGCATAAAATAAGGAAATGCTTGTGTTAGGCTTGAAAAAGAAGAAAAGCCTGTTACATGAAACCTTCCTTGAACCTAAGGATTGCAAGATGTACATCTTGTCTGACTTACACTGCCATCCTTGTATGTTTGTTTGTTTGTTTCTCCTGATGGACTGTGTTCTCCTTTCTGTAGGGACCCCGTTGGAGTCCTTATGGTAGCTCCGGTGCTAAATACAGTTTCAATGCTTTGTAGGCCTCAAAAAAACTTGTTAGATTGGCCTGACTCAGAGTAGCCCAAGGCCGCTGAGCTCATTAATGGCAAGTGGTTTGTTTAAGAGAAATGGCACGCATGCTCAGGAAGACCCATCCTGGAATCTTGACCTTATTAGCACCTTGTTCCAACCTAACCTGCCAAATGGATCTGACCTTCCAGTTAACACTACACATCAGCATGTGTGAAATAAGTATGTGCACACCAAGTATCAACATGGCATATGGAAATGTAGTATATGGAAACTGAACGCAATTCACTCACCAAATTTATAGCTCTTTTAAACCTCCTGGGTTAGTTTTGAATTAAACCCAGATTTTCTGGTGTTTGAGTTCATTTTCTTTTGGCAAACACATCTTCCTGTTGTTAAGAAGAAAGAATTTATGAAGATTATTTTAAAGTGTAACTGGTTTCTTGAACATCAGCTAGTTCTTATAATATAGGATTTTAATAGTACGAGTGTAAATGAATAAAAAACATATGGATTAATATCCCCCTAGAATACTGAGGCTGTTTAAACATTTGCAAGAGACATTTGCAAAAAAATATTTCTGAGGCTCCATCAGATTCGTTATGCAGGGTATTTTAATATATTTCATGAGCTCCAAGTGTAACCTTGTAAACCTCTCATAATATCACTATATTATTTATTTATTTATTTTTGGTACCGGGGATCAAACTTTGGTCCTTGTGCTTACAAGGCAGGTGGCGGAACCACTGAGCTAAATCCCTGGCCCTTATATTAATATTTTTAAGTGAAACATGTAGCAACTAAAATTATCATGGAGTAAAACTCCATAGACCATAAGGTCCTATTTAAGCATCATGGCTACCACTGTACTGGTCAGCTTTCAGCCCCTGTGACAGAATACCTGACAATATCAATTTAAAAGCATAAAGAGTTTATTTGGGCTCACAGTTTCAGAGGATTAAAAATGGTTACTTAAGCCCTGTTACTTGTGGCAAAACCTGTGGTGAAGTGGTACATTATAACTAGGAATACATGGTGAAGGAAACTACTCACCTCATGGCACCAAGAAGCAAAAAGAGAAGAAAGGTCCCAATATCCCATTCAAAGGAGTGCCTCTAATGACCTAACTTCCCTCCATTAGGTCCCACTTCCTAAAGGTTCTACCATCTCCTAGCAACACTATCACCTGAGTAACAAGATTTCAACCCATGAGCCTTTGGGGGGACATTTAAGACTCTAACCATAACAGACAAAAATCTGAGATAGACCTCCAGTTCATTTTCTCAGTTTGATCCAACTAATGACAGAGAAGCTTTCTTTCATGTTCAGAAAATAAGCTCTTGGAGGCTGGTGACCTTTATATCACTTCTTGTCATGGAGAGTGCAAATGCTAAATATGAGAAGGCGAGGGACGCTTCAGTGAATGGAAAGCAGTGCAGGGGTCCTCCTTTCTCTTTAATGGAAAGTCTTTCTCATTATGAAACTGTGGCCTCATTTGGCACAAACGGAGTACAAGCTGGGAATAACAGGGTAATTGCAGGTCATGATGATCTAGTAGGATTAGTTAGTTTGTATAAACATATTCCAAATCCAGCTATGTTTCAGCTAAGCCTTATACAAAGAAATACCAAAGTGACCTAGCCCTGGTTCAGTATCACACATTGTTTACTTGTACACGAGCTCCCTAGAAGTCTGCTGATTCTGGAGATCGACATCTTAGGGAATTCATGGAACCCTCTCCATAGTAGTTATTTTAAAGCCAGATTAAACCAGGCCTTTGAGAAAGTAGCATAGAGAGTAATCCACCTCAAATCCCGATGTGAAGCAAGGACAGTGAGTCTTTTGAAAGAACTTTCCTATTGTGAATGTCTAGTGACTTTGTTTGTTCCTGAGGGATGTGAACTATGAAATGTACTGGGTTGTGGCTTCCACATTTAGATAAGAATGATGCTTATGTAAGGCAATCCTAACCTGCTTCTTTTCTTGCTTTTGAGAAATACTCTTCTTGGGGTTCGAGAAAGAAGTTCCTTTTGCATGTTGATGCATCTAATGAAACTTACAAATGGAAGGTACTCTGGGCAAGGTTCGGTAAATAAATGTTCAGTGAGCACTTCCTATGGACTAGGGGCTGGGTTAGGGCTACACAGATAATAGACACAGATAACTGGGAAAACAAATGTTAGGTATTCAAGAAAATTATAGTCTGGATCTGGAGAAGGGAAGAGACAGATAGGTAAACAAACCATAAACATATAAGAAGATAAGTGCTGAAACAGAGTTAAGGACAAAGTGCAAAGTGGATACAAACTCCACTGGGAAGGAAACAATATGTTATGTCTGGCAAGATTAAGAAAGCCTTACTAGGACAGATGATTTTAAAGTACGGTTGCTTTCAACCGATGGATCAGAGTTTAATAGTTGATCAAGATCAATAGTACCAGTAGAAGAACTGCTAAGGAGGGAGATCAGCAGGATAAGGAATTTGTCCAAATGGCTGACTAAGGATGACTTTTGATGGATTCTTTTGTTCCTGTTATTTAAAGAGTAGTTTGTATTCTGTCTTCCTTAGTTCTGTAATACCCTGCTTCTCATTTGTTGTCCTGACTTTTTGCTTTTGTCTTGCCTCCTTTGGCAGTGTTGATTCAATCCAAGTTAGCATTTATTGACATCTTACCTTTTTCAGCACTGTATCAGCCCCATGAGAGATACAAAAGGCAGAAAGTCCCATCCCTGTTGTCTGAGATCACATTCTCCAGTGTTTGTATTGGTATGCCCTTTAGGTCCTCATTGCACTGCTTTGGAAACAGGTTGATGATTATTCTCTAGTCTGTAAAAAACACTCCATTTGACAGTTGCTCAGCTTTGTTTCAATTAGAAGGTTAGTAAAAATGTCACTGGGCACTATAACTGAAACCGATGATGGTGTAATAGAAATCCTTTCTTATGACAAATACATCCTCAGGAGAAGGATCACAAGCTGATTCATTGATCATTTCTATATTTTAGGGTAAGCACAATTTTTCTAAATTCTGAAATTGTCTATTAAAGAAATGTATACCTGTAGGACACATAAATGTAGGGTTTCCTAGTACTAATATCTCCTAAGATTTAAAGACAAGGATCCTTAACTTCAAAAACCACAAGTTGCATAAAGCTTCTCTGTACCTCTTAATTGCTCTTATTTTTTGCTTTATTATTGCCATGGAAGAGAAACAGCCTACTTATTAGTTTGACTTGATAGGCTCTCATTCCTGTGGGAAAAAATAAGTGAATGGAAATAACCTCAAAGTAAGTTTATGCTGATATTCACAGCTCCCCTATATCTTGAGCAATAAAAACGAGGTTAGAACTATATTTTATATACCTGGAAAATCCAAAAAACAAAGAGAGAGTTTATACCATGGTAATCTAGGCCAGGAGACATTACCTTAGATCTGCAGGTGCCAGGATGGGAGAAATAAGAAGACTGAGGACCTCTTGTCACAAGGTGAGGACACCAAACTCAACCCTTCTTACCTAAGATGTACAAGAAAACATTTACTGTATTTGCCATTTCAGTTGTTTAAAATGACCTCCAGAATCCTCAGCATTATTGAAGAAAGGGCACCAGCCAAAGAACTTCAAACTCAATATTCTAGTAAATCTCAACTTTTTTGCCCATTCTAGCCAAATTGGGTTTTAAAAAAATTACAAAGTCACATGACTAAACTTCAATGCTGACTATGAAAACAAGAGGCCTAATCTGTAGGACTCCCCTCACCCCCCAGTAGTAGGATTGTTTTCTGGGCCTTTGTGCTGAGCTGCATCTCCAGACCCTTTTTATATTTTGAGGCAAATTCTCACTAAATGGCTAAATTGCCCCTGCTGAGCTTGACCTTGTGATCCTTCTGTCTCATCCTCCAAGAGTGGCAGGATTTTAATCATGAACCTCCATACCTGGTTTCTCAGATTCTTTCATTTGTTGTTTGTTAAACATATGAAGGACTTGTGTGGGCTGGCATATTTTGTTCTGTTTTCTGGTAATTTGGTGTAAGTAAATGCTATTAATCACTTAAAAAAATGACTAACGTTCTCTGGTAACGTCAATTCCACGGACTTCTTACTCAGGGCAAGTATATTCATGATTATTCAGATATATCTGTGGGGTTGGCTGGCCCAATTACTTCAAACTGCATAGTCCACAAAATATTTTCTTATTTGTTATCTCATTTGATTCTTAAAGTTGACCTGTAGTAGAGTGAAAATGTTTGATTATTCATAAATCATAGTTGGGGGAAACAGACCCAGAAAGTCTAATTTAGACTCCATTATGTTCATTTAACCCTCGTAGCAGTGCTGAGATGTAAAACTAGGTTTGTCCTCTCCCAGTTGAAACTGTTCCCATGACGCAGGGGATGCTGTGTGGTAAAAGAAAACATAGGTCGGTTGTGGACTCCCTCTGCTCTTGGCCACCTGCCTGAGTTGGTTATTTCTCCAAAGATAAGACCCGTCAGAGATGTGAGGGCCTCAGCATGATGATGACCACCTGCTCCTTCAAACTGATCATTTTTACATACTTGCCTTTATTTAATGAGGGTGTGGAGAAACTGATTTTCCTAATGATGAAATTTCAGCATATCTCTGTCTTAACACTATATCCATCTGTTTGCCCTCTGACTCCAAATCTTCCAAATCAGAAGCATTGATGACCCATGTAGACAGAGACTGCACAGAGGAGGATGAGGAGGAGGCCACACTACAGATTGAACAGCATGTTTCTTGAGAAAGACCCTTCAGAAATGGCTTTGCCCAAGTCTATTATCTCTCTCTTTCCCTTGTTTTTCAGAGTTCAATCTTCTTGGCTCTCACACCCTGTTCTGAGGTCTTAAACTTCTTGAAATCTCCCTTTGTTGGCAGAACAACCTAATTTTCTCACAACTTCTATCTCCAGCCTAGTAATCTCCTTCGACAGAATCATAAAATCTTCAAGTATGTCAAAGACCACTGCACTGAGAATATCAATGTTAGATTTTTATTGAATTCAATCTATCAAGGAACCAGACATCTACCCATCATTTGAACTATCTGTTGTTATGTGATTAAATTCAAATGAGAGATTGATACATGTGCTAAGCAAAAGTGGTACCAATTTACACATCACCAGTTATGGAAACAACCATGCATACTATTATTCTGAGTTAACAGATACTGCATTCCTGATTTATTTCAAAATATTTCAAGTCCCTTTTTAGGTGGTTCTACTGGCAGCTGATTAACAGGATGGCCCTTCTGCTGGACTGTTCTCCCAAACCTCAGTTTTCTTTCTTAAAAATGGGGATAGTACATGCACTGATTTGGTGAAAATTAAACGATATACCCTCATACAACATATCTAATCACAGCTTCTTTTTATGATAAGCAATTGGCAATTCTGAATGACATCCCACCCCACTTTTCCCGGTGTGCCCTATTCTCCATACTTAGCATGATGTGGCAAATTGTAGGTATAGACGAGTCATTCAGAAGATGTTTCTCAGTCGACTTTATAGGTTAAATATCTATTTATTAATACTGTTAACTTGAGTCTTTACCACCGTACATAGAAGTGTGCACAAATACATTATATAAGGATATGCTTACATATATTTTAGTCTAAAGTTTTTGCACTTATTTGCAACACAAATTTATTTGGCAATAAAAGCAAAGATAAGAGATAAGAAGTCTTGGTAACTCAGCTTGGTGAGCCATTGATTATTAACACCTCAGGAAAAAAGTTACACACTCATACCCACTGAAATCATCACATTTATGGTAAGCATATTTAAGATTCTATCTGGAAGGCAGATATTCTTCTTCCTTGCAGTAACGATCTTATCTGCCTGTGAAGGATAAAGAGGTCATTTGAAGTGGCAGAGACCTGCCATTCTGGTTCCATAAAGATTTGCTGCTAGCTTTTACTAATTCTTCCTCTCTGAATAGAATGTAACTCACACAGTTGTGTTTGCCATGTGACTCGTGTTTCATATGACTTCATTCTTAAACCATCTATGACATGTGATCAAATATACGGTGAGTAGTTCGACTTCCTACAGTAAAAGACACATTGCCCTCAGTCCCACTCACGGTGCTCCCCCCCACTTCAAACACACTTATGCCATCATTGTTACTATTTTCTGAAGCAGTTCTGGTGGTCCTTTTTCCTGAGTGTCTTTACCAGGTGTGATAAATATTGTGGATACTGCTGCAAATGCCGTCTGATAGAAAGGCAGGCTTGTTAAAATATTACAGTGTGTTTTCATCTACCTTGTGCACTGGATGTAGCATATGGCTTCTGGCTCTTCCCCAAAGTCAAAATGATCACTAAAGATAATCATTTGGAATGGATTCAGAATATCGAGGCAGCCATGATGGTGCAATTAAAAGAGACTCGTAGTAAAGGACATCCAGAATTACTTCAGAAACTGCTAAGAATGATGGGGTGAGTGCGATTAAAGCAAGGGAATGTTCTGAGGGAGATTAATAGCAGTGCGTCTTTTACTGTGTTTTAAATGTCAGTATTAGCTGTATTTTTTATCATATGGCATTTGCAGCCCTTTGTAGATAAGTATTATACTTTGTAAATACAAAGAATGCTGGAAAATTCAAGTAAGACTTTAAAGAAATTATTTATTTAATAAATAACACAATCCTGGCAAAAATTTTCAATTTTGGCTTCTTTGTATATAAAGATTTCTAGAAAATACATGAGCTACTTTGTTAACACTTATAATTAATGTGTTCTATTATGTTTTCTTATTCATACCCCAGTTATTTTTCTTGAACCTCAATAATTTCACCTCTTTCATGGAACCTATCCTCAGTCATGCGTTAATATCACCTATACAATTCATAGTATGTTAGATGACATTAGCTTCCTGACATTTGTAGAAGTTCAAATTAAAGTACTGAACAAAGTGAAGCTCCTATGACATGTGTGACATTCCTTCCTCCCACCATTATAAATGTACCTTTATAATTTACCTGGAAATCCACGTTCAACTTTAGGAACACTTCCCGTTGTCCTGGCACCCAGCTCTCAGCCTACCTATCTCTTCCTAGTCTTGGCTCTGACCTATGTATCTAGGTACTTCCTGTGTGTACCTGTGAACAGTCCAGTCTGTTTATACCAGCCCTGTCCCTGTGCCTCTTCAAATAATCAACTGAGGTCACATTTTGGTCCTGTGAGTGAGTATATCACCCATTTGGGGCCTTTGCTGGAGAACAGATCTAGGGAAAAGACTTGTGCAATCCCAGAAAGTGCAGTCCCACTCTTGGGGTAGGGAATTCTTGGGTTCTAGGTAAGCAGAGCATTTTTTTTTCTCATTGAGTTTATTGGTCCATTTTACGTATACAGTACAGTTACATTCATCATTGGGTTCTTGTACCTTTACATGACAGGTCTCAGTTCTCATTTTTTCCCCTTGTCCCTGCCCTCCCTTTATCCCCTCCTCCCTTCCCTATTTACAAATACTTTATTTCCATTGTATTTATTTTCTCATGTTTTTTTTCTTTTCCCTTATTACCTTTCCCCTACCCTTCCCACTTCCCCTACACCTTTAGCCCTTTTCTTCCTATTTCACATTGTCAATTATATCATTAGGATCTTATGTACCATTATAGTTTTTCACACCAGAGAAACTATTTGGTATTTACACACATGTGACTTATTTATTTCACTGGGGCCTATATCTTCAATATGTATCCATTTTCCTATGAATGACTCTAATTTCTCATTCTTTATGGCTGAGTAGTATTCCGTTTTATAGAAAAAGCACATCTTCTTTATCCAGTCTCCAACGGATGGGCAAATGGTCTGTTTCCAAGTTTTAGCTATTACAAACTGTGCCGCTATAAACAGAAGTGTGCATATATCACTATGATATTGTTCTTTTAATTCTTTTGGAAAGACCCAGCAGAGGGATGGCTGGGTCAAATGGAACCTCTAGTCCAAGCTCTTTGAGGTATCTCCAATTTCCATAGTGGTTGCACCACTCCCACTAACAATGCAGAAGGGTTCCTTTCTCCCCATAACCTCATCAACGTTTGTTATTGTTTGATTTCTTGATGGCAGCCATTCTTTGTGGGGTGAGGTGGAATCTCAGTATTGTTTTCATCTGCATCTCTTGAATGACCAGTGATGTGGAACATTTTTTCATATATTTACTTGCTGCTTTTACTTCTTTGTCTGAGAAATGCCTGTTCATTTCAGATGTCCATTTTTTAATTGGGTCTTTATATTTGGGAGGGGCTGATTTTTTTGAGTTCTTTATATATTCTAGATGATAGTTTTTTCCCACATTGTAGATTGTCTTTTAGTTCTGTTAATAGTTTCTTTTGCAGTGCAGAAGCTTTTTGATAAGATGAGATCCCAGTTGTTGATTCTTTCTGTTAGTTCCCATGCTACTGAGGATTTGTTCATAATGTCTTCAAGATTTCAAGCAGAGCATATTTTAAAAGTATCTGGGAAAACACAGACTATGGCAGGCACCTCTCCTTGTTTCTGTGGACTTCTCATTTCATGTGGAAGGACACTCTTGGAGGAGGGCCAACATGGGGTTTTAAAGCCTAGGTGCTTCTTTTTGTGGGTGTAAGAGGAATATGTTATATTGGATAAGTAGCCACAGTATTTATTAAAATGAAGATCCTTACCTTATACTCAATTCAGGAGATAGTATAACAATGAACTCTACCAAATGTGGGCCATGCAATAATTTTGATATGTATCATGCTAGGGTCATATAAAAAGGGTGGTGTCATTGGTAATATCAAGAGAAGCGTCATGCGAGCCAAATCTTAGAACGTAAAGTCCTGCTAAGAAAATCTATTCTGAGTATACATGGCAAAGAAGAGAGTGGTAGGAGTTGTAACTCAGAAATAGACTGTAGTCAGAATGTGATAGGCCTTGAATCTTGGCTTCACTTTTCTAACAGAGGGAAGAATGAATAGAAACTAGCAAGGGTAACTAGTAAGGGAAAGGTTGAAGATGATAAAAGAAAGAATTTCAAGACATTGGAAAACTCCGAGGCATTTTTAACCAGCAATTAACTCGAAAATATTTGTGTTTTTAAATAATGATGATGGTTTCAGTGTAGAGAAGGTTGAGCTGGGAAAGTGGGTGGAAAATCAATTAAGAACCAGGTTCGTAATTGTACAGATGAAAAGAGAGTAAACTGGTCTAGGCAATGGGGATGAAAAAGGAAAAGGCCACCTTCAAGAGATAGGAACAGTTACTCTATGGGTAGTAGGTTTGCACTGTGATTACGGGGATGGGAGAAAGAATAAGTAGCTAAAGATAATGCTAAAATAAGAAAGTAAGTTTTTATATACTCATTTAAAATCAATGTGATTGTAAATGAATTGAGCCCTCTGTCGGTTCCCCTTTGAAGGTCATACTTGCTTGTAACCACCCTAAGGCTGTGCATAAATGAAACGGGTGGTAGCACCCTCTCCAAAGGAAGGTGCTACATGTGTTTCTAAGATTACAGACCAGCCTTATTCTCACATGTTTACATTTTTATCAGTGACTTACACCATGTGCAACATTTAGTCCGTTTGATTTAATTTTGCTCTGCAAAGAGTTTATCTGGCTTTCAGTGAATCTAAGTCCCTTGGCTTCTCCTCTTCTATGTGAATCCTTCATGAGATATTCAGAAAAACAGGGACATCCAAGAAAAACTAGCATTTAGCATATATACAATATAGTGGGAAGTTTTGTTGAAGATGGGTTTATAATATCTGTGGAGATCTTAAAACCATTTATTTTTTTCAGGTGATTTTTGTCCTTTATTTTCATTGATAAGAAATAGTTCTGTAACGTTGAATTCTTAGGTTCAGTCTCTTTTATGTGTTTTTTTTTTCCTCCACTCTAGAAATGAGAAACCATTATAGTTCAGTTCAGTTGTTCTAAGTATTTAAATCAACTTTTTGTTTTGCTTATTACAACATCGCATGTATAATGATTAAGAAGAAATGAGGGGGCATATTTTTCTTTGATAATGTAAGAAATGAATCAGTTGAAAAACTCTGCCCTGACTATCTCAGCTGTTTTTGTGATTGGGTCAAAGTACAGGAAAAAATGAAACTTTTGTTCAAATTTTTGTCCTGCTTAGCAAAATCTCTGGGCCTATTCAGAGTAAGACTTCTGGCCTGGCTTTTATTCCTAATGGCACTCCATGAGATATTGGCTAAGTTGCTTAATATTTCTGTACCAGCTCTCCTATCTGGACAAGGGGCATTTGATGGTGATCTTCGCATCTACAAACATTTATGAAGCGTCTATTTATGAAGTGTCACTGTACTATGTACTATACTAAGATACTTGCCCGGCAGAGATATGGAAATGATTTCTGAGATTAAGGAAAGTAAAATGTTTTAATGTCCTTGAAAGAATAAAATTGTAGCAAGCCAAGGGATTACGATCTGAAAAATCCGTAAGGGTGAAGTAGTACCTTTGGAGTTTTCATAATTTCAAACTTTATTTAGTTGATACAGAGATCAGGATTAATCCTAATAGAGAAGAATTTACATTGCACAGGAATAAGCTCTGTTCAGAGTTCAGAATATAATTCAAATCAGAGTCAAAAAAAAGATGTCAGAATAAGAAAAAAGCTTGAATAAATGGTTGCAAATGTATCATAAGTATTGGTTTAAAAAAACAAGCAAAATCATTGCGGATTAATATTCTGCTCCTCTCCAACCTGCTCTACCTCCTGTGATGTGACCCATCTGGGTTGTATCATGGAAGGTCCCTTGTCACTAGCTTCCAGTTCAGTTTGGCCAGTGAGCACTGGCATGAGATCAGAGTTGGGAAGACAAGAACAGACTATTTCTTTGAGGGTCCTCACCTTGTTTGGGTAGGTATTTGGCAATGGCTATAGTCTCACTAGGTTTACTGGATTCAAATAGCACTATTTCCTCCCCTTGTCTTTTAGGCCTAAATGTAGTAACAGCTTTCCACTGTGGCTAGTCTCTGGGTGCCTCAACCTTTTTTCTTTATTCCTTTACACTAACCACACCACTGTAAGTAGCCATTTATAAAATTGTCTTTGCTGGAAACTTTCAAGGTGAATTCTGTTCTTATCAGTGTCTTGACTAGTAATATATATACACACATATACATATACATAGTAATATACTATATACATATACTAGTAGTATATAGTAGTATATACATATACTAGTAATATATATATACATATACATATACATATATATTACATATATATTATATATATTACTAGTCTATATATATATATTACTTGTCTCTCTCTCTCTCTCTCTCTCTATATATATATATATATATATTACTAGTCAAGACCCTGATAAGAACAGAATATATATATATATATTTGTATATAGATTCATGTATAATATATAGTATATTGCCCATATAATATATAGCAAGAATTTATACAAAGTCCAAAGAGCTTTATATAAATGCTGTAATGTTTTTCACATTAAAACAAAAACAACTAGGGCCGGGGGTTTACTTCCGTGTTTCCACTGCCTGCCTTGCAAGCGCAAGGACCAGAGTTCAATCCCTGTTACAAAAACAAAACAAAACAAACAAAAAAAAAAACCCTAAATTTTCTAACCAACCTTCCCACAGGATGTTCTTGAGATATTTGAATTTTATTTATTTGAAGGTCTGGAACATCTCACATAAAGACATCAAAATCCTCTGACAAAACAATTTTTAAACTGAGAGCTCACTATGAAAATATCTTAGAAGGAGTGAGAAACCCCAGATAGTACTTTGCACATTGCTCTTTTGTTTTACGCGGTTGATGACGTACATTATAAGTAAAAAGAAAACATTCAGTAACTCTGGCTTTTCTTTGGCAATAATGTATTTTGGAGGTCTGGTGACAGGCTTTAATCTGAGGGGTTCAAAGTGACCATGGGTCAGAGCTTTTGGAGTACAATGAAGCGTGGACAACCTGCAGTCTGGGAGAACACTCTAGAGTTGACATTCTCTGACTTTCTTTACCTCCACCTCTGTGCTAGTCACAAACATACTGCTGAGTGGGAAGCTATAAAAGAGGCCACTTCCTGCAAATAGGACTTTATGAGATTTTTTAGCTGGTCACACACCAACATGAGATGATAAAATGTTAATTGTTGACCCTCCCTCCCAGGGTCAGTGATGTAAACCCTGGTCCACATTCTTAAGACAAACCAAGTTTAGTTTAGATGACAAAATTATCATGGAACAGAAAATTAGATCAAAACAAGCCTGTCCTTGATGGCAGCGTTGGGGGCTTTTGCAAAATGCCAAGTGACTTCCCAGCAGAAAGCTGTTCTCGCTTGAGCTGGTCTCATGGATTAGTACCGGCTGATCACTGTGCTTCATTTGGCGCTCTTTGGCTAACTCAATGTTCTTGGCCTAAGAAATAGGAAATTGAGGTAGGCTAGAGAAAGGGGAAGGATCATTCCAACCCACTGTCTATAGGGTTAGAAGGTAAACCTAGAAAAACATTTCTTCCTCCCTGCAATTTGTCTGTGGTTTTTGTTGTTGTTGTTGTTTTAATTAAATAAATAATTTAGTTAATTAGTTTTTTTTAGGTACTGATGGGTAAGAAATGCACAAAGGGCCCAGGCATGACCAGAGGGGTGAACAGGAAGGAAAGGATAGGAGCAAAAGAAATGGGAAGACAAGCTTTTTGCCTATTGCATTTTCTTCTTTGCTCAAGGCAAATAGTTCAAGTTCTAGTGGCCGTAACTCATAAGGACAACTTTAAAACTTCAAATGATCTCATTTATTTGGAGCTCAGCCTGTTGGTTACAATATCTTTTGTTTCCTACAAGGTTGAAGAAAATGAGAGAGATAGGAAGAAATAGAACAAATACGCTGTTGGCCAATAATTTGACTACTCTACCTTCTGACATTAAATTAATTATTCATTGATTGTTTCCATTGCAGATATATGCACTGGGTACTTATTGTGTGCCAGATAATAATATAGATACTATGGATACAAGGGTAAACTAATAGTAGATCTCTACCTTCCAGAAGTTTTCTTTTTTTTTTTTTTTTTTTTTTTGGTGCCAGGGATCAAACTCAGGACCTTGTGCTTATGAGGCAGGCAGAGAAACCACTGAGCTAAATCCCTAGCCTTAGAAGTTTACTTTTTGACTAGAAAAAGCAGACAATAAAGTAAAAGGCAAATCAGTAAATAATATGGTGCATAATAAATGCTAATTTATCTTTGACTCTATATTAAGAATAGAGTTAGATATCTTTTATCTACCTCTCAGAAAAACTCAAAGGACTAAGTTTATTATTTCTATTTTATTCTGAGTAGCTGGAAAGGAACTTGCTCCTGAGGTGGGGCTGAGCTCAGACCTGCCTGACCTCAAAATCTATAGGGATCTGGGCGAATTTGTTTTGTGTCTCTGCATTCTGCCAGTCTGGAAAGATGCCTTCTGAATCTTGCCCTCCAAGATCTAGGCATTTCCTGCATATAAAATTCCTTTGGCATTTAACCATGGACAGCCTGTGAGAGCCACTGGTCCTGCTTTATTTAGATCTGTTATTGAAATAGCGTATCTTTATTTAGCTTGATTGAAAGCTTGATCGTTATATGGGTAAATTTTCCATTGCTATAACAAGATACCTGAGGCTGGGTAAATTTGTTCTGGACCTCTCAGAGCCTTACACTTGCTTCTGTGGCTCTGGTGAGGGTTCATGGCAACGGTCTTCACCATAGGAGGAGTACATGTGCAGGAGATCACATAGCTAGACAGGAAGGCAGAGACTAGGGTCAATAGCTAGTCTTGCTCTCTTTATAACAGCCTGATTTTGTGGAAACTGATTGAAGTCCCATGATAACTGCATTAATCCTCTCTGAGGGGGCATTCCAGTGACCTAGTCACCATTTAGGAGGCCCCATTTATTACAAGACTCTCACATCACTTCACCGGGGGGCCACATTCCTGGACGGGAGCCCTTGGAGGACAAACCACATCCAAACTGTAGCAATCGTGATTCAGTTTTTGTCCTCAATTTTGCTATAAACTGTTTCAGTGTAGAGAGACATTTTAAAGATTTTTGTCCAGTATGGCTCTTAAGGAATTCACATTCTACCTTGCATACCTTTGACATTTAATATTGGGTTTACCCAACTGAGGCTCTGAAAGAAGTAGCCCTGGAGATTTACCGAAGGATTCTCATAATTGTCTAAGCCATAGAAGAGAGCCTTGTTCTTAAATTCTCATTGGAGGGCATCTGGCACTAAAACTTGAAGTGTTTCTTCTTTTAAATGTAGAGTTGGCCTTATTACACTTATTTGAGAAGCAAAGCAAACTGCTCCAAAGTATTTCAGTGAAAGGAACTCTATAACCTTAAACATCTCTATTTATATAACACAATCAGTAATTGTTGGATTTACTATTTAAGCTGGGAATTTTTAACACAGGACCTGGGAATAAAAAGACTAGGCATTAAAATAAATCATGTTCTAGGAGAAAATATTCTTCTCAATATTGGATTCGAACAATATTCAACACACACTTTGCTAACCAATGTTCAAAACCCGTGTTATGCTGAGTCTACTTACATCAGAACAAGGCTACCCTTTCATAAGAGGACTCACCCCATAAAACATCATTTCATTTCAACACAGTGTTTCTTAAGCAACAAGGACAGCATCAGAGAGAGAGAGAGAGAGAGAGAGAGAGAGAGAGAGAGAGCGGGAAAGTATGCATAAAAACAAATGTAACCTTTATGGATGTGCATATACTCGCTCCAAAACTCTTCTTTGCTCTGAATTTGGTGGGGCCCCATAAATTTGAACAGTGAGTGATGCTAAAATGAAATATTTGAAGGTATAGTCATGTTTTATTAACATGTATATGATCTTTCTGAGTTGTTATATGTAGGTATTTCATAATTTGTCAAAAATAAAGAAAAATATGAATGTAAGAGGGTTTTATGGCACACGAGTCAGGTTCCATCTCTGCCCATCCTTTTTTGACACTTACTGGGTCAGTATATGAGCTACCTCCTCTCTTGTTTTGATCACCTACTCGAGAATGGATATCAGAAAAGGATATTTTTAGGAACAGTTTCAGTTCCTTGAGGATGAGTTGCTAGTCTGACTGTCATAAAGGGCCATGTGTGTCAGAACACACTCTGTGAAGCCTACGAGGCATGACTCAGTCTCACATGATGTGCAGCAAATAGCTTGGGTGCAAATATTCCATCTTCATGGATGGACAGAGCATGAATGAGAAATTCCTCAGTCCGTGGTAACGTTATATGTTCATACAACTGCGTCTTGTTTTCAGTCTAAAAATATTGTCATGGGTCACATCCTTTGTGAAATAGTGATGTGTACGGTAAGAAAGATACTTGCAAATAGCCAAGGGTGTTGGCATAGGATGGAAGCTGAGCTGGAAATTGAATTGAAGCAATGCAATCATGGAAATACCAGGTTGTAATTCTACAGGGAAGAGACAGAGACCAAAAGAAGTCTGGTCCACAAACCGCTTGTTGACTGCCCCATGCTTGGACACCATGTCGGGACTTCTCGAGCCAACAGCAACTCCACCCCACAGTCTCTCCTTTCAGCCCTCCATGCCACCAGGCACCTCTGTCTGAGACCAGTAAAGGCTCATACTTTGTTTTTTTACCGTGGTTTTCATCGTTCTGCAGGCAGAGATTTTTCTCCTTGGTGGAGGCTTGTAAAATCCAAAAGTTTCTGTATTTGCAAAATCTATGGCACCATATTGACTCATTACTGAATTAACAAAGGTGTGGATTGCAGCAGAGAATTGAAGACATAAGAGATTTCTTTCCTGTATTTTTATGATACATAGTAACAACAACCACCAAAACGAAATGTCCTCTATGGTCCCAGCTGAGTGTCAAAGACAGTAACAATGGTTTGGATTTAAAAGGAAAATGGGATAATATCTAGGTTGTAGAGTATTGAGGAAATTATGGATTGAATCAAAAAGTTACGTGCCTCCAAGGAAGCTGCAGGTGGGTCAAACAATTTCTTTGAGTTTGTTTTTGAGGATTAAAAGGGGAAAATTTCATTTTCTGAGGCATTGAAAAATGTAAGCAGTATGTGAGTCAAAGATGTCCACCATATGGATTTAAATGGATCAGCTTTCAGAGAGCAGTGACATCAGAGAGCAATTCTCATCTTCTGAAGACTTGTGAGCCCAGGAAGCAGGAGAGGCTTAAAATGCCCTGAAATTAATTTTCCTGCTTTTATGATTTCAGCCAGTGTTTTCATTTTAGTATTGATACCCAGAAGCAGTTTCTCAAAAGACCAATCTTTTTTAAAAATCACATCAAATAACCAAGTGACACTATTCATTTACTTGAATAACTGAAATGTGAATTTCAAAAATCACTGAATCATGTCAAGTTCAAATGGCTAGGATCAGATTTGCATAGATTCAAGTCAACTGGGAACTTTCCTCAAAATTATTGCAACTTTGAAATAGATGTTTAAATAAACTGTAGGAAGAAACAATGGTAAAATCTTGAATTAAAAGCACATAAATGTTTAAGTTTTTACCACCTTTGCTCCTGGATTGCTTTGAGATTTTAATTCTCTGAGTTTGACTAATTCATCCATTTTCAGCCATTGCTATAATTATTCATACTTAAGCTCTTTCCACATTTGGCATAATATGGCCACCATACAAAATTCACCTCATTTTATTTATATCTGAGTTTCAATTGCAATTCTAGCCAGGAATTTATACATTAAGGCCATTCATCTAAATTATCAAGTAAAAGCTCTAGGTGAGGGCCTGGGATTTAGCTCAGTGGTTCTACTGCCTGCCTCACAAGCACAAGTACCTGAGTTCAATCCCTGGTACTAAAAAAAACAAAAACTCTAGATGAGAAGATGAAAAAAGCACATCCCATGGATGAAAAAGTGATATAGTGGTAGAGATAGCCTTGACTGTAGCTTCCTAGTCTTGATCCTAGCACCCTCTGCCGCCTCTGCCCTTGGTCCAGAATATTATTCTTGCTGAATTCTGTCATTCAATCTAAAACATTTTCATGGATCCTCTTCCCAGTGGTGTCCAAACCAACCAGACAGAGGTTTGAGTTACAGGTAGATGGGAAATGATCATGGGTATTATTGAGGTGTAGGATTCACCAGAATCAAAGTAAAATTCAGATGAACTTTTTAATTGTAAGCCGTTGTTCAATTATTTACATTCCTCCTTCTCTTAATTAATATAAAAAATGAACAGGAAAGCCAGTCTGCGTGCTAGATTTGTGTACCGTCCTGTGTAAGAACTTACCTTGTGGTTTCTCTATAACATTTGCCTGTGTGTGGTGGTGTTCGATATGAAAAAGCCTCTTAATTGCAGGGGGGGGCAAATTTAAAGGGCACATCATTCATCGTGAATTATGTGCATAAATAACACTAGGTATTGTGGTGATATAAAGATATAAGGCGTGGTCTTCTGCTCTCATGGATTTTATAGTAGTAGAAATTTTAAGATAAATGATATAGCTTTTCCATTTTAAAAGGTTCCTTGGCTGCCAGTTAGCAATGGTTGCTTATTCTTTTCTTTTTTCTTTTTTTTTAATATACTGGAAAGAGAAATCTTGATAGTGTAGGGAGAAAAGGCATGAATAAGCATTCCTCACGGCATCCTAGAAGGACGCATACATTATTCTAGACAACAAAATATCTTCCAGCAAGAATAACCCAGGTCAGTGCCCCAAAATGGTTCAAAGCAAAAGTTCCCGGGAGAGAGTATTTTGGGCTAGTCTTAGCATTCTAAAAGGCTATCCTCCCTAGTTGTTTTAGAACACTGAAAAGGAAAGCAAAAGAAATACTTTCCCTCAACTCTGGCCCTAACTGGTTATGGAGTTAGTTGCCTGTGACTAAGCATTGTTCATTGCTATCACTACACTACCCTGGCTCTTCTCCCTATGTGGGGCTGAGGTGATTCTTACTGTGAGGGTCCCACCAGGTATCATAAAATGGTTTACTGAAACTTTCATTCATGAATATAAAATTTTTACTTATGACTATGGAGTGCACCTAAAAGTTCTTGCCTACGTTCATTGCTGGTATTCCTCTTCCCATTTACTCTGGGGGGCTGCACACATTAAAATAAATGTTAAATTTGAGGCAACTCCATACAAAGTTAAAGTTATTTCAGACCTAGAGTTTTAGTCTAGCAGAGGATAAATGTAATTATTTTTAAATGAAGTGATTGATTAGAATTCTTTGATTCCTCCTCTTGATGATTTAGCAGGTTTGTCCTTTAGAAAAGGAGGCATAATGGGCGTGGTGGCGCATGCCTGTAATCCCAGCATTAGGGAGGCTGAGGCAGGAGAATCGCTGTGAGTTGGAGACCAGCCTGGGCTACATAGTGAGTTCTAGGTCAGTCTCAACTACATAGTGAAACCCTGTCTGAAAAAACTAAAAAAAAAAAAAAAAAAAAAAAAAAGAGGCTTAGTTTGTCTCACATCCATGGGATATAAATAGAACCACTTAAATACAGCGTAGAGGTGAATTACCCTCACAAGGTTTTCTGAGCCTTAAGTACTGCTTCACTATGAGTGAAGAGGGAATTCCTGGAAGCTATGCAGTCAAGAACTTGCTCAGAACTGATCTTCTACACTCCAAGTCTCTGAGTAGATCCATGGCCTCACCATTGCCCTCCCTCAGGACAGCAACCATAAGTACTGTCTGTATCAAAATAGTTCTGTTTAAATCCTGTCTGGAGGAACCATCCTGAGGGTGGCTGCTAGCGGAGCCAGGGGCAGACTCTTGCGTGTGTCTTTCCTTTCCTCTCTAGGGCCAATCCCTCATGTTTAAAGTAAGGGACTCTCAAGTCAGGAAACTAGTCAGACGTCCAAACTATGTGGTGACGCTGAGGCCCCTGTGAACCGGAAACAGACATTTACTGTATCCCTTCCCGACTCAATCAGTTCCAAACATCTATCTCTGGCGCTTAGGGAGCCTGGCTGTGGGCCCAAACTCTAACCTGTGTAGAGGCAACGTACAGTTCATGGAGGTCACTTTTATTTTTTGTTTTTACTGTTTTAAGAGAGAGTTGGGTGTATGCTGTTGGCACTTTTACAAGAGCCTGGTGAAGGGAGAGGAAAAGGGAAAAAGTAAGACTGTTTTTAATTCATCAAACTGCTGCTGATTTAGGAATAATAAACACAAGTCTGTTTCCTTGATTATTTTATAAATAGCAAATATTTGGGGGAGGAATTTGATAAGTATGCAGACTATAGGACTTGTTTACCAAAATGATGCATCAGTAAAAAAACAAACAAGCTCCCAAAAAACCCTTGAGTATGTCTGTGAGATTCTTCAGTCTGGTTCCCAAGGTCCTTAGTCATCATTCCCCTCATCTTTTGAACTCCATCAAAGCAACACGGGGGCCTCTTAGTGGAAAGATTGGTTCCATTATGCAAAGGGCAATAAGGTAGCGCCCTTCCCAGCAGTTAATAGGCAGGAATGTTGTAAAATGCTGTGTGGTTTTCAAATACCAAGGCGGAAGTTTTCTGGTTTATAATCTTCCTTGTCATCTGGACTTGTCTACTGGCTTTCTCAGGCATTGCTTTTCCAGGCTACACCAAACGAGTTAGGCTGGAGATCTGCTGCCCAAAGTAGAACAGACCACTGCTTGGTGCCCGGTGTGCCCCTCAGCACAGCCACTCCCAAGCTGCTTCTCCAGACCCCAGCTCAGGTTATGGGAATTTGACAGTTGTGAGTTACTGTAAGAGCCCCCGGACTAAAGCCACTGGCCCAAACATGCAGCAAATTGCATATAAATGAGCAACACAGGCCCTGAGGAGAAGAGGAGGGAAAATCTAAACTGTGGTCACAGCATTCTTCTGATATTAAAATGGAAATATTTTGTCCATTTGGATCGCAGGGCGCTTTAGAATGAATGGGAAAACTTTTCTGAAGTTCCTGTAAGTAGGATATTGACTTTTAAAATAGATTATGAAAGCAAAAGCAACAGAAGTGATGCTTTACGTATTTGTTTGCTCAAAAAGTATTTTGGGGGCCAAGGCAGGTTGTGAGGACATGGTGGCAAACTGGAAAGATTTGATTCCACTGTCTCTCAAGAATAGAAAACACCCACCATGTGAACCATGGAGAAAGGAACCATCTACCCCCTAGGCAGCACTAGTCACCCAGTCCTTGTCCCATTTTTAACCCAGAACTTGAGGAGACTAGAGATCATCAAAACCTATGCTTTTATTACACATTTTCTTCTGCTTCCAGAGTTCTTGAGTCCCCAGCATCTAGCTAGGCCTTGTTCTTTTTCCATGCCTGGGTTGGAGATAAAAGACAGAATTCTGTCTCTTTTTGAAGCACAGCATTCTTTGTGAGGCAAGAAGGACTTTAACTGTGCAGGGAAGGTACAGTCCTTCCCTGTAATGGACAGGATGAGTCCATTTTGGTGTGGCTCTCTCTTCAAATGCCTTCTTCAACAAACTTTGAAGCAATCCCTTCATCCCAAATCAAGACAATATCTGCTTTTATCCTCACATATCTCAGGATCTTTAAGGTCCTTGATACATCATTAATCCAAATCTCAGGTGATTCTAAGGGACTCAAAATCTCAAATATCTCCAATGTGTTTCTAGGTAGAAATGTGTTCTGCCTCTCTGATCTAAATAGTCAAGGAGAAGCAGAGACTGCAGGCTGCAAGAGGACTAGCACCCACTAATGATGGATGAAAAATAAACAAAAGGAAGAGATTCTCAGCCAGCTCTCTTGTTTTCACCACGAAATGTTTTAACATGTTAGGTCTATGTCACACAAAATCTAATTAATTCATTATTTCAAGAAAACAGATAAGAATTTTAAAATACCGTTCTTTGGAGTAGCTCAAAGAAATCAGACTACTAAGAATAATTGTATCAGAGACCCTCTCTTTGAGCCTGACATGATGCTGACTGGTAGTGGAGGTCAGAATGCTTTCCAGTTTTGTAAAACCGTGCTATACTTTTATGATACCTTTCATTTGAACATTTATTTCTCTAGTACTTTTGCAAGAGTGTAGATAATTTACAACTTATTTTATGGTAGAGAAACTGAAATGGCTAACCATTAACAGGTTGTGTTTTCTCAAAGTTACCCAGTAGGTAATTAGTAGATTTAAGAAAACAATCCAGAACTGCAAATTCTTAGTTTCTTGGCCTTTCCCCTCAGACCTTTATACCCCAGGTGCTCCTAAGTTTAATGCCATAAGGATGTAAGAAGCCAGTATTAGGGACATTGGTGGAATATCACTAAGTATCAGATAATACCCTCACATAGGACATTATAATTGATAGCTACTGTGCCTGAATTTCTTTCCAATTTAGTTCCACTTGTAAAATGAGGCAAGAGAGACTCTTTCTCTGCACATACACATATATTAATCCACACATGGGTGCCCAGTGCTGGCACAACACACACCCTTAAACATCTGTCCATATGAACACTGTTCATACCTGAGGCAAACACAGTTGCATTACTCTTGCTCTGTGTCTTCAGGACAAAAGGATTGTAATCAAATGTCACAAAGGCTTATGGGCTGTGCTGCTGCTGACATCAAAGATGAACATTGCTTTAGAATGCATGGAGTTTTAGATAGCAGGAATACATCAATAAAGAAAATGACAAATCAATTAACTCGTCAAGCCCTTTCATATTGAAAAACCAAGTATTGTCTCCCAGTAGTACTGAACATCTATTTCCTTGTTCCTCTTTAAGGAAAAGAGTTCTGGAACTCTTCAAGTTCCAGTTGGTGGTTCCAGAGATTCTCAAAATGTTACTACAACATTTTCCTTAGTTGTACAGATTGGCTAAGGAACTACAGTGCTAGGCACTTTGTATTACTTTTAAATTGTATGTACATATATGGCTAAATGGACCATTAAGGAATGTGATATTGATTGTTTACCTGAACATAAATAATTAAAAATACTTTTTAGATCTCATAATTGTAAATACATGGATCTGTTCAAAGGTTAAATTGAACAGATGCTGTCGGGACTGGCAGAGGTGGAAATTCCTCTAGGGTTCTTTGTCTCCAGTTGTAAAAGAAAATGTTGAACCAGATGCTTTCTAAGGTGTCTTTCAGCTCTATAAATTATTTTTTAATGATCCTACTTATATGTTTCTTATAAGTCTTATATAATAACCTTATATAAAATCTACTATAAACCATATAAAACCCTATAAAGCTTGCTATAAATCTTATAAATCTATTATAAAGATATAAGTCCTTTTTATAACAATTTACATACTCATCTTCACTTATTAATACATTAGACATTTATTAGGTTCAAAATAGATGCCAGACATGGTGCTATATTTTAGGCAACAACACAACAATAAGTCATAGTTTAGGTGCTCAAGCTTGTCATAGACTAGAAGACACATAATTAGTTTACTGTCCCAGCTCACCTGGGTTGCTATAACAAAATACCTTAGCATGGGTCACTTATAAACAACAAAAATTTATTGCTCGCAGTTCTGGTGACTGGGAAATCCAAAATTAAAGTGCCCACCGATTTAGTGTCTGGTGAGAGCTGGCTTTCTGCCTCATTGATAGCATATTTTTGCTACATCCTCACACAATGGAAGAGGTGAACAACCCCCCCGCTTAGGACTCTTTTATAAGAGCAGTAATTTAATTTATGAGACTGAATGTCTCGTGATGAAATCACCTCTCCAAGGCCTTTTTATATCACCATGGGGATTTTTCAACATGCGATTTCAGGGGGACACAAACATTCAGACCATAACAATTACCATTTACCATATGCTAAGTCCAATGACAGCTGGACCTGCAGAACAAGGGGGCCCAGAGAGGGCTCTCTACTTTACCTTCGCTGAGGGATGGTGGGCCAGGAATGAATGTTTGGAGACAGTAGTGTGTAAGTAGACTCTCAATGGATAAAACTGTAGTTAACCCATACAAGAGAAAGGGGAAGACCCTTCAGATAGAAAGGCAGTGCCCACCAAGCCACAGTGCCAAGAAAGAACTTTTAACATGAAGAATGCATACTTACTAGCACAGTGCATGATGTGAGCATGAGGCTGAGTCTGGAGCAGCAGACAGCAGATGACACTGAGAGTCTTAGATAAGCTTTATTCTGTGGGCGATGAAAGGTCTCCAAAAAATTATACATGGTGGAATGACATCATAGATGTAGGTGGTAGGTGGTAGTTGTATCATGATTTTGACAGTGGTCTGAAAGAATGAATTAACGGAGCTCACACTAGAATCAGAGGAACAAGCTATGAACATCATCCAGTTGAGAAATTATGAAGCCAGGATGCTACAGTGATAGAAGGCCAAGTCTGGAAATATTTTGGAGGGTGACGTGGATCCATGGAGGTAACAACCCAATTCAGAGTACCCATCCCTACACTGGGCTTCTGATTCTCCCAACATGCTGAATAGCAGGAAGAAAAATTTACTTGTTCTCTATTCATAGATTTGCATCCTTAAGACTTTTCTTAGTTATTGTGCAAGTCTTTTACAAATATGAACTATGATTCTTTTATTATTGTTCACAAGTTGCAGTAGGGAAACAGCTACTTGGTATTCTGAGAGGATCCTCCATTGCTCCTCATTAGCTTTGGAAGTTGTGAATAAATTATATCCAGTGCTCACTTTGTCATCTGTCATCCACCTTAAAAGTGCTCTTGTGGAAAGGAAGTTTGTACCAGTCAGCAAGACTCTCGCCATCTGTCACATAGGTTTTTAGTTTTTAACAGAGAGAGCCTGTTCTCACTCAGGGACAGCAAGCCATCACTTCAACTTAGGCATCTACAACATTCTGTACCAGTGAGTCAGAAGCAGCAAGTTGGGTTTTCTTATGAAAGGCAGATGTCTTTAATATCCAGGGACAAGTTTTGGCACAGTCAATGGGGCAAGATTACACCCAATTCTCTGGAAGCAACTGAAGGCTTTTGGCAAGGTTAAGCCAGCCTGACTAAGCAAGGGTTCCACCAGGGAATCCACGGCTGCCTTAGGAAGCTCTAGAGGCAGCTTGGGCTGCAGTCCCAGCTAGAGTTCTGTTGTCCAAATGGCCTTTAAAGGGGCCTGTGATTTACACAGATTTGTATAAGATTGAAAGCACTTTATGAAATGTGTTCCTACAATTACATTTCCTAAGAATTACTAGGGATTAGAATGTCACTATTCTCGGACACTCTGCCACATAGTTTTCTGTAAACAATTTATACCGAAATAAAGGAGAGGGGAGGATCAGTTGCCAATTTGTGTGAGCTTTTCCACAGTGGCTCACTATGGCCAATTCCTTCTGATTTATATACCAGTTGCTGTAGCCAGGGGAACTACAGTCATCCTGACTCCTCAGTACTTTCAGAACATTTTAAAAGTAAAGCCTTAATAAAAGGCTTCCTTTCTACTATCCTTGCCCTTTGGGATGAGGAAAATATCCCACAGAAATTGTACACATTTTGCAAAAGCCATAACTCTTGAGAGTGACATTTTAATGTCTTAAAGTCAGTGCATAATAAATGTCTCTTGTTGTAAGTTAGAGCCTTTCTGGGATGCATTGACCTTTGAAGTCTGTCCAGTAGGTAGGCTTTCCATCTCACTCAAGGCTATAATATATCGGTTTTGATTTTTATTAAGCATAAAATTATGATTAGAAGTCCTCTGAAATGTTTCATTTGTTTTTAATGGCTTGAAATTATGCTCAATTTCAGTAATATGCATCATTTTATTTATCTAGCAGTGAAAAATTAAGAACCAGATAGAAAGTGGGAGGTATTACAGAGTTGATGTCTTAGGCAAATTGTGATATTATGCAGAAGAGTTCAAATACACACAGTACAGTATTGAATGTTATTACTTATTTATTTCAAATTACAAATAATTTTGAAATTTACTGAAAGCAAAGCCACTAAGAATCTAAGATTCTTTATTAATAACCTTACTAATTACTAAGAATATCCTTTCTGTTATCAAAGTTTGATTTTCTGCTCAAAAAAATATTGGATATACTTTATTGATTGCTGGACATTAGAAAGAATTTCAGCAACACAAAGTTCAGTTGTCCTCTTTTGCCTCCTCCATTCCTCTCCAGCCAGATACGTGCTCTTCTGTAGACTTTAGAGCACTACCTGGTTCCCACATCCATGAACAAATCTTTCCCAAGCCTAACACCAAAGAGGAAGCTCAAATGGGGGGACCCTGACGTTAAATCCACTGAAGTACATTTCCTATAAGTCTGTTCGGCACTGGGGATCTAGGGAGAGCTTTTCTCCAGATTTTCTGACTGGAGCAGAATAGAATTGAACATTCACAGTGCACTAAGCAAAGCTCACACAGCATGAGCCAGATGGCCACAGGGCCCCCATTCCCTGTGAAGGAGTGGACAATCACACCTACATGTTAAACATCCCTGGGTCGTAGTGAAAGAACATTTCTAGTGTTAAGTTTCAGAACCAAGGTGCAGAGCTATGTAGTACAATGCCATCTGTGTGAAACACACACACACACACACACACACACACACACACACATGCACACACAGAAGTAGACAAAGACATATGCATATGCTTGTGTACATTTTTTGTTTGTTTTGTTTTTGTTTTTTGGTACCAGGGATTAAACTCAGGTCCTTGCACTTGTGAGGCAGGCGGTGGAACCATTGAGCTAAATCCCTGTCCCCACTTGTATATATTTTTAAAAATAGTCTAAAAACTAAATCATTGCTGTGGGTTGGAAGACAACAGGGAAGCGTATATATTCTTTGCTTTTATTCATTCTGTAACTTGTAATTTTGAAGAAACCTAGTCTTAAAAACTGAATAAAATATGTTTATCGATAAACATGGAAAGGAATATTGTTGAACGGAACAAAAAATAAATTTATAAATATATCAAGGAAGATTTCATTCTTATTAAAATAAATTGACCATAGGTGTTTGGTAGGTAGATGGACAACCTGTGGGGGAAATTTGACAATGCAAAACAAGTTGCTATTAAAAGTTACCAGTGAGGGGTACAATGAAGGAGAAGGTCTTTCATTTTGTGTTACATGATTCTATAACACTTAACTTTTTTCATTGAATATGAACTGATAATCAGGAAAAAAATTTTTTTTAAAATAAGAAAAATACTAGACCAGGGATTTAGCTCAGTGGTTCCATTGCCTGCCTCACAAGTGCAAAGACCCAAGTTCAATCCCTGGTACCAAAAAAAAAAAAGTAAGAAAAATATTACAATATGCTTTATGGAGCTGGGGATTTAGCTCTGTGATTCGGTGGCCTGCCTTACAAGCACAAGGACCCGAGTTCAATCCCGGGTACCAAAAAAAAAATCCCAATATGGTTTATGCCAGACAACCGCAACTCAACTAACTGCTTCTTTCAAGTGATAAAATTGTTTGGGGGAATATTAGAGGGAAAAAAAAATACATACATGGATTGCTAAAGGCCCTAAACATAAACATCTACTTATTCCTAGTTTTTCCAAATCCCTGTAGTTCTCTGTCCTAAATCACAGGAGATTTCCCACAACCTTTGAGTTGAATTTGGAGCCAGTTCTTCGGTGGCGGTGGCTGCAGGGGAAAGGCCTGGTGGGATTCGGTGCAGCATGGGACTAGGTGAGTTACTTGACCCTCTCTTTGCCACTTTTCCACTAACACCACTAGTTAGGCTGGGGAATGAAAGGCCTTTTCTGTCTTTAGCTCTTCATTTTGACCTTTGGTATCTTTGGGACCCTGTTGAGATGTAGCAAGCAGATTCAGTTTTCATTTTACTCTTGGAGCACTGATTTGAAAGTTTTCATTTTGAATTCTCCCACGTCTGGGTCTCAAACCCACACAAGCAGCAAGCCCTTGCTTGGTGGAGATTAGCTTGGCACGCTTGTTTCTACTTTCACTTCCCACCCAGATTCCTGAGTATAGACCAGTGGAAATTGTAGCAGGTTTGCCAAGGAAGACCAATTAGACAATCCCGAAATCCCCTGGGTGACACAGAGTATATGAAAGCCTTGTTTGTACTGTATCACATTGCTAAATTTAGAGACAGAATGAATTGCAAGGAGATCAATCCAAAAATATGGAAAACTTGCCCAGGCTAGTTAGTCTTCATTTATTTTGAAATGCACACAGAAATTGAGCTAATTCCAACTTCAGCCAGTTGCGACAGAGTTCCCATTTCCCTGAAGGTGCTCTGGAGAAGGCAGTGCCTTCTAGGTGCATGAAGCTGATGCCTGCCAAGCCCACACAAGATGTGAGCTGGGAATGGTAATTGGTATCCTGATAAACAAGTCAGTTATCCAGCAGCGGGTTGCTGGCATGATCATACGAGTGCTTACATAAGGGCAAACAGCAATCATCAAAAGTTGTTGGAGGGACAATCATCAATCGCCGAAGTATTGCTAATAGAGCTGAGGGCATCATTCATGTCATTAATGAAGTGTTTAGAGCACAAACGTCAAAAGTCCTTTAAATTCTTGTTTTAAAAATTAGACTCTTCATTTGTGCGGAGATCTTATAGATTGCTGTGTAAATTTTAAATCGTTTAACAACTGATACCAAGAGAAACTTTATCCATTCAGGACTGTTTGGTACTTTGGAGGACGTCATGGAGTCTTCCTGCCATTCACGTTGGTGTGTGAATTATCTTTGGAAAGCCAGTCATCTCCAGATTCTTTCCAAATGTTATTTATGGGGTAGAGTCTTCCCTCTCCTTCTGAAGTATGAGCTTGAAAGCCACCCTCTGAGATATACTTAGAGCTTTTCACATGTCAGCTCCTTGCAGTGCTTCACCTGGTGATGAGCTGAGTGATGACCTCAGAGAAAGAGGTGTTAGAACAGACATGGAAAGAAGCACAGATAAGGACATGGATGCACATGGCAGAATAAAATTCTCAATGCTATGGAAGATGTGGAAATCCAAGTTGCCTTTGAAGAAGAATGATGGAAAGAAATGTGTAAAAGAATAAAAACAATGAAGAAGTCCCCTGTATTTTGATGAGGATGTCAGTCGCTGGGCTTCTGTTTCCCATTTATCAGACATGAAGATGCTGCATACATGAGCCCCAAAAGAGGTTTCAAGTCCAGATGCATAATTCATCTCTAACCTCCAACCAAAGGATTGAAGTAAATTACAGAAACACAGAAGAAGTAGAGTCCAAATACAAGAAAAAGAAATGAGTTACATAAAGAAGTAAAATACAATTGCATCATTATTATGATGAATTATAATTTCAGGATAGTATATGTGTGTGTAACACTTTAATAACCACGTAGGAGTCATGACAATTTTAGTGACTGCAAAACCTAGAAAAGCTGTTGCTGCTCTTGATGTGTGACATACTGCTATTATTGATCATTTTTTTAACCCTTTAGATTTTTATTTGTTCTCTCTGAAGAATGAAAATAGTTAGCAAATTATTTTAGATTCATGAAGACTGTATATCCTTTGTATTTAGATCTTTAATGATATGCAACATAATACAAAACAAACCGAAGAGGGTGATTTCTATGCCTAGGTGTGTTACTTGTGTCAGCCCAAAGCAGGGCTGGCGGCGACTGTTCACAGAGAACTATGGGCGTGTTAGTTAAGTCGTGGCCTCTTTTTCACCCATTCAATTATGCTGGGAAGGGGGGGATCAATGATTACTCAAACTGGCAATCATATACTAAAGCAGGTGCTCTGAAGCCCTGGGCAGCAGAGGATTGTGGTCTGAACCATACTGAAAGAAACAGTCTGGGCAAAAAATGCATGGTGACTGCCTGGCAGAAGAGGCAAACTCAGCCCCGTGGGAAAAGTGCATTCTCTGTACCTCATAGACATTGCAGAACCAGTGTTCCACTAAGACTTTCTTAAAAGGCAAGGTAATGAACAAATCGCTGGCAGAACCTTTCACTTCCACTTGGACTAAAGTTAAGTGCAGACAAAAGGGGAAGCTTCTAGCCTCAAAGCAGCATTGAGTCCGGCCCTCCCCTTTTCTCTCCACTCTTCTTGGCAGCCAAGCTGGGTTCTGGCTGAGGATGCAGAGACCCAAGAAAGACCCAGGTAGTCTATCTGGAGGGCCAGTGTGGGAAGGACACTTTTAAAAATACAAATAAATTTAATATGGAAGGAGCCAGGATGGGTCTGGGGCATTAACATGCCCAAATCTTCCCTACTTTCTCTTCAGCTCAAGACCTAGGCTCGTAGAGACTGGCAAACACAGACTCCACCCCTGACCTTCTAACCCCCAAGAGAAAATTGGGAAGTGTGTCCCTTCTCCTTCCCCACAGGTGGGCTCTGCAGGACCTTGTGGTGGTGGTGGTGGTGGGGTGGTTCTGTGGCAGGGCCTACAGGCAAGGCCTGGTCTCAGCTGGCTCCAGCCCAAGCCATGAGGACTTCCAAAGCGTTGTCCTGGTCACTGTTGTGTAATAGCAAAGCTTCTTTAATGCCTTTCAGTTCAAAGCCCATTTCCTTCAATTTGTTCATTAACTGAAGAAACTCCATCATCTTTTCTTCTGAACACTGGTGCATTTCCAGCACCTCTTCCACTAAAAGGGGCTCAAAGCCTTTCTCACAAAGCTGTCCATGTGCAAAGAGATAGTCAAGAATCTGTACAATATTCTCTCCTTTCTTCTTCATGGCTCTCAGGACACACTCTTATGAATAGCCCATGTTGACCACTGTCTCTACACACTGCCTCTCCCTGGGAGACAGTGCTTACAGTTCAGGATAGGCCTGGGTACAGCAGGGTGTGTTGGGCATTTGTGACACTGAGAAATTCAGAGGGGTGACTGTAGGACCTGCATTTGAAGGTGATGATTCTTCTGTGCACAGAGACAAAACAGACAGGGAAGGCACGTGGGATGATATCAGAGTTGGCACCTCTGTGCCACTATCCAAGTTCAAAGGTGAAAGCCCAAGAGTATGGTCCCTGTTAATCTCACTGGTACTGCTTTGGGGAGAAGGCTTTAGGGAATTTCAGAATGTGTCACTGCAGAGGCAGGATGTGCTATGGAAAGTGCTCGCCAGCTTGACTGTCTTCTGACTGCTGTTATTAGAGTCAAGTTTGGGAAAGGACAGAGATCTGATATTGCTTACTGTAGGGATAGGAGGAAGGGACACTTTGGAAGACAGAGACATCTTTTCACAGTTGCCTAACTGTGGTAAAGTTATAAAGCCCTTGGGTTTATGAAGAGGCTTGAAATCCAGGGTTGCCTGCTCCAAGGGATGCCAAGACTTCCTCATCTTATAACACAAACCCAGAGCTGCCTCTGGGCAAGTTATTGTCCAAAAATTGAGCCATAGTGGGTCCAGTAGTTCCTACCAAAATGTTTTTCATCTCCTCCTTCTCATCAATAGTTTTTAACTCCAGATTATCAAATGAGTCTTCTTCACATTCCAAGTCAGTGGGATTGAAATCTGCCTTTGTGTGGGGTGGTCTGAGAACTTTCTGTTTCATGGCACTACTGCTGATCCGAGTCAGAGTGAGGATGTTGTGCTGTAAGCTGGCAAGGATAGAGTTAATAGGAGGGGGCACAGTGGCTGTACTGTGAGTCTTGGAGAAGCTCATTTTGCTGTCACCCTCTGGGCCACTCTTGGAATTCACTTTAGCTTCTGCTTCCTCAGCCTTGCAATCTGCTTCCTGCTGAGCTTCTTGAATTTTCTTAACATCTTCAGCCCACTCAATTGTTTTCTTTTCCAAGGAGAAGTTATACTGTACTTCTCTGACAACCTACAAAGCCAATGGGCAACTTTAGCTGGTGTTTTGAATTTTTCTCCTATCTTAAATGGGACATTCTCAAGGTAACTGAAAGACCCATGAAAATCTGCACCCAACTTTTTAGAAGCCATTTAGAATCTGAACACCACTGCCGTCCCCAAAGCTAAAAGGTGTTGGCAATGGCTGGCTTCCCAGGCTTGGAACTCAATGAGCTCCCAACGCCCCTAGGGAAAGTGAACGCCACCACTTCCTACTCTGCCCAACTCAGGCCAGCCAGTCCCTGTAGCCACCACCAATGCTGCAGCCACCCGCCACGTTGAAGTCCTACTTCCCTCCCCTTCTCCTCCTATTATTGATCATTTTATATAAAATATAAATACACACATATGCATATATATAAATATATATATATATATAAAATATATATA
>NW_022900926.1:75140818-75170508 GCF_012274545.1 Fukomys damarensis
ATATAAAATATATATAGTTTGAAGTTTTGAAAACTTTAGCTGTGTTGTCAAATTTGGAAAAAGTATTCCAGTTTATTATATTGATTTTGCATTATTTGGAATTTAGTAGCCATGTTTGTTGGTCTAGAAACGTTCTATGTAATTTTTTTCTATTTGTACAGGGGTAATACACTGTATGAAATACACAAGTTCTTATCTACATGGGTTTGATTACAGAAACTAATAAGGTACTCACTAAATAATGAAAAAAGCATTAATAATTTTCTCAATATCCCTTAATTTTCTGTACAAGAGTCTTTAAAATACCACATCATTCTGGTTTATCTTATATACCCCAAAGCCCCTATCAAAATTTTGGCTTTAAATTGTACTTCTACTGCTTCAGTCACATATAAAATAAGCAGAAACCAGCAGTAGAAGCAATTTTAAAATGAATTTGTCAGTTTAAAGGGGGAAAAGAAAGACACCATAATTCAACATACAAGATGAGTCAAAGGGAAGAACTGCTCAGAAAGAAAACCACACACACACACACACACACACACACAAAGGGGGGAGGAAGATAACTATATCATTAAGCAAGTTTGTTCACTTTCCAACAACAAGTGAGTCATCCATCAGTTTCTGTGCCACATATGTTACAGGACTTGCATACGAAATAATATTTATCTTTCAACAACAACAAAAGCTCCTAAGGTCTCACATTACCTTAGTTTTCCTGTATGTTTCTAAACATGCTAAACAGCTCTTACCTTCAGAATAGCTGATCTGAGGAACTTGAATAAACAAGGGAAAACAGCCAGTTATTTTTCTGCTTTGTCCAAATAACAGCTACAGTTGTTCCTCTTGCCTAAAACCCTTTTTCCTTTCCCTTTCACTAGGAGCAAATAAAGAAGTAGAGAAATAAAAAAGCAACAATTACTCAAAGCCTTTTATGGAGCTGGTTACTTGCCAAGATGCTACCTCAAACTTTAGAAGAAAGGTTCTAGAAAAATACAGCAAACGATTACTCAACATTTATTTCAGAAAATCCAACAGCATTATAGTGGGGATTGGTTCTGTGTTACCTGGGGAGAGAGCTTGTTGGTAAAACAAACCTTTTCAGTTGGGGCATATCCCATTGGAGTAGGAAAGGGCTTTCTGTCTAGACATCACACACTGTAGCTTCTGGGTCAAGAGATCTGGATTGTGTGTTATTACAGGATGCAAAAGATTAATAAAGATCTATTATTAGATAGTATTAGTCAATTGTGTGAGATGTGCATTCATACATGATATGTTATTTACTATTCCTTTCTATATTCTTTTTAACTTTTAAGACAAAGGTGATCGATATGAGGAACTTTGTGTTTGAAGAGAAAAAAATATGATTCACTTTTTGAACCCATGATGTAAATGTCCTTCTGATTATTTTCTGTATGGATAAGTTTGTCATAAGTATTCCATTGCTACAGCAAGGCACAAATTTTTCATGAGAACTATATGTCAAATATTAGCTGTTTGAGATCAGGAAATTTTAAAGTCTATTTTATTTATTTATTTATTTATTTATTGGCACTGGGGATTGAACTCAGGACCTTGCACTTTCAAGGCAGGTGCTGTGCCACTCAACTACATCCCCAGCCCTAAAATCTATTTTAAAATACATAAACAATTTTACAGTAAGATTAAGAACTGAAAAAAATTTTGTAGTATAAAAAAGCTATAAATTTAGATTTTAGTGTAATTCTGTTCATAAGTATTTGACCTCAGGCAAGTGTTTTAGTGTCATGGGATTCTTAGTTTCCTCATTTTAAACGTGAAGGTTATGATTCTTTTTGCAATACTGTGCTTAGTTTTTATGAAAGATAAATGGGGTGTATAAAACTTTTCAAAGAGAATCAATATTTAAATGCTAGTTTTGTAAAAAATGGCACCTTCCTCTGAGTTCCTATTCTCAAAATTATAATCAATAAAAATTATAGAGTGAGATGGGCATTTAAATTATATCCCTAAGAAGATATAGAAATTGCCAAGAAGTACACAAGACAATGGTGAACATCAATAATCATCATAAATATGCAAATTAAAACCACAGTGAGATAATCACCTTGCAGCTGCTGAATTGTTATTATCAAAAAAGGAAGAAATAACAAATGTTGGTGAGAGTTTGGAGAAAAAAGGAAATTACATTCATGGTAATGTAGATTGGTACAGCCACGATGGAATAATGAAGCCATCATGGAGTAGGAATATAGTGGTTCCTCAAAAAATTAAAAAAAGAAGTACCATACGACTCAGCAATCATACTTCTGGGTATATACCCACAAGAAATGAAATCAGTATCTTATAAAGATATCTCTTCTCCCATGTTTATTGAAGCATTGTTGACAGCCAAGTCATGGAAATTACCCAAGTATCCATTGAAAGATAATGACTAAAGAAATGATAATATACATAATTGAATATTACTGAGCCTTTAAAAAGAAAGAAATTCTGCTAGTTGAGATGATTTAAGTGAAAAAAAATAAAGCATGGACTTTTCTTTGTGAAATCTTAGCACAAATAAAAAAGTCAAATGTATAGAAAAAGAAAGAGCAGTGATTACCAAACATGGTAGGGGAAGGGAAGGAAAGGATGGGATAGGGTCAAAGAATAGGAAAGTGTAGTTATGTAGGATGAAGAAGTCTGAAGATCTAGTATACAGTATAAGGACTAGTCTGGGGATGTAGCTCAGTGGTGCCATACGTGCCTCACAAGCTCAAGGTCCTGAGTTTGATCCCCAATACAAAAAAAAGTATAAGCACTATAACTAATTAATATATGCTATAATTTGAAAAGAGATTATATTTTATTTTTATTTACATTTTAGGTGCCATTACACAGACACACACACATGCACAAAGGCAATCTGCTAATTGGCTTGATTATAGTAATCACTATGTATTATGTATAGCAAGGCATCATGTACACCTTAAATGTATACAGCCAAAACAGTTTTTAAAAGTGAATTCCTGATCTCTGTACTACCAGTTTCAGTGCCATAAGCATCTAGACATTTAATGAGTCTTATATGATGGTCATGATCACTTTTCTACACAAAGAAACCCCTTCTCACAAGGCTTACTTCTAGAGAGACTTTCTCTTTCTATATTAGAATTGGGCAAATGACAGAATGTTCTGGAAGCATTTGATAGATCCACATTAAATGTCATTTAAGTGTGAGTTTAATGTTACCTAAATACAGTCTATCTAATTTGTAGTCTATTGAATTGGAAGTTGCCCTGACCACAACCATTGGATTTCTTATGCATATAACAAACTCATACTAAATATGGTTTAATTAAACTGTTGTTCTCTAAACATTTCAATCACAGATGCAGTAATACATCTTAGTTTTCATCTGAGTAAAATAGTCAGTTATAAGATCCTGGGAAAATAATCAATTTAGTCTATGATTCACGTTGGAATAATGCATTGCTTTCTAGTAAGAGATTCCTTGGAGTTGTGTCTGTAGTTTAATCACAGACAACTTTTACAAGAACATTTTGCTGAACAAAATTCCCTTCATAACTTTTAGAAACTAAGTTTGCACAAGAATGGTTGAATAGCATAGACGTTACTGAAGGGCAGCCAAATCCAGGGCAGTCCATCCCACATCATTTCCTAATTCTTTAATGATATTCACAACTGAAGTTGAGATTCTATTGCTCGCAAATGTGGGTTTTTTGTTCAGAGGAAGTTTATCTTCCTCCTTACAATTCATCACATTTTACATCCTGGGAATGAAAACACTTATCGCCACTAAGAGAACATTTTTAATGATCGTGGCAATTCTTGGAATGCTTTATGTCCCATGACTAAGCTACAGACTTAAAAACATGGGCCATGTTGACTAGATTCCCAGGTCTTCCCCTAAATTACTGTGAAAGTTTTGGCAAACCATCTGCTGCAGTGATGCCTCAGTTTTCTCATCTGCAAAGCAGGAGAACATTACTAATACAGGTTACAGAACTAGTCTCTTTCTTTGGGGAAAATACCAGTAGAAAGTGCTACTACATTATTAAATCAAAATATTTTACTTGGAGAGGTGAAATACTTGTGGGATAGTCCTGGCACTTTTGCACTTTAACCTAGGAGAAAAATATTTAAAAGTGTAAAAAATGTGTCATGTAAAATTCATAGGAAAAGCAAGCTTTTTGGTTGTTATTCATGTGTTAAGGTAGCAATGGTGAGGATTAGGAATCTGGGTACAGGAAATGACTAACTTTGAAGACATGTTCCAGAGTACACATCACTAATATTTTCTCACACTAGTAATTCTTTTGATATTTGATGCCTACAAAACTATAATTGATCTTAGCCAAAAGGCCGAGAAGAGATTGGTGCCTACAAAACTAAGGGTCTGTCTTAGTATATGGTGCACAGTTTTGGAAATAAAACAAAGAACAAAATTGTATTTTGCCATGTCCTACACTTGTGTACAAATCCCCACACTTGTACCTCACGTCAGATCTCCACCATGCGTCTTCTTTGGATCCCGCAGAGTCAATGTTTCCTGAGAAGCGCTTGACATCCCCCCCGTTCTAGCACTTCACCATGTTTCCATCCAAGGAGGTTGAGTTACTAGAGTGTGCTGTCACCATGGAATCATCACATTCTATCTTACATCACATGCTTTCAAATGTTAACATAGCTGGCACACAGAACTGTTGCCCCAAAGACACAGATATAGTAGACAAACTCTTTCCCTGACTCTCTTACTTGATGAGGCTCAGATAGACACCTTGCTCTGTACACCAACTGCTCTCCATTTCTCAATAATCTGCCTCTACTGAGTTTTTTAGTAACTTTTCTAAGTATCTGTTTCCTATACTAAACCATTACTAAATATCACATAAAGCCAGCACAATATGTGTATGCAAACTATAAGGACTCCTTTTTCCTCTTTTGCCTTCCACTGTCATTAATTTTTTCAATGTAATCATTCATTCATTCTTTCATCCAACATAGTTTTGAGCATCTGCTGTGTGTGTCAACCTCCTGGATATATTATCTTATTTAATTTTACAACTCCATCATTTTAAAGATAAGTAAAAGTTAGCTCACTTGTTGAAGTTCATAAAGAGGAAATCAAAATTTAAATTTTTTAAATCAGATCTCTCAGACGGCAGTCAACACCCCACCCATCATGCTATTTCCCAGGCCTACATTGTTATGTAAAAAGCAATGGAAATGAAAATTGGGTTTAAGGAAGAGTATACACTTTTACTCTGGGCTGAGCTAGACAGCAATCCACACTGTAAGAGGTTTAGGCAGACACGGTAACCGACAACAGCTTGTACTGAATGTATTTTTGCTAGTGAGCAAGACAGGTCAGTTTTATTAAGTGGAGGTCACTCAAGAAGGACTGAAAATTGAGCAATGAAGGAAGGGAATGAAGAACACAGCATAAAAGCCTTTACCAAAGAAAACCAAACTGTGGAGCAAGGGGAGAGGGCTCAGGTCATGGGTTAGAAACTAAGACAGAGTTTCGGGGAAAAGGTTTAGAAATATTTTTTTAGAAAAGGCCCTTAAGCTTAATCTCTACCGCTGGGAAAGGAAAATTCAAGACTTACAGGAACAGGTATCAATTAACATTTGGCAGGAAGGCAGAAAAAGCCTCAGGAAAATGCCAAGGATTTCATCAGGATAAACTTGTAGAAGAATGTGAAGTTCAAGAGCACCAGATGGCATTTTCTGAGGTACTTGGTATTATAAACAGAGATTTTTGATACAGGCATTTCCTCAGAGTCAGAGAAAAATTCATCTGTAGATTTTTATTTAGGACTGATAAGTGGCACCAACCAGGGTGCACAGGACTGACTGTGTTCTCGTGGGGCACAGCAAAACGAGCTAGCAAAAAAGCCAACTCCCTTCTTCTGCCTGTATCTGTTTTCTTTGGTCTAGTGGAGGCTCACTGATGACGTACTCACTTAAAAAATAAACTTTTCATATCTCTTTTAGCAAACTCACTTTTCATGTCTTTTCTCCCCAGAAACCGTCCTTTCTAAGACCGGAAAGGTTCTTTCTGCCATCTTTTGCCTATCACAGAAGAGAAGATTACGGTTTTCTCTGGCTAATGTACACCATAAGCAGAAAGCTTTAGAAGGCCTTCAGAATTATTTGGAAGGAAG
This sequence comes from Fukomys damarensis, assembly GCF_012274545.1. Classification (NCBI taxonomy): domain Eukaryota; kingdom Metazoa; phylum Chordata; class Mammalia; order Rodentia; family Bathyergidae; genus Fukomys; species Fukomys damarensis. Next base: position 75,146,974 of record NW_022900926.1, read on the forward strand.
CAGTAAATGACGTTTATTTTCATTCATGTTAATAAGTAAACAACATTTTTCAAAATGCTAAAAGTAAGGCTTTGTTTCCTTATTTCGTACACAAAGTTCTCCTGTGTTTGTCTCCTTCCTCACTCATTTGCTTTGCCCCTATCTCTCATCTTACCCCACCCCACCCCACCCCAGCCCCAGCCAGAAATAGCTTCTTCTATCTTCTTTGTTCCTTTCTTAACTTCCACCTCTGTGTATTCTTCCATACAACTACATATGCTTCAAATAAAAGTCCATTGTCCATCTGACAAGTCAGTTTTCTCCCCCGCTTTTCTGTTCCTCCTGTTTCTCCCTTGGAAGTCCATCTTCCTTTGGAGTGTCTTTCTTTTTTAATCACTTTGGATCCTGAAATGATGAAGAGAATTAGAACAATGCCATATTTTCCTGGCTTCTTTGTTACGTAAACACTCTAAAAAAACCTTAGGGTTGAGTCCTAGCTTTAGCACTTCACCAAAAGTTAATCCTGCACAACTACAGTTTCCATTTCTATAAAATGAGAAGAATAATATGATCCATGGCCTTAGTAGGAGATTTAGTTTAGATAATGCATATGAAGTAGTCAGCATGGTACTTGCTTTATGTGGCAGCTGCTCAATAAATAAGAATTGTGATTATCAGATGCCAAAAGAGCACCCTGAGCATAGATCCGACTTAAACCAGTAGGCACTGAAGACACACAAGAGAGTTTCCAGGCCAGAGTAACTATGGATATGGGAAGGTTCTTGCCAGTGACTCGGGCTCAACACCTAAGTCAGGAATCCCCAAGGGGCCCTAGTCTTACAAGGCAGAGCCCATATTTCAGAACAAGGAGTTGAGATCTTGTCTGAAATAGCCTTGGGGATGTTGTGAGGCTGTTTCCTTTAAGTAAGTCCCTCTGCCCCAGACCAGAATTGCAAGATTATGTCCCTCCTGGTAGTCTGATGAGTGGCACCTTTATTTAGAAATCTGGTGGAATGATCTCTTTTTCAGATGTAGCGAGCTTAAAACTATGGGAAAAGAATCACTAAGAGAGGGCAGTTTGAGTTTTCTCCAAGATAGCAGTGCTTGAAATGGCTCTTTCCTCATACCTAACAATCTTAACGTTCAACGTTCCATTCCACCTCACAACTTCCAGCACTTTGTTGCTTCTACCTTGTCTGAGTAACCCGCGGCAAATCTTTCTGTTGTGCCTGCCAAAAATCATGCCCAGCACAAAAGAGTCTTATTAAATTAAATATTCAAATTTAATAAATTAATTGTTTTACTCAGAAACATATATATTTATTATGCCAAGTTTTTAAGAGCTTAAAAATAAAATGAATAACAAGCTTTAACATTTTTTATTGGTATAGGTATAGGTAAATCAGATGAGCATTTCATTGAAATCATACCATGGAAAACATACTATTTTATGATGCATTAATATATTAATATGAGATTTTTTTTAATGTAGCAGCAAGATATTTTAGAGTAGAGTCCTGTCATCATACAGACATGTTAGATAATTAATTTCCAAAATTTCCAAAAATTCACACAAATTTTCTACTAGTTAATGTCCTGAATTTTGCAGTAGGCCTCTAATCTGTTGGTTGTTGTTATAGTTGTTTTATAATCTCCCAGAAATATCTCCTGCTAACCCTCTCTGTACACATTGGTCACTTAAATACTGTAGACAGACTGATGAAACCTGAATGATAAATACATAATGATTCCCTTTTTATCTTACACATAACCCCTGGCAATATTTGAGAGATAATCAATCGGATGTTTCCCTGGGGTGAAGAAATGGCTGTTACTTACAAAAATCCATGAAATGCACTAGGGGCCAAATTAGGACAAGGGATGAGTGAGGGACTGTGACATCCAAAGAGGCTTAGGTACTTCTCGAGGGTGCACATCAGAGCCGAGAGGTTGTCCAGACACTTTCTACTGTCACCTACAGGCTTAGAGTAGAAAGTTTCTTTTCAGGAAGTGACTGGTGGAATTTTCCAAAGGCAGACAGGAAATCTAGAGAGTAGAGAGTTGCTAATAGCCTCTGGGTCATGATGAAGTATCTGAAAAATCAGGCCATTCTTCAGGAGGGGGACCCTAGGGGCTGGGGTCCCAAGTAACCACTTAGCAATTGCTCAAGGCTTTACTTTCCTGGATAAGGCTGGAGAGAAGCCTTCAAAAGGAGCTTGAATCCTTAAAATCCCATAGCCCTGTAGCACTGGGATACAGTGAGAAGGAAATGACCCGAGACAAGAATACATTTCAAAAACAAAGATATCTATAAGAATGGAAAGAGGAGAATCCACTGAGCTTCTCCTTTTCCCTATCTATCTTTCATGGTTTTTTGGAGGATGAGGCAGGAGAATTGCTGTGAGTTTGAGACCAGCCTGTACTACATAGTGAGTTCCAGGTCAATCTCAACTACATAGTGAGACCCTGTCTCAAAAAACCAAAATTTTTTTTATATGTGTGTGTGTAGTCTCTGGTTTCCATAACAAAGAAAAAGGGGTGACATTCTTTTAACAAGGGGAAAAAATGAGAACCAAGACCTGTCATGTAAATGTACAAGATCCCAATGATGAATATAACTGTACTGCATACCTAAAAAGTAAACTCAATGAAAAAATTAATATATCAGGGCTGGGGATTTAGCTCAGTGGTTTGGTGGCCTGCCTTGCAAGCACAAGGACCTGAGTTCAATTCCCGGTACAAAAAAAAAATTTAATATATCTATTTTTTAAAAAAATCTCTAGCTGTGTTGAGTTGGCATTGTACAGAAATTAACAGCCATATTGGTCTAGAAAGTTAATTTTTTTTCCATTTCTACAGGGGTGATGCATTGTATGAAATATGTAAGGTCATACCTACGTGGCTTTGATTACAGAAACTAATAAAGTATTCTCTAAAAACTGAAAAAAAGAGAATAAAATAAGACTACAAGAGCAAGAAGCAACTTAAATATCTTCAAGGACCATTTTCATCTTCAGAATTAAGGATTATTTTAATTTTATATCATTGCCTTTTCTCTTTTACTTTCCTTTTTAGTGTTATTTTAGGATTTCCTATTTTTAATGTTCATATAGAGATTTCTTTAACTGAAATACCGAATAGTTTCTCTGGTGTGATAAATTGTAATAGTACACAGGATCCTAATGAGATAATTAATAATGTGAAATAGGAAGTAAAGGGCTAAAGGTGTAGGGAAAGTGGGAAGGGTAGGGGAAAGGTAATAAGGGAGAGGAAAAAAATATGATAAAATGAAAAAATGAAAATAAAGTGTTTGTAAATGGGGACAGGAGGAGGGGTTGAAGGGAGGGCAAGGACAAGGGGAAAAAATGAGAACCAAGACCTATTATGTAAAGGTGCAGGATCCCAATGATAAATGTAACTGTATTGTATACCTAGATTGTACCAATAAACTTAGTAAAAATTTTTAAAAATCTCTAGCTATCTGATCACATGACTTACTAGTATTTTACAGGATATAGAAGAACTCCTCAACACTAAGATTTGTATCATAGGTAAACCGAAAAGAGCTAAGTTTGTTTCATTTGAATCTGCTCTTCTAATCTATTCAATCAGGTTCATCCTTTTACTATTATATATATATATCGATGGACCTTATTATATTTTTCTCTTTCTTTAGTGATGTGTTCTACTCATTTCTGCTTCAGTACTGACCCTTGATTTGAAATTTTGTACTCCCTGGATAGGATGGAAAAATAACTGGACAAATCTTGGCCAGTCTTCTAAAAGTTCACGGATGCTGCTTTGAATAGAATAGTTCATAATGGTTTAAAAGAGGCTTTGTGCTCTAACTTTCATCTCAATATATGAGGTGGGTGGTAGAGGAAGGAGGAAATGGATCAATGGCCAACATCAAGTTTTGATCCCAGCTCTCACCCAAGCCTTATCCACAAACATCATCTAAAGTGAGACCAGTTGTCTGCACTTCATTCATGAGTATCATTATCGAAATTTCACGACTCACTTACAGTATCAAAGGGTTGTTTTCATGGAAATAATTTATACGGCATCTTCTTTGCAAAGAATCGGGATGGCCCATTTGAACACTGTGGTCTGACTGTAGTTACATGCCACAGAATCAAAAGCCTGCTGCTACAGCCCATGCAGAGATGGATGCTACAGATGTCACCCAGAACCCAGAGAAATTAACTTCAAGTTAGAAAAGAAAGTGAAGCGGAATGTTTTTCCCTTCTGATATTTCTCTTAACAACTGTGTCTAACCTGAAAATGTGGCTCCAATCCTTTTCAGAACTATTATTTTCTTTACAGCAAAGTTCTAAAAACTTGGTTTCTTTTGATTTCTCCTCCCTGGCAGGAAAATGACACATTTGGGGCCAAGGCATTAAAGCATGGTCTCTTGGGAGAAGGGGGAGGGCAACTGCTTTGGAACCCACAAACAGTTGCAGGTGCAAAAAATGTGCACACGAAAAGGGAGGTCTGGTAGAGGCCCCTTTTAAAATGTGGGCTTTTAAGTTCAATAAATCTCTTTGCTCTCCTCTTTGTGAGCCTTGTGCTTCCCTCCCACGCTCTAATGCACATCCCAGTCTTCAATGTGGCCTCCAGAAGGAATCTTCATGTTTGTTGTGAAGTTTTCCGTAATTACATAATCATTGAAGTCTGTGAGTTTGTGTTGAGGTGGCTGAAAAATGCAAGCCTGAGGATTACAGTAACTTAATTAGATCGCTTCCTGTAAGAGTGAAGTGACTTTTCCCTGGGTCAGACTTTGATTGGCTGCCCTTGGAGCCTTCCTGTTCCGTAGTGAATCAAAACTCAATGGGCCCATCTGCCAGCCAACAGTTTGAAGGTCTTTTATGTCATGAGTTTGCCATCGTGGGTGAAAGCACCATGCATGCTCAGTGTTGATTTGACTAAGAAGGCAGGGGGCAGCAATGCCTGAGGGATGTGGTTTCTTGAATGCCTTTATGTCTATGTGGTGGCCGGGCTAGTGCTTAGCTTGTCTGGCCACAGTACCTTGACTCATCTGGTGGTGTCTAGAAGGTTGATTCCTTGCCTTGGGGTGTTAGGATAAAGAGAAAAGAAAAGACCAAAGCTGAGTTTTCATTGTGTAACAGAATTTGGTATCTGATAGACACCATTTCTCATGACTTTTTTTCTAAGTCAGACGGATATTAAAGGATATACATTAAAAGCCCAAAAGACCCAGTAGTAGTTTTCTATTAGCTCCAGTGTCAGTCCTTTAGAATCTCTTTTACCCAGATCTAGCAGTCTTTCAAATGATAATTCATGTGTTCTGTTAAGTTCTGTGTTTGTTTGCTGTGTTACTTTTACTCTTGGTGTGCATAGACATCCAGGAAAATTTTAAAGCACAAGTGAAGATGATTATAGTCTAAGTAAAAATAACTTCACCATATATGAAACCTTTATATACACTGCTATTTAACTGGTTTCTGTGGATCTTCCATGGACATCAACGGTCCATCAGTGGCCCCAAGCCACGGCAATAACTATGAAATTAGGAAGATGACTGAGGAAAATCTCACCTTATTTGCTCTGTAATTGTGAGCTAGAGCCTCAGATTCTAATTACTGATGCCAAAAATTAAGATTTGCTTAACAAAGAGGAAGACAAGCAGGTCTCAGATGGAAACAGTACATATCAGTGGTGGTGAATCTATGGCACATGTGCCACAGCAGGCTATGTGTTGTCATTGAAAGCTCTAAAAGGTTCACCATCACTGGTAGAGATCTAATTTTCAGTATTACTAATGACTACCTTCAGCAAGCACAAAATCCTCTCTACTTTCTACTCTTTGAATGGAATGGAAAAATCTTGGCCAGTCTTATTCACAGATGATGAATTTGATCTCTGTTAATCAGAGTTTGTGAATCCTTGGGTAAAAAAGTTCTAGACGTTTCTCTTTCTTCTCCTGCTCGGGGAAAATCTTCAACCTGCCCTCTGAAACCTGTTTTATCTGCTAGCATCCAGGTCCCCATCCATTCTGCTGGGTTTGCTCTCAGAGGTAACCCAGCTTCATAAAAATACAGAGAGAAGTATTTTCTCTCATTTTCTAGGCTACCAAAGACTTTCAATGAACCAATTCTTGCTATTTGAAAGATATTTAGAAAGCAAATTTAGTCTATACTTTTTTTAGATGTAACTCTAATAACACATTTCTTTGGTTTTTAAAAATTATTTTATTGGTACATTTTAAATATAATGATAACACTCATTATATAGAATTTTCACCTATATGTGACATTTCTTGATTCTTCTCTCTTTTTTTTTTTTGGCGCTTTTCCAAACCTACCTTCAACCTCTGCTCTCCTCCTCATCTATAAAAGCTTTGTTTATATTTTTTCCTTCTATTCACTTTTTTTCTTTTCCCTTGCTTCCTTCCTCCCTTACTCCTCCCTAGTTCCCTTTTCCATTTGAATATTTTCTTCCTATTTCATAATATCTATTATACATTTTGGACCTTATTTATACTTTCAGTGTCTCACACCAGAGAAACAATGTGGCATTTGAACATGTGTATATGATTTATTTCACTTAAAAGTATGGTCTCAAGGTGAATCCATTTACCTAAAAATGTCTCTAGAGTATCATTTTTATGGCAGAGTAGTACTCTATTAAATAAAAGAAGATGTAGATCTTAATTATCCATTTATCCATTGATAGGCATTTGGACAGTTTCCAAGATTTAGCTATTAAAAACTGTGCCACTATAAACATGGGTGCACATATATTACTGTGGCATGATGATGCTTTTAATTCATCCAGAAAAATACCAAGAAGCAGAATAGCTGAGTCAAATGAAGCCTCTAATTTTAGTGTTTTGAGGAATCTCCACACTGATTTCCACAATGGTTGTACCAGTCTACACTTTCACCAACAGTGGAGAGGGGTTCCTTTTCTCCTACATCCCTGCCAGCATTTGTTATTGGTCGATTTCTAGATAATAGCCACTCTTTCTGGAGGAGAAGGAATCTCACTGTTGTTTTAATTTGTAGCTCTCAAGTGACTGATGATGTTGAGCATTTTTCCATATATTTATTTGCCATGTGTACTTCATCTGAGAAGTGTCTATTTCAGATACCCATTTTTGAATTGGATCTTTAAATTTGAGGGATCAGATTTTTTTTTTTTAGTTCTTCATATATTCTAGATATTAGTCTTTTGTCTGAGGAATATCTGGCAAAATTTTTTTCCTACTCCTATGGGTTGGGTTTTCACTCTATTGGTGGTTTCTTTTGCTGTGTGCAAAAGTTTTTTTAATAAGATGAGATCTGAGGTGTCCTTTGTGATATCTCCTGTGTGATCAAGGTTTTGTTCATAAAGTCTTTGCCTACCTATATCTTCAAGAGTTCCACCTTTTCTATCTTCCAGCAATTTAGTGTTTGTATTTTAATATTTAGATCTTTGATCCATTTTGATCTGAGTTTAGTTCCTGGTGAGAGATATGGGTCTAGTTTTAGTGTTTGGCATGTGGAAAGCCAGTTTTTCCATTTATTAAAGAGGCTATTTTCCTCCAGTGAAGATGTTTGGCCCATTTGCTGGAGGTGAGGTAATGTGTTTGGTGTTGTTTCTGCATCTTCTATTCTTTTCCATTGGTCCCTGAGTCTGGTTTGTGTGTGTGTGTGTGTGTGTGTGTGTGTGTGTGTTTTCCAGTACCAGGCTATATTTTTTTACTGTATCTTTGTAGTATAATTTCAAGTCAGAGATTATGATGCACTCTGCCTTGCCTTTTTTGCCCAGAATTGTCTTTGCTATTCTAGGTCTCTTCTTATTCCAGATGAACAGGATTTTTTTCTCTAATTCTGTGAGTCATGGTATTGGTATTTTGATCAGGATTGCAATAAATCTGTATCATAATTTTGGGAGTATGGCCATTTCACTGTATTGGTTTCTTCTATCTAAGAACAAGGGATATCTTTCCATTTTCTTATATCCTCTTTAATCTCCTTTTCTTCAGAGTACTGTAGTTTTCAATGTAAAGGTATTTTGCTTCCTTTATTAGGTTGATCCCTATTTCATTTTTGTGATGCTAAGTGAAAAGTGTTGTTTCTCTAATTCCTAACTCAGTGAGTTTGTTACTTTTGTACAGGAATGCCATTTACTTTTGAACATTGACTTTGTATCCAGGTATGCTACTGAATTTGGTTTTAAAATCTAGAAGTCTTTTGGTACAGTTTTTGGGGTTTTCTATGTAATGTATCATGTCATCCATAAATAATGATAATTTAACTTCTTCCTTTCCTATCCTTATTCCTTTTTATTTCTTTCTCTTATCTAAGTGCTCTGGCTAATGTTTCCAGAACTTTATTGAATGACAGTAGTGATACTGTATAACCTTTTCTTGTTCCTGATTTTCAAATGAAAGCTTTCAGTTTTTGACCATTTAGTATGATGTTGGCTATTGGTTTATCATAGATGGCTTTAACTGATATCAATCTGTTGAGATGAAGAATATCTATTCCAATTTTCTCTAGGTTTTTAAAAAAAATTATGATAGGTGTTGGACTTCATCAAATTCTTTTTATTTATCTACTGAAATGACTATGTACTTTTTGTCCTGTTAATATGGTGTATTACATTTATTGATCTGCATATGTTGAACCATCCCTGCATCCTGGTATGAATCCTAGTTGATCATGGTGTATAATCTTTTTGATGATTTTCTGCATTCTATTTGCTTATTTTATCTTACTGAGGATTTCTGCATCTGTGTTCATTAGGAAGATTGGCTTGTAGCTCTCTTTTTTCATTAGATCTTTCTCTGGTTTTGGTATCAATGCTTGCTTCCAGGAATGAGTTTGGGAGTATTGCTTCCCTTTCAGTTTCATTAAAGAGTTTGAGGAGTAGTGGCATTAAGTCTTCTATAATTTTCTTGTAGAACTCAGCAATGAATCTGCTTTTATTGTGTCCCATAAGTTCCAGTATGTTGTATTGGTATTATCATTTAATTGTAGATACTATCTGATTTCTTCTTTACTTTCATCTATAACCCATTAGTTGTTCAGGAGGGTGTTTTTTAATTTCCATGTATTTATGAAGGTTTTGTGATTTCCATTGCCATTGATTTCCAATTTCATTGAACTATTGTCTGATAACATGTATGAGGTAATTTTAGTTCCTTTGTATTTACTTAAGCATGCTGTATGAGCTACTGGGTGGGTTGTTTTAGAGAATTTCCCATGCACAGCTGGGAAGAATATGTACTTTGCTTGTTTTTTTGTTTTTTTTTTTTTGTACTGGGGATTGAAGTCGGGTCCTTGTGCTTGCAAGGCAGGCCACCGAACCACTGAGCTAAATCCTCAGCCCCAAGAATATGTATTTTGATGTTGTGAGGTGGAACACTATAGATATCTACTAGGTTTGTTTCAGTTCTGATATTTTTCTATCTAGTTGGTCTATTTGTGGAGTATTTAAGTCCTCTATTACAATTGTGTTACTGCTCATTTGATTTTTAATGTCCATTAATATTTGTTTCATAAGACTGGGTGTGCTAGTATTTGATTATATATAAAATTTCCCTTAACAAGGATGTAATGACCTTTTCTGTCTCTCTTGATCAGTCTTGGCTTAAAATCTACTTTGTCTGCAAATACAATGGCTACTCCTGCTTTTTTTCAAGTTCCTATCACATGGAGTACTGTTTTCCATCCTCTGACTTTCAGTCTATGAATTTCTTTTTTAGTTAAATGTGTTTCTTGTATGAAGCATATTGTTGGATCTTGCTTCTTGACCCATTCTGCCTGTCTGTTTCTGAATTGGTGAATTGAGACATTTATAGTGATGGTTACAACAGATATGTATCAACTTATCCTTGTTATGTTATTTCTCTATTGTTGATTCTCTTTTTTCCTCTCTGTTTAATTACTTGCCTTGCCTGGAAGATTTGTCCTGTTGGGGTTCATAGAGTTGCAGCTCTTATTATCTTTTTCTAGAGTGTCCTTCAGAACATTTTGCAGTGCTAGTTTGGTGGCCATGAATTTCTTCAGGTGTCCTTTGTTATGAAAGTATCTTATTTTTCCATCAACTTTGAAAGAAAAATTTTTAGGGTATGTCAGTCTGGGCTGGAGATTATTTTCTTTTAGGGCTTAAAATGTTTCACTCCAACCTCTCCATGACTTGGGGCTTTGTGTTGAGAAATCTGCTGTAATTCTGATGAGCCTTCCTTTATAGGTGATTTGTTTCTTTTCTGTAACAGCTTTTTAATATTCTGTTCTTCTGTTGAATTTTTATAATCTTAACTAGTATATGCTTTGGTGTAGATATTTTTAAATCATGGCTAATTGGAATTTTATGTGCCTTTCTTATCTTTATGTAAGATTCTTTTTCCATGCTAGGGAATTTTTCTGCCATTACTTCTGTGAACAGGTTTTTATGTTATTTGCACTATCTCCACTTTTTCATTGACTCTGATCAGTCTTATGTTATTCTTTTTTGCATCATCTAGCAGCTGTTGGATTGATTTTTGTGTGGTCCCTTCCTATTTTTAAGAAATCTGATTAGGATGGGGATTTAGCTTAGTGGTTCTGGCTCCTGCCTTGCAAGTGCAAGGGCCTGAGTTCAATTCCTGGTACAAAAAAAAAATCTGTATTTTCATGATCACTAACTGTAATCTTGTCATTTTGATTTGATATTGTATTTGCATATTTGTTCATTCTGCTGTGTATACTTTGAGTCAATTTTTTTTTGAAAAGGCAGCAAAGTTTTACATTCATTAAAGATAGGAAAAGAATACTCTGCTGAGCAATTGCAGGTCACTAAGGGTTCCTAGTAGCCTTGAGGTTTGTGTCCCTCATTCTTCGGGCTGATGTCACATGTAGGCTATCCTATCAAAAACCTGCTTGATTTCAGGCCAGGAGAATTGAAGATAACATTTTCTGTTTGGTCACAGGTAGAGGCATAGGAACTATTCTGCAAATTCAATAGAATTTTTAATCTGGATATCTGATTGAATCTATTTCATGGATGCCTTTTCTTTCCTATGTTGGAACTCATAGTTTCATCACTTTCCTAAGTTCCTCTTTTTTTTTTTAGCTGTATCTTCTCTAGATTCACTAATTATGCCCTTCATTGCAGTTATCATCTCTGAAGTTATATGATAAATTATTTCTGATTTGATTTTCCTAGAGCCTCATTTGTTTTTTTTTTTTTTTTTTTTTTTTTTTTTTTTTTTGTTGTTACTTCTGCTGTACCACTTTAGAGAGTCCATGTGGGTTGCTTTCTAATTTTTCTGCCGCATTACTTCCCTGGATTTGCTTCTTGCTTCCTTGGGTTTGCATCTTGCCTCTGTATATTCTCATTTTCTTTCTTTTTTTGTTTTTTGGTACTGGGGATTGAACTCGAGTCCTTGCACTTGCAAGGCAGGCCACCAAACCGCTGAGCTAAATCCCTGCCCCCCTTTTTCCTCATTTTCTTTTTTTTTTGTTTAATTCCTGCATTGATGCTTAAAAATTATTTATAGTAGATATCTTTATTACAAGTATCAAGACCCTTTAGAAAATAACTACTTCTTGAAGATGTTTTTCAGCTGGCTTTAAGGTTTTTAAGTCTGTGGCAAGATCCTACCTCTTCAATTTATTGGAGATGAGAAATTGCTGCCTATTTGGCCTAACCCATGGCTCTTTGGCACTGACCTATAGTATTTTTTATGACATTCAGGCAATCTCAGTCTTTGCATACAAGGAAGAACAACTGATTAGAACAATTATGTCACATTGGCTAGTATAGTACAGTCAGTAATAACATTAACATCAAACACACCTTAGAAAATGACAAACTGTGATAACTAATAATTTGCCATCTTTATCCATATAACCAGGATTTAGTTATATAACCAAATCTAAAACAAACCAGGAAATGGTATATAGTTAATATCCTCTTAGTATGATTATTTTACCCTTAGAGGATAAAATCGAAAAGGGGGTAGGGAAAAAAAGTAGAGAAGTAGAATAAGAAAAAGGGGTTAGAATCAAGGCTGGAAGACAAAGGAAGATTACACAAGCTTTGGGAACTGGTGAAAAAGACAGAATGGAAAGAAAGAAGGAAGAAACAGAAACAAGAACAACAAAACTGAAATAAAAAAACCTAAAAACAATGTTCTCACAAGTGAGAACTTATACTTGTTTATACAAGAACAATCAAGAAAAAAAGAAAATAGAAAAAAATTAAAATTAAAAAAATAAAAAAGCAAAGAAAGGAAGAAAAGCAGGATAAAAATATCCACTTTAGGGCATGTCTCTGCTGTCCCTGGTTGACAGAAGAGGCAGACGGAGCCCAAGTCTATGTTGATTGACCCCAGCAAGCCAGCAGTAGAATTATGGTGGTGATGAACAATCCCACTTTTAGTTCCACTGAAGTTCAAGCTGCTTCTGGTTTCTGGCTGTGAGACTGGGACCTGCGTTTTTTAGCCTGCAACATTCTGAATGCCTCTTGCAAACTTGAACTTGCCTCCCTGACCTCCTGCCAGCTTGAACTCCATCGCACCTCCCCCTGACACTTAGAGTTGCTAGATGGAGCCAACCCAAAGCTGCTCTGAGTTCTGACTTCCCTTAGCCCCTTTCCAAAATGCCTGCTGGCCAGTTGCCATTTTCTGGGAAGGGGCATTTGAATATGAGTAACTCACCAGCCACTATAATCCACAGTGTCCACTACTGTTTCACTGGTGGATTTCTCCAAGGAGGCCTCTGGAGTTGCCAATAGTCACCAAGCCTCTGCATGACTCAGCTGTGCATCCCATGCCATGAGCCTGGCCACCCTCTTCTGCATTGAGATCTGTCTCTTTGCACTCCCAATGGGCTCTGATTCTCACTTCAGATCTTGTTGGGTCCCAGGGACCCACTTCCCTTCTCCTTCTCTTCCTCGCATCGCTACATTCCAGTGTGTGTGTGTGTCTCTCTCTTTTTTTTTTTTTTTGTACTGGGGAATCAAACTTGGGAACTTGTGCTTGTGAAGTAGACGGCAGAACCACTGAGCTACATCACAGGCCCCACTCTCTGATTTTTTTTTTTTAACAGTTCTTTTTCATTATCTTTGCAAAATTTCAGCTTCAAATAATAAAATTCTTATTATCTTTATTATACCCAAACTATGAGTCTTCTAAATGGCCATAAGGTAATAAAAAATATGTTTCTTTGCTTTATAAATTGAAAGCTAGGGTAAAAATTATATTTGTGTGTAATTATCCAAATTTTAAGTATCTCAAAATTATTTCAATGGCTTCTTTATTAACCAAATGTATAAAAAGAGAAAAAAAATAACAACTAATTCTATTCAAGTAAAATGTATGGTAAATATGATTCAGGTGACTGGGGATTTAGCTCAGTGGTTTTGTCACCTGTCTTGCAAGTGTAAGGTTCCAAGTTCAATCCCTGGTACTCCCCCCAAAATTTTTATATAATTCAGGTTAAAAAGAGACATACTCATTTCAATATACACAGATTAGTGTGATCATTGGCAATAAAATGATAATGAGAGGAAAAGATTTTTTTTTAAATGTCTTTGTGAATGTGTGATATTTATAATATCCCTTATAGGTTACATTAATAACATACCAATGTCTTTTTTGTTGGTAATATACACTTACTTCCAGGATATAAAGACTAAATTCCTATATTTATAAAATTATATATAAAATCTCAATAGAAGAGAAAATCTACAGGATAATATTGTTATTATAGTATATATTGTTATAATAATAATTATTATTCTAAATAGAAGAGTTTAATCTTATTCTATCTAACCATTACAACAGTTATCTATGGCCATATAACAAATTATCTCCAAACTTACTGTTAAAATTAAAATGTGTATTATATCAAACTTACTTTCTGTGATTCAGGAATCTGGGCACGAATTTCCTGAATGCCTTTGTTTCAGGATCACTCACAAGACTGCAATCATGGTTTTGGCTATATCCCTTTCCAAGCCAAAATTGAAGGCTCAGACAATTTTAGTAGAGAACAAGAACTTCATTGGCAGTTAGACTAGAGACTGTCTGTGTTGTGCTCTGGCACAAAAAAAAAAAAAAAAAAAAAAATCTACATTTTTTTTTCTTTTTTTTTTTTCTATGTCCTGAGACTTTAAGGGAAACTGTGATTGAAGGAAGCAAACTAATTAATCTGGTGGAAGAAACTTCTAGGCAGACCAACTTTCAAGTTGTGATATGGGTACTGCTTTTTTTTTTCCAGCCAGATTTATAGAGAGAATCAGGAGTAAAACACAGAGAAGAATGATATGGGGGGCTGGGGATTTAGCTCAGTGGCACCATGCTTGCCTCTCAAATGAAAGGTCTCAAGTTCAATCCCCAGTACCGAAAAACAAAACAAAAACAAAACAAAAGAATGATATGAAGCTTGACTAGAAAGGAAGCACCTGTAAATTTGGGGCAAAGGAGAATGTGGTTGCTGGAAAGAGTCACATTAAAAGGAAGCCATGAACTGTACTTTGCATCAGGACAATAGGAAAGATGGCTTGAAATCATGTCAGAAATTGGTCATATTGTACTCATTTCACATCAAGGGTGTGAAAGGGTAAACTCCTTTCAAAGATTTTGTTTTGAGAAGACAGCCCAGGTTACCCTCCTTATTCAGGGCCACCTAGGGAAGTATTTCCCCACACTCATATATATAAAATTTTGCCTGCAAAATGCAAGGGTTATGGGATCATGGAGGCTTCCACTCCAATTTCAGAAGAAAACCTGGGAGGCCAGGTACAAAAATGTGTGACAGGGTCATGGTCACTGCCAGGAGCCCTTGAGGGGGCAATGTGAGAAATTATGAGAGTAAATCCAAAGGCACAGGGGAAAGCCTAGGGATTTAGAAATGCCAGGAGCATGAGATGACTAAATGCAAGGGTTATGGGATCATGGAGGCTTCCACTCCAATTTCAGAAGAAAACCTGGGAGGCCAGGTACAAAAATGTGTGACAGGGTCATGGTCACTGCCAGGAGCCCTTGAGGGGGCAATGTGAGAAATTATGAGAGTAAATCCAAAGGCACAGGGGAAAGCCTAGGGATTTAGAAATGCCAGGAGCATGAGATGACTGCTTAGGAAAACTAGGGCCAAGAGGGAGGCCATGTAGGTTGCAAACAGCAAGGCCATAAAAGTGAATTCTTTGGAGTTCACATCTTACTACAACCTGCCTGGGTGCTAGACATGGAGCTATGGGATTTAATGCTTGCTCTGTGGGGTTTTGATCTTGCTTTGGTCGTATTTCTGTCTACTCCCCTATTTCTCCCTTTTGAAATGGAAAGGTTTGCCCTGAGACACTGTATGGTAAAAGACTTTCTTTTTTGTGTTTAAAAGGGATTAAAGCCAATAGTTTATCTTGAGACTCATAGGAGACTTTGGTCTTGAACTTTTCAGCAATGCTCAAATTGCTAAGACTCTGGCAACTCTTGAAATGGACTAAATGCATTAGGATGGCAGTGAGGCTTTTCAAGGCCCAGATAAAATACTGTAGTTTAGGTCTGGGGATTTAGCTTAGTGGTTCTACTGCCTGCCTCGCAAGCGCAAGGACCTGAGTTCAATCCCTGGTACCAAACAAACAAAAAAAAGAATTGTAGTTTAGACCCCCAACGTTCCATGTGTTTGGAGGTGGGCTCTTGTCAGAAGAGGTAGATCACTGGAAGTGTTACCTTGGAAGGGTATATTCTTGTCCCACTCCACTTTCTTTCTCTGTTTCTTGGCTGCTGTGGGATGAGTAATTTTCCTCCTCCAGGCCCTTCCACCATGCCATTTCTGCCACAGAGCCAAGCTGATTGTAGGTGGAATCCCTGAAAACTATGAGCCAAATTAAACCTCTCCTCCTTCAATTCTTGTCAAATACTTTGTCCCACTGATGGGAAAGCTAATATATTCAGAGGGAAAGAAATTTAAATCTATTATGAAGTGTATAGAAAATGTTTCAAATTTCATTGTCTTAGAGAGTTTGTCTATGTTGTAGGCGTGAAATGTGTGAATTTCAGAGTACTAAATTCTAGTAGATACTATCATGACAAATGTTTCCACAAATGTTCATCCCCTCCTTTGAAAAAGAACACAAAACTGTGTTGCTTATGGGGGTCAACACACAAAGAGCAGATAGGTGGAATAGAGGCCAGTGAATACTTTGCAAGAGCTTCAAGAGAATAAGTAAAAATATAATAACTAAAAAGTTCTAAGAGATTGTGTCCATCAGGCAAACAACATAAAATCATCAATGAAAAGCTAAACCAAAATTTCGGGCCTCAGATTGGTAGTGAGACATTTCACGAGTGGCCCCAAAGGAAGTGTAGACTCAAAGGCTCTCAGGGGTAGTTGACAGTATAAGTACCACTCTACAACAACGAGGGTCTCAAACAAATCTTATTAGGATCTTGTTTGTTAAATCCCACTGTCCAGAGTCCATTGAGAACACACCTATAGTAAAAGGAGGAAAAGACCTATTTAACCTGCTACAATAAAGGAAAATATAAAACAAAGGAACTGTGGAGTGAAACAAAACAGATGAGGCTTAGAGTAGGGTATTTGTAGGGCATGGGGGATGGAATTAGTTCTATGATTATTTTGTATTGAATTGCTCAAAATTTATAAATAAGTTACTAGAATAGACAGTGGTCTAACCTTTAGAATAAACAAGTCTTTTCAGAGTTAGTTTCTTCAGTCAAACTGTGATCCTGTCTTGAAACATATGGATCTGAACAAACAGAGGTTATACAATTTTGACCTCAAACCATCTTTATGAATTTGTTTGCCTTACTAGTCATAGTACAGATCAGTTTGGAAGATATGGTTTCCCTTTTACATCTCATTCTCAAGGGAATCTGAACTAAGTCTTTTTCATTCCTTCATGTCTTATGAAGACATCTCTAACCAAGATGCATCTGATGAAAAAAATATTCCTTCTCTCCACTAAATGCTGTTTAACTTTATTAACAAAACTTACTTTCAAGCTTGGTAAGAAAGGAAGAGCCCAAAGCAGATAATTCTATCATTTATTTACACATATTGTTCCTCTAATTATAATTCCACCACAAAACATTCTAGTCTTTAATACCTAGCTCAAAATCACATTCTTTAAAATGCATCGTCCAGTGGCTCACCATCTTCCCGTATCCATCATCAGTCCCTCTGCTTTAAAGTAAAATTATGATCCCTTTGCATAATAGTCCTGGTGTGTATTAGAATTCTTGGCATATAGTAGCTGCTTCGCAAATATTTTGAATTGTGCTGGTGTATCTAATTGGCAGTAGATGTTACTTAAATACTTTAGTGCTCCTGAAGAATAATCTCTTTCTACTTCCCTTCTCTGAATTTTGATTACACAGTTTGGCGTTATCGTTTACTGATGTTTTCATAGATGGTAATGTAGTCATTTCTCAGTATCTGTTGGGGATTGGGTCTAACACCCTCTGTGGATACCCAAAGGGGCAGGTGCTCAAGTTTCTGAAATAAAATGACAAAATTTGCATAAAACCTATATAGATCCTCTCATATAGATTTTCTCTAGATTACTTATAATATCTAATTCAATAAATAGTTGCTATACTGTATTGTCTAGGGAATAAAGAAAAGAAAAAAGGTCTGTATATGTTCGGCACAGACATAATTTTGTGTATGTGTAAGAGTATTTGCCATCCATGGCCACAGAACCCACATACATGGAACAGCAGATATCAAAAGCTGACTGTATTTTCCCCTACTTATTAATGGATTAGGAGCCCCTGGAAACAGAGGGAAATTTTCTTTTATTTATTTGGCATCCTCCACTCCACTCACCTGACCCTTCAGACTCTAAGACATTTCTCATGCTTCCTAAATAACTTGATCATACTTGATATTTTCGTCTAGATTTTCTTCTTATTTCCTCACCACTCATTTTCTCCCATTCAGGAAGCTCAGTTGACTCCAAACTTCAATGCCTTGGGGAAGGATTGAGGCTCAGTGTGAAGCTGTAGAACATCCATCAGTGTGTTATTTATTCTCCAAAGGCCTGATGCTCAGGTGAAGGAGAAAGTCCAGTGATAAATGAAGGATGGGACTCCCAGGTGTACACAGAGCCCCTGGAGAAGGAGGGCGGGCAGGCCCCCCTTTCACTGCTGCTGGGTTAAAAAAGGGGGTGGGATAGGGAATGAAGAAGAGAGCATCCTCAGGGTCTGCATGCAAGACGGCAAAGATCCCACGAGGAGTGGATGCAGAGTTTGTCTCAGGCTGACTAAGCAGAGCCAGTCTTAAAAAAGCCCCTGCCCTCCCAGCTTGGGGGTGGATTAATCCCTGAATCCTTGGGACTTGGGAGAACAAGGATAAAGCATGCTAGAGGGATTGAGAAGAACAGAATTCAAAATCAGAAATTCACTTGCCGGGCCAGGGATTTAGCTCAGTGGTTCCTCTGCCAGCTCAAGGACCTGAGTTCGATCCCTGGTTCCAAAGAAAGAGAGAGAGAGAGAGAGAGAGAGAGAGAGAGAGAGATTCAGTTGCTATAATTCGTACAGAAGGTAACTGCTCTTGCATGATTAAATATGAAGGAATTTATATCTGTTACAGCTGTTTAATTTATTCATTTGATAGTTATATAAATTTGGCAAAATATTTGCCTGTCACATTTTAGGACAGAAGAGAAAAGTTCATGTTATTTATTATGCTAAAAGAGAATGTACAGTATATAATTTTGGATCACAATTCTGTCACTAATCAGTTGTGAAATTTTGAGAAATTATTTCACTTTTTGTCTTGGATTATTATATTTTTTAAAAATAGCTGAAATAGTTTACATTTTGGGGGGTTATATGAAGATGAATTGATAAAATGTCTATAAAATGCCCAGTCATGATATTTAGCTCATATTAAAGTATAAATCGTTCTTAGGCCTAAAGAATCTTAACATTTATTACAGAAATTAGTAATGATCTTATAATTTTGAGAAAACTTTTAAAAAAGCTTTCTTCTACTATATTTAAAATTGATCTTTCAAAAATTAACACGCCTAAAGATTCAGCACTGTTTATAGAAAAAAAAACAAAATTAGTTCCCAGTTTATTAAATTCTCAACTCAAAAAATGTAGAATAAGAAGAAAGCCATGCATACAGAGACTTTTTGAACATTAAAAGAAGTGTTGCTGAGATGAAAACACAAATGTTACAAGACACTGTGTGTTAGAACAAAGGCTGAGTTAAATTGTATATATCCATATATTATATACACATACCAGAAAAGACTTTTTCCCAAGATGAATTTATAACCTGTATGTCAATGAAATCCAACTTTTTGGTGATAGATGGAAGGTCATATATAAGAATGACGAATGTGCTAAAAGCAAGAGCAGTAAATGGCAATCTTCTGACTTACCGTATGTGTCACTAGAAAGAGTGATTATTTCTCACAAGTAGAGGTGAAGTCAGGGATTATTATGGTCTATTTTAAAGTGGTTTTTGTTCTTTTCTTCTACATCTACCAACATGATTAAATAATGATTTGGCTCAGAAGAGTCTTGAGCTTGGTGGCTAAAAGTTCATTCTCAGTGAGTTTGTAAATGTCTTGGGTTTAACTTTAGAGAAGCATATGGGCCGGGGATTTAGCTCAGCGGTTCGGTGGCCTGCCTCGCAAGCGCAAGGACCGGAGTTCGACCCCCGTACCACAAAAAAAAAAAAAAAAAAAAAAAAAAAACTTTAGAGAAGCATAGCGATAAGGAAAGGACCATTGAGTCAGAAACAGGGACACCCCAAGAGGAAGCAGGGATCTCAAGGAAGGAGTAGTCACCCGATAAAGGGATATTTGTAAGCCTGCCTTCACAGTGCTTTTCATAGCCTCAGTTAAGTCCTAGCCTGTGGCGGGAGGAGAGTATTGTGGAAATCTCCCTTAAAGAAACAGGCTTTGAAACCCTTTCTGTCTAAGGAAAAATCCACGGATCGATGGTAGATCTCAGTCATATCAGCTGATAATAAAAGCAAGCAATTCTCAGGTGGTGGTGGATCCAGGTCTTCAATGACAGCCAGTTAGAAAGTCACATTTCTGTTCCAGCATTTTAGTGAAGAAACACCTGACATGCTAACACTTGGGACCTCAGCAGCAGGAGAAAGGTATCTTTTCACCAGGAGTAACAGCAAGGTAGCATGGCCTAAGACCAAAGAACCTCAGAGAAGGTGATTGTCTGAATGTCTCTCCTCCTCCTCCTGGCCTTCCTCCTTCTCCTCCTCCTTCAGCTTTCCCTTCCACCCCTCTTTTTCTTCTTGTACAAGTACACAGTTTCAAAGAATAGCAACATCCGACTAGGCCACTCTATAACCATAATGATTACAAGAAAAATAAGATCTCTCTCTGTCTGAATGCAGATAAAATATGAACAAAGCCCAAGCCACAAAATGCCAAATATCTCCTCATTTGGGATAGATGTACGATGGCTGTATTTTTATTGCTTTCAGTGTTGGCCTGGGTCTAGTCTCCCATCCTTTTGAGGTAAGATTTATTAAGATACCTGATCATAGGGTATATCACCTGAACATAAACTCAGAGTCCTTAACTTTTTCCAATTACATAATACCCCAATTACATAATAATTAGCACAAGCCCAAATTACATAATTATTTCTTTCTAATACCTTGTTCCTAAGACAACCACGGTTCTCCATTTATTCAATTCTCCAACAATTGTCTTCTCTTGTGTGACAATGAGTAATAAACCCAAAATGTTCAACCACAGGTATATTTCTGATGGTCACGGTGTAGGTAACGTTGATAATCTTTTCATATCAACCTTTTTAAAAAATTACTTTTTTATGTTTTATAAAATTTGGCAGATCCTAAAATAACATATAAAAATAATAGGGAGAGCTTTAATAAATTACACATTTTATTCACTTTATTGGCTTAGTAAATATTCTTTAAAGTCTTTACATGAAGCTCAGTTTTAACTTATAGAGACATTCATTGCAACTTAAACAATTACAGAGGAGGAGCTGACTACAGAAGGACTCCTGTGATGGGACTGTCCTGTATGGACAGATTTAAGGTAGTGTCACACAAATTTGCGTGTAAGAAAATTGAAGACACACACATGTGCGTGCACACACATACAACTGGTGAAATCTAAACCAAGTTGGTGAATTGTAGAGATGCTGATTTCCCAGTCATATTGTTTGAGAAGTTCCAACAGGAGAAAACTGGCCAATGTACGTATAGGATCTCTCTGTATTATTTCTCACAAAAGCATATTGATTCTACAATTATCCTACAAAAAATGATTTAAAAATTATGTAGCCACTGACATTGTGTATGATAGTCTAAAAATAGTTCAGTTATAAATATAAATATACACAAAGAACAATGTAATAACTACCACACAATCAGGGCAAAAATATAACAAAAGAGACTAATCTGCGCTCAAGAGTCAAGAAAGGCTTCCAAGGTGTGTAACTTTTAAAGTGAAAGCTAAGAATGATTAGGAATTGGGAAAACAAAAAAGGAAAAGAGAGAAAAGCATTCACTTTTGAAGGAGTGGTATTTCAAAACAGAAAGGAGTGATTATAAGGAGGATTGACAGAGCTTAATGCTGAAGGAATGGTTTGGCAACAGATCATATCAGACCTTGTAGATTATATTCACTACGTCATTATGCCATTGAATTAGTTAAGCAAGACAGTAACAATATCATATTTATATTTTTTAAACTACTTTCATTTTTAGGTGGAGAATGACTTGGTTGGGAAGGATACTCTAAATGTGCAGAAAAAGAAAAATAAGTCATTGTAGGAGTCAGATTAGTAATGGGGTTCTGGGTATCAGGTGGGGACAGTGCAGATGGGAATAAAGGAATGAATTCAAGATATATTGCACAAATTCGCTAATAGCTTGAACGTGAGATATGGGCATCAAAGATTATATCCAAATTTTGGCACGGACCTTGAAGTAGATGGAGAAGCCATATTATTTTCAGGAGTCACAGGGGTTTTCAGTGGGGACACAAGTTGAAGGCAAAGGAGATCTTGAGTGGGACAGGACATGGTTTGGTTCGGTTTCAAAGCCAAATTAAGATGTCAGTGAGACTTCAGGTGGAGAATCCAAGAAGACAAAGAAGTATCTCCATCAGGGACACAGAAAAAAAAAAAAAAAGAACAGGCCAGGGATAAAAGTGTTAAGTCTCTGGCATCCAGAAAATATTTACAATCAAAGAGGTATATGGTCATGAGAGGAAAGTTAGGAAGAGAAAGAAAAGAAGTGGCCCAGAGGAAATTCCTGATGAATATTTACAGATCAAGGAGAGGAGAGGGAGCTGGCAAGACTGTTGGAAAGAAGTAGTCAGAGGGAAAGGAAATCAAGAGAGATGCTGGGGAAAGACAGGGACAAGAGAGTTGCAAAAGGGAAATAGTAAACTGTGTTAAATGCTCCACTAATTCAGGCCAGATGAGGCCTGGAAATGACCATTAGATTTAGCAACACAGACACCACTTTTAACTGAAGGAGGAAACGGAATGCAAATGAGGACCGGCTTACAAATTCGGGGGCAGGAAGATGAAGGAGTTGTAGTCAAGAGAGAGAGAGATCTACTTTCTCCACAAAATAGACTCTGGAGAAAGGAGCTCTGAGAAGACCGTATGACAGCTGTTTCATGAGATTAAACATTAAGTAGATTTGAAAAGCGCTTCGATGTCTGGGATCTTTGAGGGGAGTTATAAAAACAACTGTGTTGTATACATACACTGACTCCTACGATGGTTGTAGTCATTATGTACCACAAACATATACTACTAATAATAAAAAAAAATACATGGAAATGATCCAGATTTTCTGTTGGATAAGAACAACTTGATATTGCAAAATATTATTAATTCATTTATTTGTCATTACATTTGATGTGATAAATATAATTATTATTAAACTTACAATGATATTTCATACTTATAAACGCCTTAGTATATATCTAGCATAGGATTAAATGCTCATAAAACCCTAATCAAAATCAGAAGTTCAGGGGAACTTGCAAAATGACAGGAAAGTTTATCTAAAAAAATAAACATGTGAGAATAGCAAAGAAAATTCTGGGAAAGCAAACAACTGTAAATCAAACCAGCTATAATTGTGGTTTGCAACAATAGAGAGCTCAGTGGAAAAAACTCAAAAATAATCACAAGTTTATGGATAACTTCATTGTTGCTGTGGTTTCTAGTCAGTGGCGGGGCAGGGTTACAATAAAAAGTTTTGGGACACCTGACTATCCATTCAAAAAATAATAAAACTAGATTTCTGTATAAGTTTTTATCATCAAAATAAAGCAAAGATGTAAATACTTTAAGAGACTATAAAAACAATTAAATCAAATTAAGCACATAATTTCATACTATGAATAATTTTTTAAATATAGGAAAATCTCTTGTTTAAATTGGTAAAAACATATGCATGTGAAAATAAGTGCTTTCACATGCAATGCCAAAAAAACAAATAAGAAACGGGAAAATATTGTCAATTTTTAGGACAAAAGATTGAGCTTTCATAAATCAATTAAAAGGGTGAAAGCCCTATCCTTTTTTTTTTTTTTTTTTTTTTTTTTTTTTTTTTT
>NW_022900926.1:75170856-75202089 GCF_012274545.1 Fukomys damarensis
CCTTGCACCTGGGAGGCAGACAGTGGCACCACTGAGCTAAATCCCTGGCCCAAAAATAGCTTTTTTTTTTTGTACAGGTATCGAACTCAGGATCTTACGCTTGAGAGGAAAGCACACTGCTGCTGAGCTAAATCCTCAGCCCATGAAAGCTCTATCTTTAATAAGGCAAAAGGGGTGGGGGGGAATAGAGGCAGAGAGAAAGAGAGAATGGCAGAAAAAAAGAAATAGACATGGTTAGTAACTGAAAAAATGGTCAATTAAAGACTAATTAAAACAATGTGATTTTTCATTTTATCCAGTCAGTACTATCTTTGAGTACCTACTGTATGCCAGGTATTTTAAAATGTTTTCTGATGGGCATATTTTACATAATATGTCTTGTAACTATCAGTTTTTAATAACATGATCAGTAGTATAGCTGGAAGCAGATTCTCCTAAAAGTTTGATGTTTGACAGGTATTTTTTTCCTTAATATTTTCTCCCAGCAGTCTTATATTTAATTTGATTGATACATCGATATTTTCCCCAGAGAATGTGCTCTGCAATCTGATGTTTTCAAGCACTCACAAAATAATTATTTTCCTCCCATTGAATTATGTTTTATGCAATTGCCAACATTGCTGAGAGTACAAAGTTAACATTGGATGTTGAAAGCAAATCTCATGAAGATCATAATCCTTTGGCTTCTCTTTTATCAGTTTGAGGGCAAGAAGAGTAGTTGGTAAAGGCTTGTATTTCTTCATCTCTTTACCTCTTCATTCTCTTATGCAGCGAGTATCTACTGAGCGTCTACTCGTGCTAGCCCAGAGCTAGGTCCTTGGTCACAGTAATGAACAGAAGAAAGGAGATTCTTTACTTTCTTGTTTTACTGTTTGGGCCACAGGGAAATACACTGGCAATGAGAACATTTTGTAATAAGAACTTGTATTTGCATCAAGTAGACAAAAGCCTCCCTTCTTCTCCATTCTTTCAATTTGGGAACAGGATTGTACTGCTCAGGGTAGGTTGTTACTGCTGGAGCTATACTAACAACTCATTTGGGGATGTCTGATCATCTGTCTTATTTAGAGCGTCTTTTTAAATTATATGTGACACCTAAATGCAGTGGGGTCATGGACTTCCTCTAAATTAGTAAGATGAAACTTTTTAGCAACATAGGATTCTCTAGATCTAAATGAATCACTAGGATGAGACATAACAAATGTTCTATAATTAAGAAGATAAAGATGTATATTAAAAAGCATAATAAATCTTAGCATAATCACCAAATGTGTCTATTTATCTTTTTCCAGTTAATGCTGGAAAGAACAAAAATAAATAAATAATCAGATGTGTAATTCAGAAGTCTATGCCTTTTAAAACCCTCTAAGCTGGAGTCGGGAGTGGTGGCACATGCCCGTTATCCCAGCACTCAGGAGGCTGAGACAGGAGGATCACTGTGAGTTCAAGATCAGCCTGGGCTACATGGTGAGTTCCAGGTCAGTCTCAACTACATAGTGAGACCCTGTCTCAAAAAATCAACAACAACAACGAAAAACACACTAAGCTTATATATACTTAATAGGGGGGAAACCTATAATGTATACTGAAGAAATAAAATAATTTCACAGGTTACTTTATATAGCTACTAAATTATATTAGATTGAATCCCACGAAATTGCTGAAACTTAATTTTTTTTAACCTAGAATTTAACATTTTGTGTGGTTTTCTCTGAAAACATGGAATCATTTCATTTCTTAGGAGAAAATGTTTGAGTAATAAGTAATTTATAGGGTTTTCTTTAGTAGCCAGACACTGTGCTAAGCCCTGTACGATGCCCACCCGAGATCATTACCTGGACTCTAAAAATTTTGAGGATGGAATTGGGGAGGGTCTTTGAACAAGCACGAAAAAAAATTACATATTTTAATTTTACCAACCTTTAATTGGAATTTATCATTTGTTTCAAATATAGATGCAAACAGCAAACTTTGATAACATTACTGGTCCCTTATCTTTGTCAGAAAAAATGTCATAGTTAAAATATCTACACTCATCACAAACTTGAAATTTCTCATTGATGTGAGACTCATTTTTGTGTTTTGCTAGTCAGTGCATGTTATGACTAATCACAGATTTACTTTGTAAAATTTATCATAGCCGGAAATAGAGTGATGATCTGAATGCTATTATGACTTTTATATATTTAAAATAGTATTCTGAGAAGATGTTCCAAGGGCTTCCCCCAGACTGTCAAACTGGACCCTTGGCACAAAACGTTAAAAACCCTGTTGTCACTTGTTCTTGGTAGCTATTTTGTATGATAGGTGCTGCAGGTAGGTTCTGACTCACAAAGGTCCACGTGAGATTTCTCAAGTCGGTGATAATGCAAAGGAAATATGCATTCAGGAGAAACCATACTTAATGCTTTTAATTTAATCTTTCTGTGACTAGCAATATGTCAGCTACCAAAGGCAGTGAAAATGAGCCACGATTCCACGTCAACCACACGATCAAGTAGGTAAAGATTGGGACACTCACTGTCCAGTCTGTTGCCAGGCTGTAATAGTCAATGGATTAGGTATACTAAATGCATTTTCTACTTAACACTATTTTCAATTTACATTGGATTATCAGGACATTTAATGACCAAGACTTATCATTTAAAAATCATGTGCTTAAATTCCCACATGCAGTTTCCTAGAGAGATAGCTTTGGGCAATTTAACCTATGTCCCCATTTCATCATTTATAAAATAAAATAGATGACATTATTCTCTTCATAAAGGATGTTGTAAGGATTAGAAGATATGATTGCAAAGTACTTAGCTATCATTTAGTAAGTGTTAGCCATCTTGGTTATGACCGAGACTAGCACCATTACATTCTCTGGGTGTCTTCTTTGCTTAAGTCCCCGTGCTACAAATAGATTCTATTTTCAAGGAGGAAAAGAAGGTTTGAAGGATCAGTAATGCTGACATTTTGATTATCAGGTATAGGCTTTTTTGGTTTGGTTTGGTTTTTGTGGCGCAGAAAGCTGTAGAGCAAACTCCACTTATTTAGAGAAACAGAAAAGACAGGTTAAGAAAGGCTGACCACATTGGCAGTAGAAACACATGCTTCCAGAAGAGCATCCTGTAAAGTGGTCTTCAAGTTTCAGTGGCTCTTCAAGTTAATATAAATCATTAGTCTATTGTAAAGCTGTGGTTATCTGAGTTTTATTCTTATACCATTCTTGAAGCTTATATCCAGGAACAGTGAAGGGTTGAAGACACACGATCACGAACATCTGACCATTGAAACCACTTTCCAAGTGGATTCAAGATGGAGAAATTAGAAAAGTAGCCAGTACTGAGCATTTCATGTGTATCAAGCACCTGTGTAGAACTTAAAAAAAAAAAGTATCGTATTATATTACCCAACAGCTCTATGAAATAAGAACTATAGCTCCATTTTAATGGATTAAAAAACTATATTTAGACAAACTGAATCACTTGTCAAAAAGAACATGCAATCATAAAGGGGCAGCATGAAGATTTAAAGACCAGTCCAATGAAACTGCAGAGTTCAAGTCGGTCACACATACACCCTGAGGGCCTATGTGTTAAAAGTGCTACAGGTACTACAGTCACACTTAAAAACTACTACCCCTGCACACCTGAAGCAGTTTTATTTATTATCACTGCATTTTACAAGCCCACTTAAGATTTAAATAAAATTTTCACCTTATTATTACCATCTTTGTTAATAGTCCCAAGAATCTGTAGCCCCATAACAAATGCTGTCAGAAGTTAAGCAAAAATTAGAAAAGTGAGTGATTTAACTAAAAGAACGTGTTGAGAGTCTAAATTGCTCTGGATACGACTAAAGTGGTTCCAGTAGACTTGTCATTTGTCGAAGTCCACAGGAGGGAAGGTGTTATATTTTTCTGCTGAACTCCAGGTTCACAAGACGAGGCATTTGGCAGAAGTAGAAAATCAAGAGGTTTTATCTGCCACAAAGTTTAAGAGACTGGAGAGTCAGGGAACAGAGTACGGGATGATTATTTTTTATATTCAATCAACAGCCTGGGTTTTGTTTGTTTTGTTTTGTTCTTTTTGGCATTAGCCATGCCAAAGACGGCTTGCCCTTTGGTGTGGGACGGCTATGTGACCACTCCCATGGGCCCACTCCCATGTAGTCCTCCTGCATGCTGGCAAATAACTTTCAAAGGAAACTTGACCACTAATGAATTTGCCACAGAGCTATTCAGTTGGGCTGAGCTACTTTACTCCTGAGAGGTGAATATGAACCATTTCAATTAAGCGTACCAGATTTTCCAAAATAAAAACCTCTCAACCAAGATAACCAAAGAAAGGCTGACTCATGCCTCTCTCTGGGATCAGTCTGCCTTCTGTAAGACAGAGGACGGGGATAGAGTATTTCTAAAAGATCTTGTGGTGCTGGTGTTGACTCTGCCAGGGTGATGGCTAACAGCAGAATAATCTAACTCCACAGCAATTTAGAGACTTTACAGGCAGATAAAATGACCAAGGGAATGTGTTGAAGAGTTAATAGTTGCTCAAACTTTAATGCCATTTCTCTGGAGCTTCTCTTTGGAGTCTCTTCATTCTTTGTTCTCCCATTGGCATTTGGAATGCTACAAAAATCTTTATTTAAATAAAGAGGCAAAGTTAACAAGTAAAAAATACCCAGCAGATCTTCCTGGCATTGTCAATATCGTGTTATTTTCCTCAATGCATATTTATCAATGTATTTATCTAGGTTCTGCATAGAAATAAAGTTTATCAAACTAGGATGTTTAAAACAAAGAAAACACCCAATTTTGTCCAACAGAAAGCAAAATTCACAGAATTTCTTTGATGTGTGTAATCATTCTATTTTTTTTCCACTTGGAATATTATTTTTTGGTACAACTCCTCATTCTTCTAAGAACTTTGAAGCAAGAAGAGATCATAGTTGCTAACTCAGTCATGTGACAATCCCTATATTTCCCTGTTCAACCATTATTTCAAAATCTTCACCCAGTTTTGAAATCTCCAAGAGCATATCTGTCCTTGGCCCAAGCATACCATTCTCATTAGTATAGTGGGATGTAGTCTTACAGGCAAGTGCTTAAGCGGAAAGTCTTGCAGTTCATAGCCCCAGTTCTGCAAGAAAAAACATGATTCATATCAATGTTATCTTAGTCCTGGCTTCTCATAAGCCAACTTATCTTATCTACCATGTACCTTGACAAGTTTTCTGCTTCTACCAGTCTGATTATACTCTGTTTTGTCTAAAACTCTGAGATGATAAAGGCTTTCGATCTCATAAAATTTTATTTTTAAGGCTTATTCAATATCAAGTAAATGTTGTGAAGTGATAGGACAATTGTTTAGACAATCATTAAGCAGAGATTGGGAATGTTTGTGACCTAATGATGTCCAGCAGAGGCTCCTCTCAGAAAATAGTCATCTCCTCTCATATATATCAAAAAGCTGACTCACAGTTCACCTCTTTGCCGTTGAGGGGATCCATTTGCAACATTGCTTCCCACCCACTAACTGACCTTGATACTACAGGAGAAAGGAAAAGCAGATGCTACAGGGAAAGGAGTGCTTTGGAAACATTACTCTTAACCATAATAATAAAGTGAGAGATGGGGGGAAAAAAAGCAACAGAGACCAGCAAATGTGGCACCTCATCTCCTTGAGGATGTTTATGTTGGGAAGTACAATCTTCAGAGTGAGTGTGATTCCAGTGTGGGGAGGGAGAAGAAGACAAATTCCCAGGCAAGAGCTCACCTGTTTGCCTGGCTGTTTCTCAGGAGAAAGAGACGAAGTAAAACCAAGACTGTCAGACCAGTGAGATTTCCTAGAATGGTACAAGGTTACACTGTTCACCCCCATCCCCACCCCACGTTTGCAGAGGGCAATAATAGCAATGTCCAGTAATTGGAAAACCCTTTAAAGTTCATTTGAGCATTCACATTATTGTTTGAATGGCCAATATAAGGCGAAGTATGAGTTAGGAGCTGTTTGTTTCCAGCTTTTTGATGAAAATCTTGAGGTAGAGGAAGAATTAGTAACTTGCTCATAGTCACACAGCTCGTAAGTGATAAAGCTGTGACTCAAACTCATCTCTTTGGATTCCTGTGCTCTACCAGGACCACAGTTGCTGCAACATCCTACTGTTGATGCATTCTAGGGTGTAGCATGAACGCATAAGGAATTCAAGTGGAATACAGCATCTAAGACAAGGAAAGAGAAGAAAGTAGGCTTTTGAAGAGAATTCTAGCCTTCTAAACTGAATCAACTTGATGCTGTTATCACAATTCTAGCCCCCCCCATATTTGTCTAACCCAGTTCCAACAAAACTAGTGGAAGATTAGCTGGGAAGCTAGCATGACTCAAAACATAGATGTAAGGTGACTGTGCTTACATATGTGTGTGTGAGTGTGTGTACACATGAGAGAAAAAGAGAGATATGATGGGAAAGTGGAGGAGGATGAAATCTATGTGTTTTCTGCTTCCTAATTTCTACAGTGTGTTGAAAGAGAGTCTCATAAATGGACCATCCTGATGGTGCATTCAAATTTGACTTCATGACAAGAAAGTGTTGTCATACACAGGTGTCTGGGTTTCAGAGATGTTTTTTTCTCCTTTCCTTTTATGGCATTTCTCATACTGGAGCAGAGTAGAGAACTGGAATGGTGAATAGTTCATCATTACATGCTGATTTTCTCCTTACTGCAGTGACTTTTCCCTTTTTTTAATTTTTATTTTTGTGAGGGGGCAGACATTAGCTGAGGTCATGCACAACAGCAGGCCGTGTGGGAAAGGGTAATGACTGTGGTGTTGTAGTACACATCAAGCCGACTAGTAAAATTTCCCGACAGCACACTTATTGCATGTTGTAAAACCCTTGAACATGTACTTAGGGAAAGCTCTTATGGCCACAATTACGCTCTCTGTGCCCAAAAGTTCTTTTCAGCCAAGCCAGTGGCATCGGTGGTAAAGTGAATTTGCTTTGCAGGAAAACTTGAAATAAAAGCCAGTAAAATCAAGTGCACATTGAAGATCCACATTTCAAAAATTAGATAACGTTAATGTGAGTATCCTCTCTCACTATTATGGAAATGACACCGGCTAAGGGCTCCCTGTAAGTGATTTTTCTAATAATGGGGATTAGTTTGTGTTGGCCATTGTTAGGATACTTCCAGAATGGTCTGCATGTGTTACTTCCATTTCCTTTGCATTTGTACACAAACCAGCACACTCCTATTCTATCTCCCTCTCTTCCACCCCACTGAGATGCCTTTTCAGCAGTCACCAGGAACCACCGTGCTTTGTGCAACATTCTTTTCTTCATTCACCCTACACACTTTCTTCTTCTCTTGGCATTTCAGACTACATTCCACAGCTCTTCTCTGATCTTCCAAGTGTAATTTTCTGACTTCTCTTTATCCTCCAACCACTGAATTCGGAGATTTTTTTGCCTTCAGAGTGATGGTTACAAAACTCATAAAAATGCACAATCTAAAAGATATAAATGTTGCTATGTAAATTTATACCTCTATAAATCTAACTAGAAAAAAAATGTTTTTTCTCATGATTTCAGACATGTTGTGGTCCACAGATGCCAGGTTAAGACTTCTCCCACAAAAGCTTCTCCTCTTTTTTCCTTCTTTTCTTCTTTATACTTTCTTCCTCAATACTCACCCTCTGTTAGGACCTCAGGCACAATCTGGTGATTTTTAATCTTATATTTCCTGAGTTCCAACTCAATATTTCTTGCAATGTAAAATGTTGGCAACGTGCAAAACCTGCATTCTTCCAGCCAAAATCTTTCCATAACTACACCTTCTACATGTTCTACACAATCCACATGCACACTTCCCTGATCTCAGGCCATCTGACTGGCATCATTTTTAACTCATACTCATATCTCATCAGTTACTAAACCCTATCAATTCTACTTTTTAATTGTCTCTTGGACAATTTTCTTTCTCCCCTTATATTTCCTAAATGATTTCCCAACAACATGCTGTTACATATCTCCATTAGACCACAGTAATAGCTGATTCTACAACTATGCCCTTTGACATCTTATTAACATGACACAATTGCCAGGTTATGTGTTTCCTTTGCTGAAATACCTGCAGAGTTTCTCACATCTTAAGGGATAAAGTGTGATCTTCTTAGTCTGATTTTTAAAGCTCTGCATGCCTGAGCTCCCACCCTTTTTCATGTTCCACCTCCTACAGCATCTTTCTACACATATCAAGCTCAGAAACATTAGTATTCTTGCAGGGCCCTATAGAGACCACATGCTTACCTCCTCCTGGATTGTTTTAGGTCCTCTTTTCATAGAACACGTTTCTCCTAAAATCATTTAGCTAGTCACAAATGTCCATTCTATAGATGTGACCCACATCTCAAAATCTATAGTGAAACCATCCTCAATCATTCTTCTCAGAATTAATTACTGTGGGCACATCTTTAGTGTGTGACTTAATAGACAGTGATAAATTTGAACTTACTTATATACATGCTTCACTTTTTATATAAAGAAGATAGACAGGAACTATATCTGATTCACATCAAAATTGTAAAGGACCTCTCCAGAGAAGTAACTTAATAAATATTTATTGAAGTAAATTTAATTTAGAGTCTAAGTATGCTGGTGTATACCTGTAGTCTCAGCAGCTCAGAAGGCTAAGGCACAAAGATCCCTTGACTCTCCCTGAGTTCAAGACCAGCCTGGGCAGCATAGTAAGGCCCTGTCTTAAAAATATTTTTCCATCTTGTCAAGTTTTTTAAAAAACAGAATACCAGGCCAGGGATTTAGGTCAGTTGCACTGCGCCTGCCTCACAAGCACAATACCCTGAGTTTGATCCCCAGTACCAAAAACCAAAAACAAAACAACCCTCCCCGCAAAAAACCCTGAATTCCACACAAGTAAAGCTTAAATTAAGGCCCATATGTTCTTTAAACAAGAACTGTGCACAGCAGCTGCTATGTACACACCATTCTAAATTTCTATTCAAAGGATGCTCCAAAATGTTTCCCCGATCAGCTTTAATTTCCACCACAAGTAGTTGAGCCATTGCTATCTAATATAGCAGAATAAGAAGTTCGCAGTTGTCCAGGCCACCTGGAACTGCCCCTCTGTGATAGAGACAGCAAGGTTACTGGACCTCTTGAGTTTAAATCACCTTTGGCCTCTAAAAACAATCCTTTGTGAAAATAAAATGTATTTGCCTGAAATTCAGTACTAAGAGTTTCTCTATTCATTTTAAATAGGGATGTGGATATAATTCCACACCCCTATATTATATTATGTTTTGTGTAAATTCTCTAAATGTTAAATGGAAAACACAAAAAATATTTAGAAGTATTTGAAGGTTTTGGTCATTGAATGCTGATCCACTGAGCATTTTTTCTATGAAGCAAGTATTGATCAAGGCAATCCACAGGAGCCAGCATGGGTGGCACATGCCTGTGATCCCAGCACTCTGGGAGAATGAAGCAGGAGGATGAGTTTGACCCCAGACTGGACAACATGAGGATTTAAAAAGAGCCTGTCTTGACACCTGGGATTTAGCTAAGTGGTTCTCCAACCTGCCTTGCAAGTACCAGGTCCGGAGTTCAAGCTACAATAACAACAACAACAAAAAAAGACCCTGTCTCAAAATTTTTTTTTCTCATTGAGTTTATTGGTCCATGTTAGGTATACAGTACAATTACATTCATCATTGGCACCTTGTCCCTTTACATGACAGGTCTTGGTTCTCATTGTTTTCCCCTTATCCCTACCCTCCCTTCACCCGCTCCTCCCTTCCCTATTTAAAAACACTTTATTTCCATTTTCTCATGTTTTTTTTCTTTTCCCTTATTACCTTTCCCCTACCCTTACCACATCCCCTACACCTTTAGTCCTTTTCTTCCTATTTCACTTTGTCAATTATATCATTAGGATCTTATGTACCATTATAGTTTTTCACACCAGAGAAACTATTTGGAATTTATGCATGTGTTACTTATTTATTTCACTTAGGAGTATATCCTTAATATGTACCAATTTTCCTATGAATGACTCTAATTTCTCATTCTTTATGGCTGAGTAGTACTCCATTTTATAGAAAAACCACATCTTCTTTATCCAGTCTCCAAATGATGGGCAAATGGGCTGTTTCCAAGTTTTACCTGTTACAAACTGTGCTGCTATAAACATAGGTGTGCATATATCACTGTGATATGATTCTTTTAATTCTTTTGGAAAGATACCTAGCAGAGGGATGGCTGGGTCAAATGGGAACTCTAATCCTAGTTCTTTGAGGTATCTCCATATTGATTTCCATAGTGGTTGAACCAGTCTGCACTCCTACCAACAGTGGAGAAGGGTTCCTTTCTCCCCACAACCCTGCCAACATTTGTTATTGATTGATTTCTTGATCGCAGCCATTCTTTCTGGGGTGGGAATGTAGCTCAGTGCAAAGGCTCTAGATTTAACCTCTAGTAAAACACAGAGAGAGGGAGAGGGAGAGGGAGAGGGAGAGAGAGGGAGAGAGAGAACCCATTAAAATGTGCTCTTCATTTGCAGAGCTTGTAGAGTCCAAAGTCAAGAGAAAGGGTTAGAACTGAGGTGTGAAATAATTGCAGACTGCCATCCCAGTGGGCAGGAATAAAGCCTCCTCATCTAGAGATAGGAGAGCTCCTCACAAACACTTCCAGTGTCAGTACAAACACTTCCAGAACACAACCCACACACCTTGAGAAAGGGCTTCCAGGAGGCAGGCAGAGTCAGATATTAGTTCCTAGGTAGGGCTGCTACAACAAATCAGTGCCAAGTGGGTGGCTTAAAGCAAAAGAAATGTATTCCCTCACACTTCTAGAGGCAAAAACTCTAACTGAAGGTGTCTGTGGAGCCACGCTTCCTCCCTCTGGAGAAAATTCTGTTCCTTGTCTCCTCTAGCTGCGGGTGGCTCTGGAATTCCTTGACCTGTGGTCCCATGGTCTCCTTGCCACTTCTGCTTCTGTGTCCTCTACTCTGTGTGTTTGTCTAGTAAGGGCCCATATGATTGCATGGTGTGCACTGTGGGTTTGTCTAGATGATCCAGAACCATTTCTCCTCCCAAGACCTTCACTTACTCACATCTTTTACCATATAACATTTACAAATTCTGGAGACCAGTATATGGACAAATTACAGGGGCCATTAGTCAATCCTTTGCAGTCAGCTGCATAATTTGCAGGGCCCAATTCAAAATGAAAATGCTGGGCTCCACATTCAAAAGCCAGGAAAATAATGCTATTAAAAATACTAAAAAGTTGGGCTGGGGATTTAGCTCAGAGGTTCTGTTGCCTACCTCGCAAGCCCAGGGACCAGAGCTTGATCCCTCGTACCAAAAAAAAAAAAAAGTACTAAAAAGCTTTTTTCTTTTTTTTGGTTGTCTGTCTATCTCTCAACTTGTCATAGTTTGGGGTGTTTTTTGTTTTGTTTTGCTATTTTGTGTCCTAAGCAAAGAAAATTTAAATTTTAAATTATTTGCATGTATGAATTTACCATTCACATTTGCTTCATGCAGTTCTGTAACATTTAACTCATACAGAATCACCAAAACTACACAATTTGTGTTTCCTAACTAATATGTGTATGATTCCCTTCTTATCAGAGCAGTGAAAGTGCTGCATAAAACTAATACAGTCATTTTGATTGAGTCTGTGGATACACAGATTTCCTACCAATATTCTGTCTTTGACTTACTTAGGATTAAGAAAGGACTACCAGGGCCGGGGATTTATCTCTGGTTCCAGCGCCTGCCTTGCAAGCACAAGGACCTGAGTTCAATCCCCGGTACCAAAAAAAAAAAGAGAAAGGACTGCAAGGAACAAGAAGTCTGGGTTACCCTCTTTCCCTTTCCTTCAATGTTGTCACCTTCAGGGTGAGTGGTCAGTTAACACAGGGAAGCAGAACGAATGAGAAATGGTATAGTAAGGTCTCTTGGTAATACCGGGTTCTTAGAAGACCTGGGAAGGCTTTTTTCTCATCTGAAGCAATGTCTGGCTCTAATTGAAAGCCCAGCTTCTCCAGGCTGTGGGCGCCCTTCCTTAGTCATAGACTTAGCACAGTTACCTCGCGTGGAGCCTTGCTGCATTCCGGCCCAGTGCAGGTGCACCGTGATTCCGTGCTAGTGAGGCACCATAAACACGGCAGATGCTTGGGGGATACGGCCCCACCCACAAGCTCACTGGCTGCGTCTTTACACTCCGTCATTCCCCAGACTTCCCTTCCACAACACCAACTAGATTTACACTTAAGGATTCCAAGACGGCGTTCAGAGCATTCAATCAAGCATCGGGCCTTCTGAACTTAGGTCCTTTTTGTGTGGACACACAAGTTGCAAGATTCTGCCTTATAGCCAAGGACCCTGTGAGATAGTTTTTCCAAATGTGGCTCAGAGCCCATTTGTTAGTTATGAACCACTGATGGCGGTTAAATCAATTTGAATGTGGTTGTGACCAGCCTTAACAAATAGACATATAATTTAAAAATAGAAGTGTTTTACAAACATTAAGGATAAGCATTATTTTGTAAGATCTGTAACTCAAACATGAATACCTGAAGATCTATTTCTTTTTGTGGGTCATTGGAACTGCTATCCTGCTAGCCCATGGGGTTTGGAGTCTGAACATAATCTTTTCAATTCTCCCAATGACCTAAAAGGACGTCACTTGTTGTTTGAGTTTCTCCCCTATTCTTCATATTTCTCCCATATTCTCCCATATTTCTTCATATTCCTCATAAGGTTCAAGTTAGATAAGTGAAAGTGCTAGATAAATATTCATTATTAAGTTAAGCCTAAACTGACGCTTTACTCTAAAAATTTCATGCAAGTGGCTAAAAAAAAAAAACGGATACTTGAATAAAATTCTTAATACTGTCATCAAATATGGAATTAATATTTTTTAGTTTTATTTTAATAGACTATTATATCCTGGTTTGCTCAAACAGTTTCAAAGATAGAAATGTTTTCTCTTACAATAAATGCACGTGTACCTGAAGAAGTGGTCAATATCCAACCTTCCAAAGATAGACTATAACTTAATATTTATGCAGGATAATAAGCACTACCAAAAAAGGTCTGCATACTTACAGTATTCATAGCATTTTATTGAGTAAGTGGATACTATATAGTATATTTTATTCTCATTCTAAGAACTTTTTCTCATTCCTTCAAATGATTGAAAAGTACTTTATAATGAGTTGAAAGAGTATAAAGGCTAATTAAATATCCAAGTTTTTATATTAGTGAGTTGAGGTTAATATACCTAGTTATTTTAGGTAAATCCCTATAGTCTTATTTCCTAAATACTCTGACTGAAAAAACTTAAAGCAATATTTGAGAATGACAGAAATACTTAACCATTACAAACTTCCTATAACCTGGAATTAAAACAGAAAAATTATTTCTATGAAGATTTAGAAAACATCCTTTGGAAAACTTTAATCATGTGGCTATGATCTTGCACATGATCTCCAAACAAAATAGTGCAACTGGGCCATGGCTTTTTGGGAAATCATCTTTCGTTGGAGAAGGAAGACCAGTGATTTTGGTTTTAGCTTACTCACATTATGTAACACACACTATTCAGTTTTAGTTCAGGGAAAACAGGCACTTACTTGGGAGACATATATTTTAAGCTTTTGATTTTTGTTTCTAAAACATGGTTGATTTTTTAAGAAGATGTTTTTAATATAATAAATCATCTGGGTGTGATGCCAAATATAGTATAATAAAATCCAAACTATTTGTTCAAACTGGAGTACTTTTGCTCTTGAAAACTGTGTGGGTTTTCCTTTGTGTACCACTTTATTTTGTATTCTGTTCACAAAAGAACAGAGATCTAACAGCCACCTCATTCATCAGGGAAAGATGGCAAAGGCACAATTTCACTGGTCACTAGAGGACTGGTGGTTTTTAACTATGGCCCATGTGACAAAAGGAAACCCTAGTCTTTGGTGGAATGAGAACTGCATTGTAAGTGGGTTTAAAGAACAGTGGGACTGCCTTCCCCGCCCCCCAAATGTATACTCAGGAAGCATATTTCTAACATCCTTGCACCAGGTTGCAGATTTTACCAGTAAAGAGAAAGTGGGATTCCTAAAAACACAACGTAATTCAGACACATCTCTGGCTGCCAGAACATACTTCAGACGAAAAGGTGAAAAGCTTCAAGAAAGCAGACAATGGAGTTCCCAGAGAACCAGATGCAGTGGCAAAAATCATCTTGTGTGGATTTGGCTCCAGACATCAATGTATGCACCGAATCTTTGAGGAGGTGAGAAAAAAAAATAGGAATTAATAATTTCCAGATTCAAGGCTTTGGGGAACACTCTGGTCCACGGCCATTAGTCAATCTTTATTTTCTCCTGTTCTGTGTCTAGGCTAAATTATGTTTGTAAGATTTGTCTAAAGCATATGTTGTTTTGTTTTATTTTTTTCACTGTTCTTTTGAGATCTGCTCCTTCTCTCTGGCTTTAAATTGAGCATTTCCTCTGAATTGAGCTGCATTGAGGAGTAACAATTTCAAGAGTATTAGATTGGCCTTAGACAACAATTTAGGAAACCCTTGTCTAATGTAAATATACAGAGCAAATATGCATACACAGAGTATTTACAAAGCAAAATTTTTTCCCAAAATAGATCCTATACTATTAATTCATAATAAATAAAAAGAGCAATATAATTATAAGTGTTCTTGGGGATTCTATATACCATAATGCTTTCACCGCTTAATCCATCCAGCAATGATCCATTTACTAGTATTTTTATTATTTTAGTTAACAGCACTCTCACCAGAAAATATTTTCGAAATGTTTATCTTTAATATTTCCAGGAGTAAGCCACTAATCTCATGTATTTGTGTTTTAATTGGAGAGTTACATTGTCTAATTATCATTTTCCAAAATGTTAAAAAAGAAACCCAAAGTCCACAAACAAAAAATACACACAGATATGTCCTTTCTGGCTAGCATCATGGTTTTAATGCTTTTTAG
Source organism: Fukomys damarensis (assembly GCF_012274545.1). Taxonomy (NCBI): domain Eukaryota; kingdom Metazoa; phylum Chordata; class Mammalia; order Rodentia; family Bathyergidae; genus Fukomys; species Fukomys damarensis. The sequence goes on from NW_022900926.1 coordinate 75,185,882, forward strand.
GTAGAGAATATATCCCCCAGTTTTCCAAAGGCCAACAACTCCCTGTTATTTCTTTATTGTACATTTTGTGTTACCTTCCTAGCCAGGAAATGCATTTGATTTTACTACTTACCCAGACCATAGGAGACTTAAGATGATGATGATGATGATGATGATGATGATAAATTAGTGGGAATCCTGATAGTCTGTTAATTAAAGATTGCCATAATAACAAGCAGACCATTCGAACAGTCATAGGATAAAATGATAAATGAAAGATTTTTAGAATGGAAGAATTATCACAAAGAAAACAAAACACCTTTTAAAAAGTTTGTGGCCCAGGGGACTAAACCAGGGCCTCATATATGCTGGGAAAGTGCTGTACTATTGAGCTACATCCCCAACCCACAGCTTTACCTACTTACTTACTTACTTATTTTTTTGTTTGTTTGAGATGAGGGTCTCTCTATGATGCTCAGGCTGACCTTCAAAATCTAGATTCAATTGACCCTCCTGCCTCAGCTTCTCAATTAGCTAGGAGTACAGAAATGCATCACAATGCTCTGCTGAAATAAACACCTTTACAAAAGTGAGAGATTTTATTTCAGAAGTCTAGAAGCTAGGTCTGAAGTAAGATATGAATTAAGATTATATACCAGAGATGTACAGGAATATCTTTCAGAACTCTTCCTTGCTGGACATCTCCCTAACAGGTCACTATATACATAGTTAACAATACCTGCTTGTTAAATGAGCATATCTAAATATATTTAAAATTGTAAATAAGTCATGTATTTTACATTTCAAATTTGAAGAACTTTCAACATGTCTATAGCTATCTCCCTTCTTTACCAGCACCATTAAAATGGAACCTCTTTGGAAGTTTCATTAAAGCATTAACCACTCATTTCTTTATTACCCTGATACCTACCTTCTCTCTTGGATTATGATCTTTAATTAAAGTGAAAATGGTTTGATACTGAAAATAGAACTTTTACAGACATCTACTTCTCATTGTAGAGTAGAGCAAGCTGGAGGTGGTGGCACACACCTGTAATCCCAGCACTTGGGAGGCTGAGGCAGGAGGATCACGAGAAGTTCAAGGCCAGCTTGGGCTACATAGTGAGTTGAAGGCCAGCCTAAACTACACAGGGATACCCTGTCTCAAAACAAAACAACCCCACCAATATCAGTGTAGAACAAGTACATTTGAATGTCTAGTAACCACCAGAAGGGTAGGAACTGAGCAGGTGCCAATCACTTTTTATGTTGGAAGGACCCCAAGAGTGTACGGACCAATTCTTATGAAAGGAGGGGAAGGAACCTTAGCAGTATCAAAACTTTATCAAAAGTCCTACAACCATTTTTTATGTTCCTTCATTTTGTTTTTTGAAATTGCAAGTTTTTCAAAACACTTTATCCTTGAACTTGAGCCTTTATTTTTCAAGGGAAATTTAATTTTAAAATAATGGTGGTTTTTTTCTAACTAAAGTAAAAAATTGCATTATACATATAAGACAGATTTTTATTTGAAATTAATTCTTGTTTGCTTCTCAAACTTTAAGGAACCCAAATTGAAAGGCTGAGCTAATACATTTTCAGCATCCAAGACAATACAGAACTGAATTTTTGCATTCTGTTCTCAGTTCGGATTTGAAGTCATTTTATTTCCATTATTATGTATGAGATTTCTAGAACATGAATAAAAATTCATACCAATAAGTGATGCAAAGAAAACTGTGTTTGCATTAGTAAGGTACCAGTTGCAAAATCTGTCTTTCTGTTCATATCCAGGCTTTCTCGTTGGGGGAGCAGAAATAGCCTGACATCTCAGTGTCAAAAATCTCTACTAAAATAAGTACACAGCACCAAATAAGCCCGCATTTCTGGGAGAGTAAACACACATGCTACTATCTCTGTTTGTTTCCCATTATTTTATTCTATACATGGCTGTTAGAAAAATAAGACATGGTCATTGATCATAGCAGAACTGCTCGGAGGAAAGTTCCCCGTCAAATGGAGAACCTTTTAAAGCTACAGTATTTAATAAATTACCCTGTCCCTTCTCCCAAGCAGCACATACACAGTGCTTTTTATCGATCCATTCACGGAGTCATCTCACATTTGCTGGGCATTCAGTGGCAGGGGGGCGCAAGCACTGTAAATATTGTGGTAAATAAGATACTCTCTCACCTCCAGAAAGATACAGCCTATGAGGGAGATGGACATACAGAGATAGGCGGTCACTAGGAAGAAGGGGAAACAGTATATTTGAAACGTATCAAAGCATTGTTAGACGTGGGAGTTAATCTGTTGCCGGGGAAGCTTATCTTGGAGACATAGATGTGTTATATCATTCAAAGGCAAATGGCGCGGGGAGAAGTAAATGTCGGGAATTTAGCTTAGCGGTTCAGTGGCCTGCCTTGCAAGCGCAAGGACCGGAGTTCAATCCCCGGTATCACAAAAGAAAAAAAAAAAAGCAATGGGTCAGGATTAGACAGAGCTAATGACGGTGCCCGGTGAGTTTGCAATGTGTACTCGTCAGTGCAATTCACCCTCTGTGCTCTGCTATGAGCCCCACCAACAGAAGTACTAAAAGTAATTTTCTGTGGGTAGAGGAAGACGGGCTGAGACACCTGAAGGGCCAAGTATTTTGCCTTTAGCTTTTCCAGCCTGTCACCTCTAACCCTTTTACGCTTTATAAGAGTTACGTTCCCTGAGACACCTCACATACACACAGTCCTGCCAACCCTTTCCTTTATAGACACCCGAAAGGGTTCACATTGCAGTTTGTGGGCTCCGCCTATCGTGGGAAGTCTTAAATTTGGCTGTCCAGCAACTGAAGACTTTCGGTGTTGGAGAGCACCTACCTCATTTTGTGAATCTGAGGAAGGAGAGAGGAAAGGGCGCGAGCTAGGCGCGCCTTCTCCCCACCCTCTAATGTGACGTTGCTGACAGGAACCAGTGTCACTGAGGAGCAAGGATAGCTGCCTGGGCCACGAGAGTCCAGAGGAGGAGCAGCAAGCATCTAGGGGCTGCGATGCCACAGTCACGCCTAGTGACAGGGATGCTGTGTGACTTGTGCCCCTGCAAAAGATGTTGAAATTCATCCAGTATCTGTGAGTGTGACGTTACTTGGAAATAATCTTTGCAGATTATCAAATGAAGATGAGGTCATTAGCATGGATCCTCATCGAATGGCTACATCCTTATATATAAAAGAAAAGCTAAATGTAGACTCAGAGCCGGATGCACGTACAAGAATAATACCATGTGAACAAGAAGGCAGAGATATGAGCAGTACTTCTGGAAACCAAGGAATGCCAAAGATTGCCAGCCAAGCGCCAGACGTTAGGGGAGAGGCCTGGACAGATGCTCTCACATAGCCCTCAGAAGGAATCAATTCTGCTAACACCTTGATCTCAGACTTCTAGTCTCCAAAATTGTGGGACAATAAGTGTCTGTTATATAAGCCACTGATTTGTGGTGCTTTGTCATGGTAACCCTTATGAACAAATGCATGCATTTTTACTCAAGCTGGATCGCCAGCCTTTCTGACACTTTGTTGAGCTACTTGATGTCCTTCTAATAAATTATTTTCCTTAACTGAATTAGTCCTTGTTTGTCCCCCTAGAACCCTAAACAACCCTTCCTTTGGAATCCATTTGTCCTATATCTGTCACAACAACTTTTATTTCCACTTTAAGATTCACATGCTGGCCGGGCGTGGTGGTGCATGCCTGTAATCCCAGCACTTGGGAGGCTGAGGCAGGAGGATCGCTGTGAGTTTGAGACCAGCCTGGGTTACATAGTGAGTTCCAGGTCAGTCTAGATTCACATGGTTCTTGGAGAAACTAGTTTCTCTCAGGATGCAGGAGTGAGCTCAGGACTTCTGCTGAGCAAATCAACAAACACCATGATTCTTTCCCAAGGAACAAGTCCCTGAATATGACCCAATCACAGTCAAGTGCCAGTCTTTTAGTAGAAATGCTAAGGCAGAGATAGTCTCTCTTTCTGGATAGACATAAATAAAGATACCTGCAGCCTAGCAAGTCAGGCAAGCTTGCCTCCGCAGAAAACAAGAAAGAAGAAAAGAAACCCAGTGCTTACAATGTCTTTGAACCACTGGCTCAGGCCACACCTAAAATCAGCTTCTTCTCTAGACTTCTTATCACTTCAGCTACTAGTCCTTGATATCGTTTAGGCCAATTAGAGATAGTTTTTCTGTTCTCTCTAGTCAGAAGCATCTCAACTGGAATGCCTCCTTTATACCGTAAACATCGTCCTCAGAAATTTGATAAGCCTTTAAATTATGTGCTGTTAGAGAAACCACCAACAGAGTGAAGAGATAACCTACAATGTGGGAAAAAAAATTTTGCTAGCTGTTCCTCATACGAAGGACTACTACCTAGAACATATAAAGAAATTGCACCCCACCCCCTGATCTAAAGGCCCAATCCAAAAATGAGCATCTGACATGAACAGGCGCTTCTCAGATGAAGTAGAAACAGCAAGTAAATATAAGGAAAAATGTTCAGCATCACTGGTCATTTATGAGATGCAAATTAAAGCAACACTGATTCTATCTCACTTCAGAAAGAATGGCTGTTATTAAGAAATCAACCGATAATAAACACTGGCAGGGCTGTGGGAAAAAAGGAACACTTCTCCACTGTTGATGGAAGTGTAGACTGGTGCAACCAGTGTGGAACTCAGTGTGGAGATTCTTAAATAAACTAAAATTTAAGGTTCCATTTGATCTTCTTGGTATCTTCTGGAAAGAAGTAAAAGCATCATAGCACAGCTATATGTGTACACCCATGTTTATAGCAGCATACTTAGGCTTTGTTTTTTATACAGTGGAGTACTAATCAGCCATAAAGAAAGATAATTTTGAGATATTTCTAGGTAAATGGATGTACCTTGAGACTATATTCTTAAGTGAAATAAACAGGATACACATATAAACACCACATTGGTTCTCTGGTGTAAGAAACAGAGAGTATAAAGGAGGACCAAATATATAGTAGATATTTTGTAAGACTTAAGTCTCACTTTTACTCCTGGAGCGTGAACAGCCAAGAGGCTTCCACGATGCTGGGCTCAGAAGCTCAGCAAGGCTCCAGGCTTGTCGGATTCACCCAGGAAGGAACACACCAGGCAAGTTGGCAAATAGACCTTTATTAGTCTGGCCAGATGGCACTCCCGAAGCCAAGTAGCTCAGAGAGGCAGCTAGCTCAGAAACAGAGGCCATTTTATATAGGGCTAAGCGGGGGGGTTTACACTTAAAACTTACAGGAAGGGGACAAAGGCAAAGAATCAGTGGATCTGAGCTAGTGGTCATCAAGCATATACTTGACCGTCATGTACTAATGATCAGCAGATCGATTATCCATTATTCCATTTACAACTTAGATTATAATGTTCAGAACATTCAACTACAGGCAAGCAAGGAGTGGCGTGATTTGTGTTGGGTCTCTGTGTTCACTACAGTTTCCATTTAGTTTCCCAGCTACTTCAAAGCAGTTACCTAACAATTCACAATTAATCATTAGTTATCCTATAAGAGATGGGGGGAGCGACAGTCTCTAGGTCGTTTGCTGGTCAACATGGAGTCGCTCTGGTTCAGTCAGGCTCTTACAATTTGAAGTAGGAAGAACATGTTCAACTGTGTAAGGGAACTAGGGAGAGGGGCAAAGGGAAGGAAGGAAAAGAAAAAAATAGAAAATAGGGAAAAATGGAAACAAAGTTTTTGTAAAAGAGGAGGGGAAGAAGGATTAAAGGGAGGATAGGAGAATGGGAAAAAATAAGAATCAAGATATATCATGTGCAGGTACAAATTCCCTATGGTGAATGCGATCATTATGTATACCTAAAGTATATCAATAAACTTAATTTTGAAAAACGTTGTGTGCTGTTTAAAAAATTGTGCCTAATTTTGGAAGGAAAGCTCCTTTAAACCGATATGGGTCAATATGATGTTTTAAGAGCAGAGAGGTTATCATACAATTGCTTGATCTTAGTCTTGGAGGAAATAGTAATCATGATGATGGCGGTGGTGGTAATAGTTACCACTTCCCAACTACCCACTGTGCTGGGGGAATTTGAGGAAAGCTTCTGTGAAATAAAAACAATGGTTCTGTCTTCAACGTATGCCGGGCACTTCTGGCTCTTAGATATGATAGGAGCATCCAAAGCCTACACCTCACTTCCTGACTCACTTGCCTGTGTTTTCAGCTGCTTCTCCCTAAATCATGCAACATATACAGGTGGTCCTGTAATCACAACTCTGGCTGATAACTGGAACAGAAGACGTTATAAATTTATAACTCCATCTTCCCTGAGAGGGATGGAGTTGGAACTAATTTCCTCTTCCTGGTAGGGTTTATGGTGCCCTGGCTACTCCTGTGTGCACTCTCCAGGAGAGAGTAATAATGCTTTCTCTCATCTTGAATTTATCCTTTACTTAGTGTGGTGAGAATTGTATTCTGGATCCTGATTTGTACTTCAGTCTTTAGTGGCAGGTAGAAATCTTTTAACCATCACCCAGTTGCCATTCAGAAGCTTCCTCTTTGCATAGAAATCTTCCTTGAATCTGACTGTATTGGCTGCTGGAAAACAAACACAGACCCCACCCAGATATTCCTGCAGTTTCCCTTTTCCTGAGTACTGAATTTGACCTATAGCCTGCCCCAGATCTGAGTTTAGCCTGTACTCACTGCCACAGAGATTTGCTGGTCACTCTTTTTTTTTTTCTTTTTATTGAGTTTATTGGTACAATCTAGGTATACAATACAGTTACATTCATCATTGGGATTCTGTACCTTTACATAATAGATCTTGATTCTCATTTTTTCCCCTTGTCCCTGCCCTCCCTTCACCCCCTCCTCCCCTCCCCATTTACAAACACTTTATTTCCAATTTTTCAGTTTCTCATATTTTTTCCTCTCCCTTATTACCTTTCCCCCACCCTTCCCACTTTCCCTACACCTTTAGCTCTTTGCTTCCTATTTCACATTATTAATTATCTCACTAGGATCTTGTGTACTATTATAGTTTTTCACACCAGAGAAACTATTCAGTATTTCAGTCTCTGTATGAACATTAAAAATAGGGAATCCTAAAATGAAACTAAAAAGGAAAGTAAAAGAGAAAAGGCAATGATGTAAAATTAAAATATTCCTTAATTCTGAAGATGATAATGGTCCCTGAACATATTTAAATTGCTTCTTGCTCTTGTAGTCTTATATTATTCTTTTTTTTATTATTTAGAGAATATTAGTTTCTGTAATCAAACCCACGTAGATATGACCCTGCATATTTAATACAGTGCATTACCCCTGTACAAATGGGAAAAAAAAATAACATTCCTAGACCAATATGGCTGTTAATTTCTGTATAATGCTGGTCACTCTTAAAGAAACCCATCAGATATTTGATTCTTTAGCCGTGCTCTAGTTCAGTGATGGGAACCTTTCAGAGCTTTCAGTGATACAAACAGCCCTCTGCGGCATGTGTGCCATAGGTTCGCCACCACTGCACTAGTCCTTTCTTCAGTTAGACCTCCAGTAAATGTCACAGCCAAAGCCATATGTATTGTGGCAGTCTTCCAACAAGGCTCTTCTGCTTTTATCTCTTCTTATGCCAGATCCTGGAGCCCAGTGTTCCAGCTCTTGTCTCCTTTCCATGTCCCTGGCTCCCTTGTAATCTCACCGCTAACCTGTGCCTGCTGTTTCAAAACAGTAATCCAGCAATTGCTTTTCGCCTCCTTAAGCAAGGGCCACACTTTCTTTTGCTTTAGGTTCCCCAGAACCTATTACCACTGAATCAAGTGGCAAGAGTCCTTGGGTATCTGAAATCAAGAAAATAGATCAATAAAAATGTGATGTGAATGAAACATGAATACACACACCCAGGACAGTGTCAGCAGAGGGACTCACAATAAGGGGAACTTCAGATATAGAGGGGTAAAACATCAGACATATGTGAGAATTATGTGTAAAAAATGAGAATTACAGTTAAGCAGCACATATTAGCAGGAAAGTATATCAATACAGATAGCTTTACAGGCACTGAACCAATGAAGTCAAAAAAGGAAAGAATTAATTATGCTATTTGGATGCTAATTGCCTTCATTTATACATGTTTCTTTACATTAAAGAAATCATTAAATATTTCTATATGCAAATTCCATATGGCTTCATACGATTTACAATAGCTATTTATGATCCAAAACTCAACAGATTTTTAAAATCCAAGGGACCTTTATTCGAGAAAGTTATAATCCGCTGATAAGGAAAAGGTCTGGAAACTGCAGAGATAAGTAAAGAAATCAACATGAAGCACAAAAGTATAAGTACGTGGATGTCAGTCATGTAATACAGAACATAGCTATGTATCTTAGAGTATGTGTGCTGAGAGTGACATCCAGTTGAGTCAGAGAGGAACTGGCTTCTGGAATTAGATAAAATTTAGACAAAAAAATTAGAAAAAAAGAAATTGCACATGTAACTCACATAGAACACTATTTTTAATGTTATTTTAGTTTACCTTTGCTTTTTCTTGTCTCTCCCCACCCCCTACTATTACTCCATTTGGGAGTAACAAAAAATGTCCTAAAGATCTCAACACAAGGTTTAGGTATTCTGCAGAGACTCCTACTTATCACGGTTGGCCAACTTTCAATGTGTTCTTTTCCCATACTAAACATGCAAAATAAAATAAATGTTTATTGTTAACAGAGCTCCCTTTTCACTGGATTCATTTCTATAAACAACTGTCTAACTTGTTTTCTTCCTGCTTTTGGAAAACTGGAAAGTCCTTGCTTTTCTTTGTTGCCTACATCTTCACTGGGTAGTCATTCCAGCTTTATTACAAAACAGAGTGACATTTCCCAGGAAAAAAATGGAACATATTTTGAGCCTTCCAAGTATGGTCACCTTAGCAAGATAAAACCTCATTTTATTTTTGCAATACCCATGTCTGGATCAGGTCTCAGACTCTAAGACCCCACATGTGAGAAAACTCAGGACTTACAGATTCTGGTTTTCCTTGTGCTGAGTCAGGAAACAAAAATGTCACTTTTTTTTTCTGTTCTTTTTTCTTTTTTTGGTAACTCTGGGTTTATCCTATTCTCTCCTAACCAGATGCTTGTACTTGGAAAAGACTCTCTTCTTTTTGAATGTCCACGAATGTGAAGACAATAGCTTACTTAAATGTTATTCAATGGAGAATACTGAGTCTATTGCGGGCATCCCTTGATGTGGTGTGACTTCCTGATGAATGGTTACTAATGAAGAAACTGCAGGAAAAAAAAAACTTATAATACTGGGAAAGTTTATTGTTGAATAATTTATTTGGGTTAATGAATGCTTCTTCTGAACTCAATGTTCATGTTGTTATAGGTGGAGTCATTCTTGAAAAGTTTTTCTTTGCTTCCTCACTCAGAAATAGAAATTCACTTTGTTGTGCCTTCTTTCCCAAAGAAATACTTGCCAAATTTCATCAGTACTAAACTCATCCCAGATCCCTATAATATAGTAACTATCGCTGAGTGAAAGATAATTTCAAATTTCAAAATTTTCAGCAAGCTACGTAGGCATCTACTAAGCTTAGAGTAACACATATTGAACTGAAAGGAAAAAAAATATCTTTTGGGCGTTTCATGTTAAAGATTTGGCCCAATACAACTTTTATAACTTTGTGTGACATTTTCTCTCCTCTCTGGCAAATCAGTTTTTTCTTTTATGTGTGTAAAATTAAGACTTTCATTAAGATGATATATAAAACAGAAACAAAATATTTCAGAATTTATTAAGAGCTCATTATGGGTAAGAGTTGGAACTGGAGATTTGGTATTGGAAAGATGGACATATTCCCTCCCATACTCGTAAGCTAAGGTGGAGAGAAGCAGCTAAATGAGCAGAAACAATCGAGCATAGCAATTTCTGTTCATTTTTCATAAAAAGAGCAATGTTACTTACTAAAAGGCAAAATAATTTTAAATATTATCTTGGAAGAAAATCTGTACATGGACTTTGCATTTTACATGAAAAATTATCATTTACCTCTTCCTTAGTTTGGTACAAGAGCTTAAGTTTTCATACTTTGGTCTTAATATTAATGGAAAATGTCTAAGCAATTCACAATTGCCAATCAGGATCTTCTAAAGGAACTTGTGGGTGATCAATGAAGAACATAGTTAAAATATGACTGTTGGAAATTGGACACGGGAAATACACCAAAGCTTAATTTCTTACTGTAAGAAAAAAAGGTCTGAAAGGATATAGTTTAAGAAAACCCAGGGTAGAAGAGAAAACCCACTGTGCTTTAATCATAGAGCACATTTGAAATATCTTCTATAAGCAACTTGAAATCAGGTTCTAGAATTTTAGTTCATTGCATTGAATTTTGCTTTTATTCAGGATTGAAATGAAAGATGTAAGATTCAGACATCTCCTTCAGCAGCTTGCTGTTAGGTGGGCTAGAAGACAAAAAGGTAGTCCTAACACATACACCCTCCAAGCTGAGGAGAGCACATAGCCTGCAGCATTCAGAGCACACTTGCAAAACACAATTGTGGAAAGAGCACGGCTGGTTCCTGAGTCTGTGGTTGATCTATACAGGTTGGCAGAACAGAGGGTGCACGCAGGTAGACATACTAGAGAAGTACTGAGATTTTAACTTGAACTCAATGGAAAACCTCAGAAAGGCTTTTGAGCCATGGAAGTAAAATGGCATTGTTAGGTGACTTCTTTCTGGAAAGATCTTCCTGGTTGTGTGGTGGAGAGCTGATCACAGAACTGGAATCAGAGATACAAAATAGGGGTCTTCATGGCAATTCTAGAAGAAATTGTTATGAAATCCTGAGCATGAGCAGCATTCACAGAGGGGGTCAGGGAGGGGATTTTATCTGAGGTCCAAGATGAGAAGATCAGTCCATGCTGAAGTGGATAGTGGGATGGATGGTGGGCCCCTTTACTGAAACCGGGATTGCAGGAAGAGAAAGTAGATTTTTGTGAAAGATCAGTTGGATTTTGAATGCTTGTGCACAAGATGTCTGTGGGTGGAGAATTGCAGCAGGCAGCTGGAAACAGTGCCTGGAGCTCCAGAGCAGAGATGTAGACTTCAGATAAGAAAAAATTGTGTGAGAGAAATTACCCACCATGAGCATGTGAGAAAAAGAGGTCCAGGACACAAGCTTGGTGAATACAAACAGTTAAGGGCTGAGCAAAGAGAAATTCTAGAAGCTGACCAAGAAATAGGGGAAATAAAGAACTGGAAAGATCAGTATCATGGGATCTTAGGGTGGAGAGGATCAGGAAGAAAAACATAGTCCATACTGTTAATTGCTGTGAGGCGTCCATTAGGTAAACTTGGCAAGAGCAGTCTCAGTGGTAGGGTGGGACCCGAAGTCAGCTGGCAGGTAAGATGAAGAGTCAATCAGGGGTGCAGAAGCAGAAACCCTAAGCATAGATTTTTTTTTTTTTGGAGGCTATTTCTTTAGGAAAGGAGAGGTAGTAACGGAGCGGGTCTGTATGTGCATGTTTGGGAGTAAAACATACACGCACAAAGAAACCCTTCATTTGTTTCATTGATCTGTCTGAGTGACAGAGATGTTGGCAATGAAAAATAACAATAGACCTCCTCCAGTTTTCAATGCTTCTTTTCTTCCTCTGGTCTCCTTTCTTCTTCTTCCCTTCTCTCCCTCTTTTCCTTCATTCTCTGACCCCTCCCTCCTTTCCTTCCTTTCTTGTTCCTTCCTTTTTTCTTAGCTTTCTTAATACAAGAAGAACAAATCATCTTCAATGAGCAGGGGAAAATGTGATAATCTATAGGAATTAGGTATATAAAAAACAAAATTACAGGGCCAGGGATTTAGTCAGTGGTACCTTGCCCGCCTCACAAGTGCAAGGCCCTGAGTTTGATCCCTGGAGCCAAAAACAAACAAAGAAACAAAAAACAAAATTACAACAATTTTGTTTAATGGGGTTAATTGGCTTTACTTTTGGTTCTAGAATCCAGCATTCATTCCATTAAACACAGTAAATGTTCCAGTGAACAGAACAGAAGAGGTTGGTTTAATAAACAGAAAAGGCCTAAACAAATAAGAGAGGAAAACAAAAAAGCCAAATGGGTAATTTTAAAGGTACTTTCCTTGTCAGCCAAGGACAGGAAGACAAAACAACAACAACAACAAAGATCTAGTTAAGCTAGGCATGATAGTGCTTCCTTGTAATCCCAGCTAAGCAGGAAGCTGAGGCAGGAAGTTCTCAAATTTGAAGGCAGTCTGTAGTCCACAGCAAGATTCCCTTCAAAAAGAAAAGGAAGGAGAAAGAGAAAGAAGAAAGAGGAGGGAGAGGAAGTGGAAGAAAGAAAGGGAGGGAGGGAAGGAGAGAGGAAGGGAAGTTAGGAAGTCAGGAAAATAACTAGTTAACATTCAGTAAGCTTTTTTATTTAAGTATTTAGACAGGGGACATCATTACCATTCCAATAAAACTGGACTGTTTGGGAAATCTGGCTGCTATCTCTCTAATCTTGATTTCTCAGAAGGCCAGATAAACAGCTTAGTTTTGGATTGGTGACCTAGAATTTTAGTGTGAATGACTCCATTGGTAGTTTTTGCCTGGCCTGTTGGGGCCTAGTCCAAAATAATGGCCTCCTGTCATTTTTTCGTAACAGTTATAAGTACAAAATTTTAGAAACTACTTACTTAATCTTCAAAGACAACAATAACATAAATTTGTAGCGTCAAATCCAAATATTTCTCTTTAATTCATTTACAGTCCATATCTTTTATGTGGAGGTCTTCTTTTTTAAAAACAAAAATCTCTTACAGTTATCTTCTACAGGAAATATGTAGAAGTTAAAGTGAATCAGAAGAATGACAGGACATTCATCTTTATAATATCAAATATAAAAAATACTCTTTAGAAATTGTATTAGTATGTTGATTACCTCAGCAAGGGCCAGAAATTTAGAATCTACTATCTCATTTTACAGCTGGGAAAGCTAAGGCTCTGGGAGATCAAGTGACCTGTCTAACAGTAGGACCAAAACATCTATTTTTATTTCTTTCTTTTTTTTTTTTTTTTAGTACCAGGGATTGAACTCAGGTCCTTGCACTTGCAAAACAGGCCCCGGAACCACTGAGCTAAATCCCCAGCCCTCTTTTTATTTCTTAACAGCTATCCAAACACTATCACCCTGTACAGATTTCCTCTTGTTAAACTAATGCAAGTTACTTTGTTACAAAGGAAATATAATAATTCTGTCCATTTTACTCCTAGAGGTTTCTTGCCAGTAACTCAAAGCACATTTTCCTCCAGGAAAATAAGCTGTACACCTTGAAGGCATTTGCCATCTACTAATTCTATACCTTTGTATTGATATTTATAACTTCCTATTGTCGCAGCTACTTTCTGTATTAGTGTTCTATGTCTATTTTCTACTTTGCGATGAGTCAGATCCTTCATTTCACCCACGCATACTCACGCGCACACACATACACACACACACACACACACACAAACACATGCATGCACCCTTTTGTCTTGTAAATTCATTTGCTTTTCATAAAGCTGTCTTCACTTCTGAGTTTATGGTCTACCTGGTCACGGTGTCCGCATGGCCTGGCTATACCAGCACACAGATGGTCTGAGCTTTACTTAGAGAGAGTCCCTGTCCCCAAGCCTTGTTCCCACAATTCATACAAAGGCCCACTTCAAAGGATCACCACTTAAGGGTCCTCTCTGGGATTAGAAACAGGAGGTTTGCCACGTGTTTTCTGTCCTGACTGCATTTCTCAGAGCCCCTTACACATGGCATTAGAATTGGAGACACTTAAGGAGAAAGAGAAAAAGAGAAAGAAAGAACACTCTTAAAGCTAATCCTGCTGTTGACAGAAAGCAGAATTAGACTTTGGAAAGTGTCCATTCCTTAAAATCACATATTGCTCTCATTTGTGCACGAAATGGTGCAACTCACATTGTACTTTGTCCAGTAGTGCACTTAATCCCCTGGAAAGAAAGCCATGAATCACCGCAGCAAGACTCTCGCCTCCCAAATAACTCTTTCTCAAATTAGAAGTGAGTAATTATTATAAGGATAAGTAACTCCGAGTTTCTCAGAATAGATAAGTTTCCTCAAGTCAGGATTCCCCCATCCCGAATCCTGGAAATGCTGCGCTTGACACCCCCATTCTTATGTTCAGGAACTGAAACATTTAAATGGGCATGAGTGGAAAAATCCACATTTGCTCACAGGATGTGATCACGGTTTCCTTGCTTCAAGTGCCATCTTAATGCCAATTGTGATTCGCACTCTAATTCAAGGAGCTAAGCCCTGGAGAAAGCCTCTAACTTTCCATAGCTGTGTTTAAATAGAGTTTGGGAGTGAACAATTGTCTCGCTGCTTTCCTAAACCAGCCTCCAAGAATATCCTACCACACAGCATTAGCCATACAAGAAGTGTTGTTCAGGTGTATCGCTGTGGTGGTTTCCATCTTAAAAGCAGATGTTTACCATTCACCAAGAGAGACTATAACAAGAACAATTAAAAAAACTATCGATTACAATAAAGATAATCCGAAGCAAATGCCAACTATTTTGGGAAACACATACTATAAATTTTTAACAACTCAGATATTCTTCTAGAGTTGTACCTCTTTGTTGTTATAGCAGTTCCATTTTTTTGTCTGAGCTTGGCTATCTCTGGTCACAGAAAAGGTCATGAACGTTAGGCAAAACTCAGTAAATAGGCTAATATAAAATCAGTCATTCCCAGGGCCATGGTCATGATACACAGGCCAGATGGACAATGTGCCATTTGTCATGCACTGTCCTACGTGGGCCTCACTTGATGAGTAAGAATCTGAGTTATGGCTTCTTGGCTGACATCAGCTGTCTCTAGGAACTTGAGTAACTGTCTCCCACCTACTGTGTGTGCGAGGAGAATATATTTGCTCAGAATTTAGCAAATCACCAAATTGGCCTCTTGGTATTTGTTCATCTGATACCACAATAAAACTATAACTGAAAACAAACTGGAAAACTTCTCCTAGTGAAGTGCATATCCACAAAGAACGATTACACAGACCTCACAAATTCTGGATGAGCTACAGACCTTCTCATTGCATCATAGAATCCATTATGGATCTGTAATCCGTGAGCTGAGCTCACCACCTGAGAAATGATTTGTATCTCAGGCTACTGGAACGCATCACACGCTTCACTATGTGAAATGATGTCTTCGTGACTGGGTTAAATTTCTATCTCTTGAATTTTACGGGTTGTTTTCTTTATCCTATTAAATCAGATTTTGTAAACAAATCTTTATTCTTTTCATCCATATCTGAATAATTTTACAATCTTAGAAGTCTGCTTTTTTTTCAAACTAAAGAATTATTTTTTCATTGTTTTGTGTTTTGTTTTGGCTTTTTGGGGTTTTTTTGTTTGTTTGTTTGTCTTTGCTTTTTCACTTACTAGTTTACTTGATATTACTATATCAAGGAAACCTATAAATAATATTGTTTTGTTTTGAACCATTTCACTACAAATATTGAGTAAACCTGTTAACGTCAGAAGTAGGGTACAGATCCTTTTGCTCACTTCTTCATTTGATCTTAGCCAAAAGTTAAGAAGTGATTTTTTGCTCACTTCGTAATAGAGGATTTCTGTGATAAACTTAGAGACAATGGTCTGGAAAGAAATTAAATGTATTGCATTATTCTGAGGAGCATTTTCAGGGGCTTATTTGATTTGATCATACAAGGCAGATTCAGCAGTTTTACAAAAAGTTTCTCAAATTCTCCATCTCTGTCCACTTTACCCTTATTTTTGCTGCACATGAACAGAATAGTTCACTGAGTATTTAGACCATGTCAGAACAACTACCTTTCACATACACAATCTTATTTCATCCTAATCAACACCTGTGAGGAATCAGCATGAGTATCTTCATTTTACACATAAGAAACTGAGAAAGTTGAGGAAAAAGTTTAGGAACACATCCAGTGTGTTGGGACTGGGATCAAAACTGAGTGTCCAGGGCCGGGGATTTAGCTCAGTGGTTGACCCAAGTTCAATCCCTGGTACAGAAAGAAAGAAAGAAAGAAAGAAAGAAAGAAAGAAAGAAAGAAAGAAAGAAAGAAAGAAAGAAAGAAAGAAAGAAAGAAAGAAAGAAAGAAAGAAAGAAAGAAAGAAAGAAAGAAAGAAAGAAAGAAAGAAAGA
>NW_022900926.1:75202255-75237845 GCF_012274545.1 Fukomys damarensis
TTTTTTTTTTTTTTTTTTTTTTTTGGTACCGGGGATCGAATTTGGGTCCTTGAGCATGCGAGCCAGGTGCTGGAAACACTGAGCTAAATCCCAGCCCTGATTCTTATATTTAAGGATGTGAATATAGCCTTTATATTCACAGTTTTCTTATACCAGTTAAGTATTTCAATTATTATAGGAAAAAAAAAATCTGTACCCACAGTAACAAATCTACTGCATTTGTCTCTGCAGCCTTCTCTCTATCTGGAGTTCTGTTTAGAATGAGATTATAGCACAATCACTAGACTCAATCTCATGAGTGGCAGTAATGTTATTAATTCAAAACATGGGATGCTACCAGTTTTCAATTTGGACAGTTGAAATTGTATGTGTGGCTATTTTCCACTTGTAAATTCAGTCTTTTATCCCCGTGAAGCATCTGAAATGAGACAAATAAAAATACTGTTGCTAAATATTTGGGGGATTATTTTATAAGCCAGTGAAAACAGAATCTTTCATTTATTTTACCAGTGGTGGGAGGGTTTTCTTTTTTATTTTACTGTGTAGGTCCCCTGGGAATGAGTGCACATAACACACAATAATATTCCTTTAACTTTTTTCTAAAAATACTATTAGTTCCACATGGTGACATTCATCTCCCTTTTCAGAAATGCCCTGAGAACTCCTCTGACAAGCCCAATACAATTCAAAAACATAAGGGATGGCTTGTTTTAACTTCTGTACTAAAGTCAAAACAAGACAACTTTTTAAAATAATACATATGGTCAAAATTAAAGATTTCTTTCCCAAATAATAATATTTTAAAAATTAAAACAAATTTCTCCAGTCCTTGCGTCTTTGACTGTGAGAGTAGGAACCCATGAGGGCACCTGGACGCAAAGGTCATTGCCTCACCCTTTTCCACTGTTGGAAATGCAGCAGCCAACTGCTGAAGAGAGAGCTAGGGACTAAATCAGAATTTCAAACTATTAAGCATCTAATGAAACATCTATGCTCTTCAATAAGCATGAAATTAGAGTAGTTTCTCACAAAATGTGCTCATCTTACTAATTTCTTATAGACGATTCTGGTCAAGTAAGTTTAGAGACAATGGTACATTTCCCTCCTCTCAGTGCTGCCATTTTAAGGGACCGCAGGATCGAAAATGGTTGAACTGTCTTACTGCCGTGTTTCCTACCTTCTCTGACAATGAAATTCTATTAAATGGCATCTCATGACGCTAATACTCTGTAGAACACTCCGGAAGCTATTGATTATTGGGAGAAAGGGTTCAAGATCTACAAAGGAGTGTGAGTTAAAGTTTTGTCTCTTGAATTTTCTGTCACCTGGACAAATCACAAGACCTTATTGAGTAAAAATGGGGTGGACATAATCCTTCTTCTCCCTGAGTCAAAGCGAGTTGAAGAGAAAGGAACATAATAATGGATATGAAGGTATTTCCTAGTCAGCAAAGTTGCATATACAGTGGTTAACTTACCTCATCTTTTGTTAAGAAGAAAAATCAGGTGACTTTCTTGCTTTGGCACATCAGGCTCCCATATTGGCACTTAAGCTGCACCCTTGGGAGGGGCTCCCCTGAGATCCCATTTTGCAATCAGTCCTGAGCTTTGTCTCCCAAGGGAGCTCAAGGTGACCTTCAGACATGGTCTCTCTGTTTTTCATAATGTGCTTGAGACAGAAGGCCAAAGTTTTTATTTTATACCTTAGCATATGTAGGAGCTACTGTTCAGAGACATTAGAAACACAGGAGACAGCAAACCATTAGCTAAAATAAGAAAGGGGGAAAAAAAAGTCAAGCCACTGCTGGCTAGACAGTCAGGATTTCCAAAAGTACAGACAAGATAACTAGTTGCTCGAGAGAAACTTTGATGTCTAGAGAGTTACTTGTTATTTTGTTAGGTTATCTTAGCTATGTGGTGTACAAGCTGAAGTCTGTCTTTTGAATTATTTTGAAAAGCACTGTTAAGTGTGGCTTTCCTTTAATTTGTAATGATAACTTATCCACGTTCCCAGAAAAAGAATGCACAGTCAATAAACCCATAATGACAAGTTGGTATAATCCCTTTTCCTGGACCTTCACTGTTGCCAGTTTTCATCCTTGATTCTTTGAGTTTGAAAGATATTTTCTATGCTTATATAGTATTTAATAATACTTTGTACTCATGACATTATGTTGATATGGTATCTTACGAATTTTAAATCTTATAACAGCCCTTATAATCAGAATAATTATTAACTGTACTTCTCACACTGAAGTGCAAAAGAGAAGATTTAACGTATGTGCCTGGTTCTTAATAATGGTAATTAACAGGACAGGTGAGCTAAAGTAAATATTAACAAATGATATCTGTTGAAGATATCCTTTATGTTAAGTACTATATATACATCCTTTTTTTCCCTCTGCAAGATAAGTAATATTTTTTTCTCAGTGTACAGATAAAGAAATTTAATACTTTTCAGAAGTTCATGCAGCCAAAGGACAGAGCTGAGGTTTGAACCCAGATCTTCTGCCTGTAAGACTGATCTTTTCTCATTGAGTGATACCGCTCTCCAAACTTCAGTGGTGTGATTCTGGGCCATGACATAGCATTTTATCTTTTAAAAAATTATATTTTATAATATCTGATTGTAAGAAAATAAAATAGCAGATTTTTCAGTAATTAAACTCAAACCTGCCCAAATATATGTAGAAATATTTTGCCTAGATAGGTATAATATAACCGAGCAATTGTTACTTTCGTGCTAAAATCCTTATTGGATGGATTAAAACAACCACTCAAATCTCACCTTCCTTTTGGATATTCAAGGCAAATGTGTTATTTTTCAGATTATGAGTTCATACTTTGACATTATTTTTAGGTCTAAAAAATATGAAGCTTGTGGATAAGCCTTTGCTTTCCTTCTTGACTTTCCAAGTTAAAAAATAATAATAATAACATCACCTGAGTTTTGTGGCTCTAACTTGTCAATATTCAATGTAATTTTTTATTCATTAAGTTGATTGATACGTTTTAGCTACCCATTATGCTCATAGTCATTATTAGGAATTTGTACCTGTACATGATATATCTTGCTTCTTACTTTTTCCCATTTCCCTTCCCTCCTTTCAACCTCTTCACCCCTCCCTATTTACATAAGCTTTGCAGTTTTTTCCTTTTTAAAAACATGTTTTTTCTTTCCCCTCTTTTCTTTCCCCCACTCCCCTTCCCTAGTTCCCTTTGCTTTGAACATTTTCTTCCTATTTCACAATATCTTATTATACATTTTGGTCCTCATTTACACTTTCAGTTTTTCACACCAGAGAAATAATTCAGTATCTACACACATGTGTCCTATTTATTTTGCTTAAAAGTATGGCCTCGAGGTGCATCCATTTAGCTATAAAAATCTCTAGTTTGTCTTTTTTGATGGCTGAGTAGTACTCCATTTTGTGTATATTAAGAAACTACATCAACCAATAACAAATGTTGGCGGGGCTGTGGGGAGAAAGGAACCCTTCTCCACTGTTGGTGGGAGTGCAGACTGGTTCCATCAGTGTGGAGATTTCTCAAAAAACTAGGATTAGCGGTTCCCTTTGATCCATCTATTTCCCTTCTGGGTATGTTCCCCCCAAAATCAAAAGCATCATACCATAGCGATATATGTACACCCATGTTTATAGCAGCACAGTTTGTAATCGCTAATCTTGGAAACAGCCAGAATGCCCACCAACGGATGATTGGATATTCAATATAATTTTTAAAGGTATTAATCATAAAAATTAGCCTTTATACACATGGCAATGCCCTTCTTGATGGTTTTCAGAATTTAGTCAGCCATATATTTTGAAGGCCTTCTTGTGCTAAACTTGCTCTTGGATGTTAGAGAGAAAGTGATGAATGGCGGCAAAGGTCCCTGCCCTAAGGAAAATTACTGTCTAGAGGGCATGCAGGTGGGAAATCACAACCAGAGCACAGACAGCCCGTGAGTGTTACATTGAGGTAAAGAGAAGGGGCACCTAGGCAGCATTAGGGAAGAATTACTCGGGAGACTGATCTCTCAGCTGAATCTCGAAGGACAAGTGTCTGTGGATGAGACAGGTAGACAAATAAGAATGACACAAGCCCAAGTAACCCCATGACACACACGTATGACACACGGGGAGATCGTGGGAGCAGCTCAGCATTACTTGAAATATGTCTTCAAATGCAAATAATTTTCTCATTTGCAAAGTTGGGATCAAAATAAATGAGTCCTGTCTTTCTTCAGAGTCTTTTCTAAGTTAAAAATGGAAAAAAAAAAAAAAAAAAAGGCGGGGGATTTAGCTCAGTGGTTCCGGCGCCTGCCTCGAAAGTGCAAGGGCCTGAGATTGATCCCTGGTACCCCCCCCACCAAAAAAAAAGAAGAAAAAAAAAAAAAAAAAAGGCTGGGGATTTAGCTCAGTGGTTCCGGCGCCTGCCTCGAAAGTGCAAGGGCCTGAGATTGATCCCTGGTACCCCCCCCACCAAAAAAAAGAAAGAAAAAAGAAAAAAATAGATTTAATAGGAGTGGGGCTAGGTGTGGAGGTGGCAAAGCGATTGATATAATGAGATAATTTCTGCAACGAAATCGCTATGGTCAGATCTGTCACATTTGCATGCATACAATTTCAACAAGAAAGTTTCATTTATAGATTTTGTCTGACAGCTTTTGGGACTACCAGATCTTTACCTTCCATCATATTATCCTCTGTCGGGCATTTGAATGGTATTCAATTTACCTACCTACTAGGAACATACTCTTGCATCACTGGTTCTTTGGAGACATGTGTGTATTTTCTCCAATGCACCATTTGTCTGTCTTCTCCTCTCCTTCCCCCGACACCTTTGTTCCTCTGTCCTGTCCCTCTCCCACCTCCCCTCTCCTTCTCTTTCCTTCCTTTCCCTTCCTTTTCCTTCCTTCCGTCCCGCCACCCAGCACTGGGGATTAAACCTACAGGAGCTCCACCACTGAGGAATATTTTATTTTGAGTCAAGATTTCACAAATTGTCCAAGTGGGCCTGGAACTTGCGATCCTCCTGCTTCAGCTTCCCAAGGAGCTGGGATTATAGGCTCGCACCACTGCACCTGCTGCATTATCCTCGTAATAAAGAAGGTGCAGCAACATTCCAAATTGGATAATTTCTGAATTCAAAGCTTTCAATGTTGCATAACTGCATAATGTCCTCTTTCCCCATAACTTCATCTAGTCTACTCAGATTCGGACATTAGCAATAAACTACAATAAAATGCTACTTCTGCTGCCATTTAATATTGCCAAATATGGAGGCATTCAGCCTTCTTACAATCACCTGAAAAGGTATAACATGATGGAATAAACTGTTGAGGTTTTGTTTTTTTTTTAATTCTAGAAGTATGTCACTACTATTTTTTTAAAAATAAGGTATGAAAAAGAGCGTAGGTGCGAAGCCCTTCAGAGAAACAGTTGAGATAATCCTCTTAAAGTCTGAGTCTCATTCCACTGTCTGGAAGCCAAGCATTCTTACCTGGAAACTCGATGACAGTGTGTGCAAGTTGTGACATGATTTGCTTCCTTTCACTTTAACTCAAGGTAACTTTCCCAGGAAAAAAACTGGCTTGTGATTCACCTATAGCCACTCCCTCTCCCTTATGTGAAGAGTTCCATCCCTGAAGTTCAGTAGAGCAGCCATTTAGGGTTGGATATTTTTGGGGAATTGGAATTACCGTATGCCACTTTACTGTAGTCTGAATCTTGCTGAATCTGTTCATCCTCCTAGTCCAATATAGGAAAACTTACTAAGCCGTATTAGACTAATTGCAGAACAACTGGCTGAGGACTTTTTAAAAAAAAATGTCAAGCTACTTGAGATTAAAAACTTTAAAAGTGAACAAAACTAATTCGGACTTTTGTGTAAACCTAAAATTAACTTTTTTTGTGGTAGAAAAACTAAATACATAACATGCATTGTTCTGTGGATCTTAAATATTTGCAAAGGTTCTTTAACGATTCAGCAGAAAGGCATTGGCTTAATGAAAAACTAACCATCTTAACCATCTTAATGGTTAGTATTTCCCATCTAAATTGTGTTGAAGTTACTAAGTAAGGGATAAAGGAAACTGTCAAACTGCTCAATAGAGATTCAGCAAATACTAAAGCCTAACTGCTTCTTATTTGACTGGAAATATTTTATTTCATCCAGTATATTTCCAACAATATGATAATCCAGGTAACTTATTTAGATGAACATTATGAAAACTACAGAGTGATCAACATACTAGGAAAACACAGCTGGACATCATTTTTAAGCTACCATATTATTTGCATACAACTCCTGCAGCAGCCAGACAATGATTCATACAGTGAAATGTGAAATCACCATACATTTCCTGAAATTCCACCTCTTCCATGAAATCTTATATTAATTAACTAAAAGAAGTGCTATTTTTCCCAAGCTAAACAAACAATGTAATTTCCTCTATATTCACTTTTCCCCCTCAGCTGAGGGATTATGACATACTTTCTTCATATGTACTTGCACAACGTTAGGGCTGTTAACTAAACAGAAGAAACAAAGGGACAATCTGAGTAATTTTTCAGCCTCTTAGGCTATAAATTGGAAAGGGAAGAAAAACAAAAAACAAAAAATACAAACCCATGTCTTATCTCCTGCTGTTGGCTCAGCCTTGCTTTGCCCCATGGGTGTTCGTATTTGAAGAATGATGAAGACGATAATAAGGAAGATGGTCAAAGCATCTGTTTAAAAGGAAGGTGATAAAGCAATTTTCTTATGGGTAAAACAAGCAATTTTTTTTAGACAAAATAGTGAAGGGCTTTCTTTGACTTGCCCCCGAGGATTTCTACCTCCTCAGTGGCATTGGATAATCATTTGTTTTGATTCTGCATGTTAGCTGTATGACTTTGGGCAAGTCGCTTATCCTTCCTAAGACTCAAGATCCTCATCCTGAATAATATGAACCTCAAAGGACCAATCTGAGCTCAAGGACTCTCAGCCTAGGCAGAGAAATAAAACAGTGTTTACAATATTTTTGGTACTAGGTCTGGCACATGGTTGGTCCTCAATAAATGACACATATTATGGAGAATTAATAAGCCTATACTTAATGTCATATAAGACTACCTGTGATGAAGATTTAAGTTCTGATAACATCTACTCTTAATTGTGCGTTTAACTTTTGCCAAGCGAAGTATTATTGTACATATTATCTCACTCTTTATATACCAACTTCATAAACTCTTTGAACTTCTATTGCTGCATCCATAAAGTGAGAAAGTAACATCTTCTTAATGAGATGATAAATATTTGGTGTGTCCAGAAAAATACATGTTTAACACATGATTGTCAGCCAATCTTTGGAACTACTATTATTGTTCAATATCAAATATATTGTTGACTTCTAGATCTATATTATCAGTCTATACTATTTTCTGTCTTGATGCACATGAGTCCAGCCTTCTTTGTGATGTCTCTAAATTCTACAGTCTCTCCAATCAAGTCATTTTGGACTTTTTTCTTCTCCTCTTATTCTGACAGCCAAAGAATCATAAAAGCCCCAAGCCATTCCTCCCTTCTTTATATATTTTATCACTGAATTTACTGATGCCGGTATAACTCCATGAATATGCTCTGGGAACTCTTGCTTCTTAATCTGTATTCATGCCCTCTCACTTCACTAACTGCCTTTAGAATTACTTGCTCTCCCTTCCTTTCCAAATTCTAGCCATTCCATCTCTGACTTTGGTGGCCATAAGTTCTTCTTCTACTAAAACCTCTATAATGATGATGACGACAATAACAAGATGATAATAATTACTATTGATTAAGCTTTGCTATGTGTCAGTGCCAAAAACTTTATATATGCTATCTCATTTAAATCTTAGAACTACTCTAGTAAGGCAAGCATTATAATTTTCATCAAAATGAAGTCAAGAGAATCAGTAAGTTCCAAAAGTCATGCATACAGAAATGGGTGGTAGGGCCTAAATTTGAAGGAATACCTGCTGACTTCTAACCCTTTCTCCTAACTACTAGGCTGTGCTTTCTCCTTTTCATATCCACTGTGGGTTTAATGGTGCCATTGCTTGCTGTGTCATTAGTTAATTCTTCTGTATATATTCAATCTCCTTCTAAGGTGGTTATTCTCCATTTGCCCTCTAAATCTCTGCTCTGCTTTACTCTGGGCCTTAAGAAGCTAACTTTTGGGCTGCCTCATCCATTTCCTTACTCTCTGCTTCCAGATGGGTTTGCCCAATGGAAGACACGGCCATCTCATGGTTGGGAAGACAGAAGTATCCCTCCCATTCCCCTATCGCTCCTTCCCTGAACCACCAAGTCGCTGTATAACCACAGCTCCTACAGGGGGCTTTCTCCCAGGGACTCCACTCTCTGATAAGACTTCCCTCCCACCTTCTTCATTCAGGTCTGGTGCTGGTAATACCTTCCTGCCAAATCTAATGTCTTGGTATTTCATCATTCCTTGTTGGTTTCCTTAATCTCGTTCATTCCACTGTAAATAATCCCTTCTTTAAACTAGTTTCAGTTAAATAATTTTAATTTTTTTTTTATTGAGTTTATTGGTACATTTAGGGATACAGTACAGTTACATTCATTGTTGGGATCATGTACCTTTACATGGCAAGTCTTGATTCTCATTTTTTTCCCCTTACCTCAGCCCTCCCTTCACCCCCTCCTCCCCTCCCCATCTACAAACACTTTATTTTCATCTTTTCATTCTCTCACATTTTTTTCTTTTCCCTTTTTGTTCTTCCCCTACGTATCACACCTTCCCTACATCTTTAGCTCCTTTCCTCCCATTTCTAAATGTCAGTAATCTTATTAGAATCTTATGCATTGTTGCAGAATATTCACACCAGGGAAACTATTCGGTATTTACACATGTGGGACTTATTTATTTCACTTAGGAGTATATCTTCAATATGTATCCATTTTCCTATGAATGAATCTATTCTCTCGCTCTTTATGGCTGAGTAATATTCCATTTTATAGAAAAACCACAACTTCTTTATCCAGTTTCCAACGGATGGGCAAATAGGTTGTTTCCAAGATTTAGCTATTACAAACTGTGCCGCTATAAACATGGGTGCACATACTTCTCTGTGATATGATTCTTTCAGTTCTCTTGGAAAGATACCCAACAGAGGGATGGCTGGGTCAAATGGAACCTCCAGTCCAAGCTCTTTGAGGTATCTCCATATTGATTTCCATAGTGGTTGCACTAGTCTGCACTCCCACCAACAATGGAGGAGGGTTCCTTTCTCCCCACAACCCCGCCAACATTTGTTATTGTGTGATTTCTTGATAGCAGCCATTCTTTGTGGGGTGAGGTGGAATCTCAGTGTTGTTTTCATCTGCATCTCTCGAATGACCAGTGATGTGGAACATTTTTTCATATATTTTCTTGCTGCTTTCACTTCTTTGTATGAGAAATGTCTGTTCATTTCGGATGCCCATTTTTGGATCGGGTCTTTATATTTGGGGGGACTGATTGTTTTGAGTTCTTTATATATCCTTGATAATAGTCCTTTGTCTGAGGTACAGCTGGTAAAAATTTTTTCCCACATTGTAGATTGTCTCTTAGTTCTGCTAATGGTTTCTTTTGAAGTACAGAAGCTTTTTAGTAAGATGAGATCCCAGTTGTTGATTCTTTCTGCTAGTTCCCGTGCTACTGAGGATTTGTTCATAAAGTCTTTTCCTATACCAATGTCTTCCAGAGTTCTGCCTAACTTACTTTCCAGCAAGTTTAATGTTTCTGTTTTAATATTTAGATCTTTAATCCATTTGGATTTTAATTTAGTGCATGGCGAAAGATAAGGGTCTAATTTTAATCTGTGACAGGTTGATATCCAGTTTTTCCAACACCATTTATTAAAGAGGCTATCTTTCCTCCACTGAGGATGGTGAGCTCCTTTGTCGAAGATGAGGTAGCTGAGTACATCTGCATTTGTTTTTGTGTCTTCCAGTCTGTTCCATTGATCCTCAGGCCTATTTCTTTGCCAGTACCATGCTGATTTTATCACAGTGGCTTTGTAGTATAGTTTCAAATTGGGAATTGTTACACCTGGTGCCATGTGACTGTTGCCTATAATGGCTTTTGCTATTCTAGGTCTCTTGTGGTTCCAAATGAATTTTTGGATTCTTTTTTCTAGTTCTGTGAAATATAGTGTTGGAATTTCAATTGGCATTGCATTGAATGTATATAGCAGTTTCGGTAGTATGGCCATTTTCACTATGTTGATTCTTCCTACCCAGGAGCAGGGGATATCTTTCCATTTTTTTATATCCTCTTCGATTTCTTTTTTCAGAGTGCTGTAGTTTTCAGTGTAGAGATCTTTTGTTTCTTTTGTTAGATTGATTCCTAGATACTTCATTTTTTTGGATGCTATTGTAAAAGGAATTTTTTCCCTTATTTCTCTTTCTGTCTGTCTGTTATTTGTGTATAGAAAGGCTATTGATTTTTGGGTATTCACCTTGTATCCAGATACTTTACTGAATCTGTCAATTAAGTCTAGAAGTTTTTTGGTGGAGTTTTTTGGATCTTCAATGTAGAGTATCATATCATCAGCAAATAATGATAGTTTAACTTCTTCCTTTCCTATCTTTATTGCTTTAATTTCTTTCTCTTGTCTAATTGCTGTGGCTAATGTTTCCAGAACTATATTGAAGAGAAGTGGCGATAGTGGGCATCCTTGTCTTGTTCCTGATTTTAACATGAAGGTTTTCAGTTTTTGGCCATTCAATATGATGTTGGCTGATGGTTTTTCATAAATAGCCTTTATTAAATTGAGGTATAGACCATCTATTCCAATTTTTTGCAGGGTTTTTATCATGAATGGGTGTTGAATTTTATCAAATGCTTTTTCTGCATCTATTGAGAGGATCATATGGTTTTTGTCCTTGACTTTGTTAATATAATGTATTACATTCACTGACTTTCGTATGTTGAACCACCCTTGCATCTCTGGAATAAATCCGACTTGGTCATGATGGATGATCTTCTTAATAATCCTCTGTATTCTGTTTGCTAGTATCTTATTAAGGATTTTTGCATCTATATTCATTAAGGAGATTGGTCTGTAGTTCTCCTTTTTGGTTGTATCTTTCTCTGGTTTGGGAATCAGAGTGATACTTGCTTCCAGGAATGAATTTGGAAGTATAGCTTCTCTTTCAATTTCATTGAAAAGTTTGAAGAGTAATGGTAGTAGTTCTTCTCTAAATGTCTTGTAAAATTCAGCAGTGAATCCATCAGGGCCTGGGCTTTTCTTTGTTGGTAAGTTTTTAATTACATTTTCAATTTCACTGATTGTGATTGGGGTGTTTAAAATGTTTTTATCTTCTTCGTTCAACTTTGGTAATTCATAAGTATCTAGAAATCTGTCCATTTCTTCTGTGTTTTCCATTTTATTAGAGTACAGGTTCTCAAAGTAGGTGTTCATGATCCTCTGGATTTCTTTCGGATCTGTTGTGACTTCGCCTTTTTCATTCCTAATTGCATGGATCTGAGCCTTTTCTTTCCTTTTTTTGATAAGATTAGCTAAGGGTTTGTCAATTTTATTTATTCTTTCAAAAAACCAGCTCTTTGTTTCATTTATTTTTTGTATCGTTTTCTTAATTTCAATTGCATTGATTTCTGCTCGGATCTTTATAATTTCCTCTCTTGTTCGAGCTTTGGGTTTTTCTTGCTCTTGTTTTTCTAGGAGTCTAAGTTTCATCGTTAAGTTGTTTATTTGAGCCCGCTCTGTTTTCCTAGTGTGGGCATTCAATGTTATGAATTTTCCACGTAGAACTGCTTTCATTGTGTCCCAAAGATTCCTGTATGTTGTATTGGCATTCTCATTTATTTGTAAAAACTGTCTAATTTCTTCTTTAATTTCCTCTGTAATCCATTGATTGTTTAGGAGAGTGTTGTTCAGTTTCCATGTGCTTGTGAAGTTTCTATAGTTTCTTGTGCTATTGATGTCTAGTTTGATTGCACTATGATCTGATAATAAACAGGGGATGACTTCAATTTTTTTGCATTTATTTAGACCTGTTTTGTGAGCCAGTATGTGGTCTATTTTGGAGAATGATCCATGTGCAGCCGAAAAGAATGTATATTCTGGTTTTTGGGGGTGGAATACTCTATAAACATCTATTAAGTCCATGTGTTCCAAAGCTTGGTTCAGTTCTATTATTTCATTGTTGATTTTCTGCCTAGTAGATCTGTCAATTTGTGATAGTGGGGTATTTAAATCCCCCACTACAATTGTATTAGTGCTTATTTGGTTTTTCATGTTACTTAATATTTGTTTTATATAGTTGGGGGCATTTATATTTGGTGCATATATGTTTATGATTGTCAGCTCTTCCTCTTGAATTGTTCCCTTTACAAGGATGTAGTGTCCTTCTTTGTCTCTCTTAATGAGTTTTGGTTTGAAATTTACTTTATCTGAGAATAAGATTGCTACCCCTGCTTTTTTCTGGACTCCTGACGCATGGAGAATTGTTTTCCATCCTTTCACTTTCAGTCTATGGACTTCCTTTTGCACTAGGTGTGTTTCTTGTATACAACATATTGTTGGATTTTGCTTCTTAATCCATTCTGCCAATCTGTTTCTCTTGATTGGTGAATTGAGGCCATTAACATTGATGGTTACAACTGATATATTTTGACTTATTCTTGTCATGTTTTTGTCCATTTGTTGACTCTTTTTACTTTTTCTCCCATCTCCTTTTAGTTTCTTGCCTTGCCTATTTGATTTGGTCTGTTGGGCCTCATGTTATTGTGAATTTCGTTGTCCTTTTCTAGGATATTGTTTAGAATTCCTTGCAGTGCTGGTTTGGTGTTCATGAAATTTCTCAGGTGCTCTTTGTCGTGGAAGTATTTTATTTCCCCATCTATTTTGAAAGAGAGTTTTGCAGGATACAAAAGTCTAGGTTGGAGATTCTTTTCTTTTAGGACTTGGAATACCTCACTCCAGGCTCTCCTTGACCTAAGGGTTTGTGTTGAAAAGTCTGCTGTGATTCTAATGGGCTTCCCTTTGCATGTGATTTGTTTCTTTTCTCTTACTGCTTGTAGTATTTTGTTTTTCTGTTGGATTTCTGGAATCTTGATTATTATATGTCTAGGTGTAGATTTTTTTTGATCGTGGCTAGTTGGGGTTCTATATGCCTCACTTATCTGTATGTCTAATTCTTCCCTTCTGTTTGGGAAGTTTTCTGTCATTAATTCTGTGAAGAGCTTTTTTATATCATTTGTGTTTTCTCCTGTTTTTTCATGAATTCCTATCAGTCTTATGTTATTTTTCTTTGTATCGTCTAGGAGTTGTTGGATTGATTTCTCATGATCCCTTACTGTTTTTAATAGACCTCTTTTTTCACGGTCACTGACTGCTATCCTATCTTCTATATCTGAAATTCTATCTTCGCAATCTTTTATTCTGTTTCGTACACTTTCAATAGAGTTTTTAATCTCCTGGATATCTGTTTGAATCTGTTTTATGGATTCCATTTCTTTCCTCTGTTGGGCATTCATTGTTTCCATGTCTTTCTTATGCTGAGTCTTCATGGCTTCTATCACAGTCTTGAGCTCATCTATTTTTTTCTCAGTTTCTGCTCTAGAGTCTCGAATCATGACTTCTATTTTGCTCATCATCTCTCTGGCTAGCTGGGAAATTATTTCTGATTTGAATTTTTCTAGAGCCTGATTGATCAATTTTGTTACCTCCTGTGCTATGGGTCCAGGGAGTCCTGTTGGTTCACTATCAGACTTTTCATCCTCATTTGTCCTACTATTTGCTATTGGTGAACTGGATATTTGTTTTTGTGTCTTGCTTAAGTGTTTTCTCATTTTTATTTTTATTGTTGGGTTGTCCTTCTTTAATTTCTGGGTATTACTTAAATCTTCCTAATATAGTTGCGTTTTAGCTTTTGAGTTTCTAATGACTCATAGACATTCTCGTTTTCATAATATCAGAGAAAACAACTCTTTAAATCAATCACCACTCTTTGTCCCAATTGATACATTCAGCAGCCCAATAGGATCAGGCACAGCTTGCCAACTGACCACTTATGGTAGTCATTAATGTATCACCTTTAACTCATGTGAATTAGATTAATTTCAAGAAGCAGCTCATAGTATGTTTGCAGTGAATATTCTTTTCAATATGGCATCTTTACCATTTAGGATGGGGGGTTCGACTTAGAACAAGAGGATTAGATAAGTGAAAGAATTAGAGCAGGTTTGAAGTGAATCCAGAGGTTGTAGAATTACCTTACTATCTTTACAAAGCTATTAAGTTCAGGGGGGATAGAGAGAGTGCAGGAATAAGGACAGGAATATATCCCCTTAACAGTAACAGGCGCTTGCCTTCCCTTGAAGGTACAGAGCCATGAGTGAGGTAAAATGACTGGAGAAAAGAACATAAAGAGAAACCCGTCCTAAAAACAAAAAATAAAAAAAGAAGTCTGAGTTCTTCAGGAACTGGAATAAAAAGGGAGATGAGGGACACTATGGTGGAGCAAGAGACTGAGTTGGAGAGACAGGACAGAAAAAAGAAAGAAATTTTAGGGTGGAAAGAGGAAAAAAGAGACAAGAGAGAGGGAAAGAAAAAGAATTTGAAGGTCCTCTTTCAGGCTATCTCTGATCTCATATTATACCACATGCACAGTCATATGCGGAACCCAATCCCCTGGTTATAGCTAGCCAATGGCTGTTCCTCACGACTGAGACTGAACACAATCTACAAAGCCTAACTTTAGTTTCCTTACCCTCAGGGTTGAACTCCACTCCGTTCTATTACAGGTTTCCCCTGCCCTTTCTTTAAAGATGATCAAAGTTCGGAGCTCAGAAAACTACCCTTCATGGGAACCTATGCCTCTGCAGAGTTGGTCTAAGGACTGGCCCGATCAGGAGTTTTGAGAACGGGGGGGGGGGTCGTGTGGGTGTTTCAAGGGCGCCCGCGCGGCTACCTTCCTTCCTGGGTCTGTTGTCGCGCAGGCCGGGAGCTCACGCGCACGCCGCCGGGTGATCGCAGACAGGCAGGTAGGCAGGCAGCTGAAAAAAACCCCCTCTGGGGTCCTTGGGTCCTTCCTGGGTCTGTTGTCGCGCAGGCCGGGAGCTCGCGCGCACGCCGCCGGGTGATCGCAGACAGGCAGGCAGGCAGGCAGCTGAAAAAAACCTCAGTTAAATAATTTTAAATGTGTCATCTGATCCCTGACCGGAACCTTCACGGATTCACCACAAGCTCAAATTCTGAAGAA
This sequence comes from Fukomys damarensis, assembly GCF_012274545.1. NCBI lineage: Eukaryota > Metazoa > Chordata > Mammalia > Rodentia > Bathyergidae > Fukomys > Fukomys damarensis. The sequence goes on from NW_022900926.1 coordinate 75,217,513, forward strand.
GAGACTTAAACATAAGAGCTCTTCAATACATATTGATCAGCCCTCTTATTAATGAAAGAGTATGCATATGTATGTGTGTATAATGTAACAAAGCTCACAAATGTGAATCCATACAGACAGCAATCTATCTTCTTCTGAATTTTTCTTGTGGATCGTTATCAACTATGCCCAGAAATCTTAAATCAAGTCATCATAAAGAAGGAATATATAGAAAATACTCAGAGAGTTTTAAGGTGACATTTTATGAGTCTGTCCTGATAATTGCCTTCTTTTCCTTCCAGGTTTCTTCATGATATAAGTGCTTCCTGGATAAACAAAATGTTGATTTTTAGATGTAGGCTAGTCTGTCACAGAACAAGGCAGCCTCTGACCGTAGATCTCCCAGCATGAATGGCCTGTGTGTTTCTGCAGCTACACACTTGTTTCCCTGGGCTAAGAACCACCTTTCTCTGGAAGGGTGTTCTCACAGCTCATCTTTGCTGAGCCAGTTCTTCCTGTCAGGCACAGCTTCATGCTTTTTCATGATCTTAAAAGCCTCTCCCCTTTCAACTCCTTTCCAGGAACTTTATTAGCAGCCTGCTCAAATTAAGCTAGTTTTTTTCTACCAGAAAAGATTACTTGAATTTGGAAAAATCAACTAAGGCAGTAAATGAATGTAATATTTATCTTTGGAGTTAAGGAAGGATTTCCAGTTGGCTGGTTTTCTATTATAAAAAGCATTTCTGATTGCATTCTTGCATCAAGATGGGGCTACTAGCATACAAAGAAAGCAAATCTATGAAAAAGAAAAACATTTTCTGACATTTGTGACAATAAAACTTTAAAAAAAAAAAAAACACCCAGGCAAATCCACTTAAATTAATCCATTGGAAAGTAAAAGTGAAAACTTGCAGTAGAGAGAATTATGTGCCTCAAGCTAGTTTCAGTAATTTGGAGATTACTTGCTACTCGAAAATACAGGAAATATTAACTATTTTAGGTCATTTTTGTTGGGTTTTTTTGTTTTGTTTTGTTTTGTTTTGTTTTTGGTACCAGGGATTGAACTCAGGTCTTTGCACTTGCAAGGCAGGTCACCAAACCACTGAGCTAAATCCCCGGCCTTAGGTCATTTTTGACAAAGGTTCATACAATTTTTCTAACTCTGCTCCCTTTATTAAATTTCCCATCATAATAGAACCACATATTTTGGGGGGGGGGTTTGACACAGGGTCTCACTATGTAGGTGAGACTGACCTGGAACTCACTATGTAGCCCAGGCTGGTCTCGAACTCACAGTGATCCTCCTGCCTCAGCCTCCCGAGTGCTGGGATTACAGGTGTGTGCCACCATGTCCAGCTCGAGAACCACATTTTAAATGAAGTAAATCACCCAAAAATGAGAATGTGACAATATCAGCAATGGTAGCTTTGAATTTGAAGGTAAAGGAATACAGGCCAAGGATAGACTTGCTGATATTTTCTTTTCCTATTAGAATGACAATACCATCTAATCACTGAATTTGATGATCAGGGATATTATGATACATTCAAGTATTCAGAACCTTCACAAACAATTATCTAAAATTTTGTATGAAATAGGTTCAGCCTTTTTTACTTGTCCTAATAGTTTCGGAGAAGCCCGAAGTTTATTAAAGGTAAAAACCACAGCAGCAAGAAAAAAGACTTTTCAGACTGCCATTGCTGAAGAGATATAGTCAAGCTTGGTGTAGTCACTAATCCTTCAAATGCAAGAATCCATCAAGACTCAGTCTAGGTGTCCATCCCTATTAACCAGGTAGGCTGGGGTCCTTTATTATGAGCAAGGTGCAGATAAACACGGCTTTGCCACGCTCAAACCAAGAAGGCCTGGGAAGTTGACTGGGGAAGCTTTTTGGCTTCCTAAACATTAGTAGGTTCAAGAATTGCAGGCTCAATATATAGACCTTAAATTTCACAAATTAATGTAACCAGGAGCTACTAAATCTGAGAAGAGCAATTCTCAACCCAGGTTGTGCAGCAGAATTAGTCATCATCAGAACTTTAAAAATGTGTACGTGGCCCAGAGTCAGTCCTGAAATTCTGAATCAGTGTTGTCTGGGGTAGGGACGTGTTGAGTCTTATTTGTAAGCTTTCTGGGTGACTCAGGCAGAATCAAAGTTAAGAACCACAGTTCTAGAACACATCATTCAACACTGCCCAAAGTCTTGAAAGCAAATGTGTATGAGGAAGCTGACCTTTCCTTTCTTCTTCTCTCTGCCCCCTTTCCATCTTTTTTTTTTTAATCCCTTACCTATCTTAAGTCCAAATCAACATCTTTTCTTTCCAAAAGGGAAATTTACTAGGAAAGGCAAATTAAGATTACAGTATTGTTTGTTAAACACTAAGATACTGATACATTAATAAGAATTTCTTAAGTCTTTACCGTGTGCTTATCAGAATAAATGTCACCAAATGAACTTGAGAGTTTTATTTCACTACAGTTGCAGGGTATGCCTGTCTTGGCTAATCTACGATATTCCTATACCTGCCAACTCCATCTGGCATTGTGTTGGCCAGTTGATATGGTCCCTCTCTCAGATGGTACTGAAACAATACATTCTTTTTCTGTCCCTCTTTTACCATACTGTGAAGAATATTATTTTATTTATGTTTGCTATTGCATCATGTTCTTTCTTTCAAACTAATGTCATAACTTATCTTTCCTAAGTTTTCAAAGTGTACCATCATTAGAGACGAAAACACCTTATCCTTAAACTATTTGCAAATCAGGCAGGCACATTCAGGAAGGCTTCTTACAGTGAGACGATTTAATTTGCAGGAGACTTTGCATGTGCCAAAGTCTGAAGGTGGACCTTTCCTGTTCTGGATGAGTTGTTCTCAGTCACCTTGGTTTGGAGAAATTGAAATCCATTTTATTTGAGAACCTGTAATATTCTGTCCAGGTGGGATACCCTGAAAAAATATTCTATAACAGCAGTGAACAAGGACTCTCTTAGAAGTTAACGACGCCTATCCTATCTGTCACCTTGGCTACAAACCCTATTTTACCCATATTTTTCTCTTTTTCAGTACATCACTTTTAACTATCTCTTGTTTGATGATGCGTCTCAATATAAATCCCCCGTACACCTCTTTATTCGTTATATATATATCTCAGTCCAGTTGTTTTCTGTCATCTCTACCCAACACACCTACAACAATACTTACGGAATTAAGCTTCCCCCCAAATCCTTTTCATCCTCTTTTCCCTAGATTGACTGGGAACAATGCCAAGCACCCAGTGTCTCAAGGTAGAAACCTAAATATCATATATTCATCTCACTCCGTCCTATTTTGCTCCCACCACTCATCCCACTCAGGAAAGCATCAGATACTTTTGAGTGCACCTTTTAATATTTCTCATACTCCTTCTGTTTCTTGTTACTGCAATCGCCTTAGTTTGGAATCTTATTAACTCTTAGGGCAGTGTTGCAATTGGCCTTTTTCTTTTTTAATTCAGCCTCAACAGAGCCTCAAAAAATAGTTTCCAAAAAAAAGTTTTGCTCATGTTTCTCTTCTATTCAAAATCTGCCCTGGCTGTCATCATGTAGAGACAAACGCAAGGAATGAAGAGAAAAAAACACATGAAAGTACAAAGGCATGAAACCGCATGGAATATCTGGGAAGTACCTGAGCCCACAAGTATGAGGTAAAAGAGGAAGTAGGCAGGGGCTGCTGATCTGTGGCAGGCAGGGTCTGTCCCTTCTTCCCAGGTTGCCTTGCTTGGCTCCCTTACCTGCCAGCTCAGAAGTGCTTTCTGAAAAGGATTTTCTAACATTCCTAGCCAGGAGTTAATCACTCTTCCTTCACTGTTAACGCCCTGCCTCCTGCTGTTGCTATTATTTTCCTTATCATATAGCATAATTATGTATTTGCTTTCTCTTTCCCTCTTAGACTGTGAGCTCCCTTAGGGCAAAAACAATGTCTTATTTATTCCTATATCCTCATCTAACTCACAAGCTTGCCAACACATAGCAAACTTCCAGTAACTAATATCTTTTTCTTTCCTTTCTTCTTCTTCACTTCCTAACAAAGAAGCCAAGAGATGATGAAATCGTAACCAAAAGTGATAATAGAAATGCAAAGGTAGAAATCAGGTTTTAGTGCTATTTAAGAAAAAAATAGATTTTGTCATTAACTGAAAGGAGGTAAGAAATGATTGTCAGAATGCTTTAAGGAACTTACCTTTCTTGTCTTCAGTTGTATCAGTTTGAAATATTATGTATCTCATTTATTTATTCCTTAAGGCTTAGGGAGAGTCTAATATTTAATTTGCACTGAATCAGATCAAACTTAATTGCAAATATTTTTTGATCCATTTCAAAGTTAGTGATAGTTTTCTTTCTTTCTTTTTTCTTTATTTTTTGAAGGGGGTGCACGTTGAGACAGGATCTCACTATGTAGTTGAGACTGACCTGGAACTCGCTATGTAGCCCAGGCTAGTCTCGAACTCACAGCAATCCTCCTGCCTCAGCCTCCCAAGTGCTGGGATTACAGGCATGTGCTACTACGCCCGGCTGTTAGTGATAGTTTTTAGAAAGTGGTAGCATTTAAGAGAATTTGAATATACACGACATTTCAAAATTAGAAATAAGAAAAAGTAATTTTCTTTTAGGATGCTAAGAGAATTTGGACAGATTATAATAAAAAATCACCAGAGAGGATAACTGAACATAGAAATGAGAATACAGGTAAAGATAGGGGTGCTCTTTGGATGGAGAAAACTCTAGCCTGGGTGATCCCAGCGGTCAAATCAGATATAAATGAAAAAGGATCAAGCTGCTTTGTAACAGGGATCAGAACATGGTCTAGAGAAGAACATGTCCCTTTCTGAGGGAGTGGGTTTCCACTCATGACAGGGCCTGTGGGGGTCGGAGACCATGGAGGCAGGGACAGGTGTCTACAGAAGCAAAGGACAGATTCAGCCATAGCTCCAGTGCCTCTCTGTGTGCTTCTGTGAGACTCTTACCTGTGAGTGCTGAGCTCTTCCGTAAGTTAGACTCCCTGACTCGTGAATCCCGAAGACATGGAATATATGAGGTACAGGACTAGGGCATCCTTCCCACACTCTCCTCCTTATTCAGAGTACAGCCACTGAGTCCTGAACAAACAGTGAGCTCTATTTCCTCCCACGGTATCGCTCTGGCGCTGGGTATGACTTTAGAAATTCTTCGATCAGCCCTCTGCCAGTCGAGCAGTCAGGACTGCTGGTTCAGCACTACTAGGCTCAAGCAGTCAGAAAAATGGGTATGACGTAGACTCAGCTCCAAGACTCAGCACCTCCACATCAGTCTCTCTTGTGCTGCTTTTGCAATACCGATCTACCATGAGTTCAGGTTTGAGTCGCAAAGACCCCTTTTCCTACTACCTAGTTAGTGCTTCTTATCCATCCCTGAGTCACAAGAGGCATTGATGACCAGGACATTCTGGGACTGTGTCCTGATTCTTGCCCAGGTCCACCCTCTCTTCTCTGATGTCTCGCTGCTGAGAATTTGGCACATAGGTAGCAAAAGAAATCTTTATTCGGGCCCTTTCTCCCTAGCAAACTTGTAGAATGACTTAAAAACTTTACCAAAACCAGACCAGTGGACCAGGCTGAAAAAGGGAAATCGAGTAAACTGCTGCTTAGCTCATGATAAAACCTGTGTTGTCAAGCCCCAGTTGGAGCATACTTGCGCATGAAAAGAATAAAACTTATAATACAATACTTTTCACAAATTGTTTTATCTTCCATTCAATATTATTAGACATTTCCAAGGAACAAAACTGACTAGATTTTATTGTAATTAGGTAGAATTTTAGCCAGTTTAAATGAGAGTTATACAAGTGTAGTGATGTCATATATTGAATATGATGAGAAAATGCAGCTCTAAACTTCATCTCTAACAGTATAGCTTTATTCACAGCTCCACCCACTCTGTGAATAAAAATATGCTGACTTTTCGATCTAATTTAATGTTAACATAATTTTCTAGCTTAAAAAAATATTAGTTACTCACTTTGACCAAAATGCTCAAACTCTTAGAGTCCCTTGTCTGTTAGAGGTGTCCAAGTGCATGGCAGGTGTTGAGCGTCCTGTAGATTTAGCGGGGAAGAACAGCCTGGTCATACATTGGTCCTTTGGTGAATGTCAGTGGTGTCTGCTGTTTTTCAGCATCTATGACTATTTGTCCAGAGGCTACCCCTTATGGTAGCAGCTCTCAGTCTGTAGTTTTTAGCTTTGGCACAGCCAGCTACCATACCCTGGGTGACTGTCCCTTGCTTCTCCCTCATTCCTTTACTGACCTATGAACTCAGGTACCTGGGATCAAACTCAGGTCAACTTCAACTTCTTCTATTGTTTCAAGCATTAAGTGTAGCTCCTATTCAACATCGATAAATTAAACTGCCTAGTCTTGCAGTCTGCCACTATTGTCCATACTTTGAAATCATACTGTATCTTGATTCCTTGTGGTTTTGTGTGTGTGTGTGTGTGTGTGTGTGTGATATGTAACTGTGAGTTCCTCACTTCCTTGAGCTCTTTTCTGTAAGAATTCTTTTTTATTATTGTTGTTATTGTTTTGAGACAGGCTCTCACTGTGTAGCCCAAGCTGGCCTTTAACTTACTGAGATCCTCCTGCCCCAGCCTCCCGAGTGCCTGGATTGTAAGTGTGCATGTGCCTCCACACCTAGCCTGTAAGAATTCTTTGAGTCTTGGATTGAAGTTGCAGTCTTCAAGAGTAGATTGGTGTCTCCTGCCAGTTACCTGGAAGAGCTAGCAACTGTGAATATTTAAATTCTCAGCCTGAAGGTATGAACTCTAACAGCTGATATTTCACAGTACAGTAATATGGCTGTGAATTTTCAGTGAGGATTTTTTTTCTCTACTTTTCAGAACCAATGGTTACACAGTAAGTTACTGTGTACCTCTTCTGCTCAGTGGGGTTTACTTACGATTTGCCCTTCCATAGACGATAAAGCCATTTGAGATTCTTCCAATTTTATACAAAGTCCCCACTTCTGCAAACCTCTAAAATTTATCATTCATTCCGAGTCCCAGGCAGTAGACAGAGGGGAAGCTCAAGGTTCCAGGTTCATTCTAGTGAAGCCTCCTTCAGCATCTGCTGACCTCCTGGGCTTCCTGAGCTTCCCGTGCTTGGTGAATTCCTTACTTTTGTGCTAGCTCAAGGAAGCACTTTTATCCCAAGACTTTGTATAAACCAGAAAGGTCATCTGGGTATCAACTCCAGCACACCGAAGAAAACATAACCTTTTCTATCATGAATAAGAATAAACATTTACATAACTGAGGTTTTGAATCTTGGGGCATTGGAACCAGACAAATCTAGGTCAGAATCCCAGGCCTTTGACCTACTAAGGCCTGGCCTTATGTAAATTTGGTTTGTTGTTTGCATTATGGAGTTGAAGGCCCACTGTCAGCACATAAGGAGGGAGCTGCCCTGCTGTGCAGGAAGTTGGGGGAAGGAACCAGTGACCTTGAGATTTCACCACCAGTCTCCCTGTGAAGGCACCTGTGCAGCCTGTGAGAGGAGCCCCTTTCTGCCTGTTCCAACTTTCCTATTCTTTTCTAATTCAACTTTCCTTCTTTTATATTTTTAGTACTACATATTGGACCCAGGGCTTTTACAGTGAGCTACATTTTTTTTTCTTTTTAATTTCAAGATGGGGGTCTCACTAAGTCACAGATTTGCCCAGGCTGGACTTAAAACTTGTGATCCTCATGCCTCAGCCTTCCAGAGTGCTGGGATTATAGGCACGCACCATCTTGGCTGGTTCTTCATTTGTTAAATGGAGATAATATTGCCCTTAGATCTCAGGGAATAGTACGTAAAGATTAATGAGATCATATTTGCAACATACTTAGACTCTCTGGTATATATTCCATGATTAATGGCTATTTTTATTATTAACCTTATTTTATAAATTTTCTTCATACATTAAATTTTCCATAAATATAAGTTTTAGTCAATTAAGTATATATATTTTAGGTACCCAGCACTCTACTACTGAGCCACACTCCCAGCCCTTTTTATTTTGAGACAGGGCCTCACTAAATAGCTCAGGTTGGACCTGAACTTGTGACCCTCCTGCCTCAGCCTCCCTCCATGCTGGACTAGCAGGCATGTACCACCACACTCAGCTTAAGCAGATATTTAATGATTACTGTGTTCAAGGTTCTGTAGTTAAAATAGAAATCATAAAAGACAGAGTCCATACTTTATTTTTTTCTCCTTCTTTTATTTATTTATGGAGGAGTGGCTGGGGAATAAACCCAGAGCTTTCACACATCCCTATCCCTTTTTTTTTTTCTTTTTAGTTTTTAGTTTGAGTCACGGTCTTTCTAAGTTGTCCTGGCTGGATTTGAACTTGGGATCCTCCTGCCTCAGCCTCCCAGAGTGCAAGGATTACAGGCATGAGCCACCACAGCGGGCTTGGTATTTATATTCTAATATGAATTTTTTTCCATAGGAAAGACAGGTATTAAATCAGTCTACATAAACTTCTAGAAGTTAAAAAGAAAGCTTACTGGGAATAAACCAGTAAGTAAATAAATATAATATATAATATCAGATACTAATAAATACTACCAAAAATAAACAAATCAGAAAATACAAAATGACTGGCTATGGTTTTGTTGCAGTGTTATTTTAAATAATAACAGGTAAGTCCTCTCTAACTGGAATATTTGGTCAAAGTTCTGAATGAAGTAAGGGAATAAGATATGCAGATAACAGAGGGGTAATGCCTCCCAGGCAGAATGACCTAGAGATCCTGTAGCCAGGCAGACCTTGAGTTAAGGACACACTTGTCCTGATGGAATCATGAGGAAGATGAGGATAGCGGGAGCGGAATGGTAAGAAAGGACACTGGAGAGATTGGGAGGGGCTAGATCAGGCAGAGCGCTGTGAGCCTTGTGGTTTTGTTTTTATTCTGAAAATAATGGAGAGCCTTGTACTATTCTGTACAGGGGAAGGGAGGGCACTGGCTCATATTTTAAGAAGACTATTCTAGATAATGTATGAATAACAGACAATGGGGAAAGTGAAAATTGGGCCAATGGAAGCCAGTTAGGGGGCTTCTTACTGTTTGAATAAGAGACAAAGGAAGTTTGGGCCAGGATGGCAGTTGTAGAAGTGTGAGAAAGAAGCATGATCTGAAAATAGTATTCACAAGATGTGATGCTGGGTTTGCTGTGGAGTGCCGTGAAGAAGAACAGCACAATGACTGCCTCATGTTGGGGCCAAGCAAATGGGGTAAATTAGATGAAGAGGAGCAAAAGAACACTGATTTCTTTGGTAAGGAAGTCGAGTGTGGCTTTGTATACAGTGGACCCTCGAGAAACTACAAGCCTGACATTTGAACAACTTGGGTTACGACCGGAGTTTTGCTTTTAACTTATGAATAAAGTCTTGAGTTATGACCTGATTGTCAGCCACTTGTGCTTCCAGGTGGTCTCGGGTACAGCATTTTTTTTTTTTTTGGTACTGGGGATTGAAGTCACAACCTTATGCTTGTGAGGCAGATGTGGTGCCATTGAGCTGAATCTCCTGCCCTTAGGTACAGATTTAACCCTTAAAGAGTTCTGGAAGGATGATTATTAAAAAAATCCTTTGCAGTGTGGGGTTGATTGAGAAATCCTGGTCCAGTGTCTCCCTAAGGACACGAGATCTGCCTGGAAGAAAATGTGGCCTAAAATCATACAGGAGAGAGACTTGGAAGGCCCTTGACCAACCTGAGTTACAACCAGTCCTCAGGAATGAATTGAGTTTGTAAGTCAAGGGTCCACTGCAAATGACATTTGACATATCTATTGATGAGCATGTCAGAGGGGAAATTGGATGCCCTTGAGTCTGGAAGTCTGAAGGGCTGCAGATCGAATCTGGGTCGGTAGCACGTGGGTGGTTGTTAAACAGTGCAGCAGGTTGAGGGTAAAAATGCAAGTGTAGAGCAAAGAGTTCTGAGGCTCGATTCCTGGGTGCCCCAACACTTAGAGACTTAGACAGAGAGAATGACGGCACAGTGCGGGTAGAAGAAAATGCGGGAGCTGAGATAACCAAGAAGACAAATGAAGAAAATCCTCTTTACAAAGGGGCTTGTGATCACTGGCTTCAAGTGCTGCCAGATGCAGGCTGGAGCTGGAGACGTAGCTCCATAGAGTGCTTGCCTAGCATACAGGAGGCCCCAGGTTCAGTTCTAGCAGAGAGAGAAAGAGAGTGAGAGAGAGACAGAGAGAGAGAGAGAGAGAGAGAGAGAGAGACATAGAGATACTTAGATACGCAGATTGATAAAGTCTCTTTTTATCTACTTTTTTAAAAGGCGGGGGATTAAAAACTGAAACTACTTCTAACAAAATGGGAATTGTTGTTAGTAATGAAAATATGATTAAAAGGGTTAATGTAAGATACTTAATATTGTGAGCTCCTTGGAGAAGTCTTAATATAACAGGAAAAGTAATGGAGGGGTGACTAAATGGGGATATGGGTTCCAGAAGCACTTTTTCTTCCCCCACAAAATAGCAGGTTTACATTTTTGGATGCTGATAGTAGTGATCCAGTAAAGGAAACATGGAAAATGGGAGCATGCACAACAAAAGTGAGAAAATTGTAGAAGAGTCCTTGAGTTGAACGAGGAGGAATGGATCCAGAGCGCCAAGTATTTGGCCCTGGAAGCCTAAACAGTTCGTTGATCCCTTACTTACTCAGTCTCTGCTCAGGTCTAGTCAGAGAGGCGCTCCCAGAGTACTGTCCTTAAGGTCAGGCCTCCTGATTGTAAGGTATTTTTTTTTTTTTTTTTTTTTTTTTTGGTACTGGGGATCTTGTCTATGGTACCTTGTCTATAAGGGAGATTGAAAATAACTCTGCTTTAGTACTTGAGCAATAATAAGTTATATTGTAAGACTGTCATTAACTTCACTGACTAGGATAGAAGTCTGAGGGCCTGGTCTCAGTTCTTTCTTGCTTGCAATATGGCTTTCTGCACAATTGCTCCATCCTTTGGGAGATGGCCTCATATCTAGCCTCTAGGTTTGTCCTGAGTACCCAGAGATGTGGCAACTAGGTTGTACCACCTTTAGGCCAGGAGAAAGGGGTTTGCTCAAGCCCTTGAGATTTGGAAAGCCTATCTCTGCCCCCTGGCATGGGCCAGGAACCCATAAAAACAAGATATCAGAGCCCATAGCCCATTGTTTTCAGAGCCAGGAACCAGATCTCCAGGACCCAATATTCCCACCCACGTGCCCTGGCCCATCCCTGAGTCCTGGGTGGGCCTCTTCATGCTGGTGTTTGTGCTCTGAGTGTATGGATTGGTCATTGGGCCCTTGGGCTTGCAAGGCAGGTGGTTGAACCACTGAGTTAAATCCCTGGCCCGGTAGCAGATGCTTTTAGTTGCCTTTGTTATCATTTGTAACACCCTTCATGTCTGCATGCATATAATGTAACCTACTATTACATTATCAATGCACTTGTTTGTTGATTTGTTGTTTTTTTACCAAGAATGTAATCCCCAATACCAAAATGGGAAGGACTTTGTTGATACTCTAACCCCAGAATTTATTAGGTTGCCATTCAATAAATATTTTATACTAAATGAATGAAACAGGAAGGAAAAGTAGAAAAATGTTTATATAAATGCAGATGATTTGGTAGATTTGACAGCAGGAAGAATAATTCTTTCTCTTCTCACTGCTTCTATTTCCTCAGAGTAAGAAAAGACAGAGTTACCAGCTTAGAAAAAAAAAATCTGGACTCTATGGGTGAAATTATAAAGTAAGATCAGTTAATACATTTGTGAGTTTTCTTTCACCTAAAATCTCCAATTTAGGTACAGCCATAGAGAAAGCAGAGAGTCAGGTTTAGTCAGTGTTGGGGGTTTTACTGTATAAGTATAGTGGAAACAGAGAGGAACGGAGGGTTATATTAGCTTTTGAAGGATGTTGTAACAAATTACAATAAACCTGGTCGTTTAAACAATAGAATTTTCTTCTCTCACCGTTCAGGAAGCCAGAAATATGAAACCAAGGTTTCGATGGGGTTGGTACTTCCCGGGGGCACTGAGAGTAAACTATGCCATTCCTCTCTTCCAGCTTCTGTGATTGCTGGCAATCCTGGCATTGCTTGCTTTATGGCACAACAGCATTTGCCTTCTGCATTTCCACATGCCTGCCTCCCTGTGTCTGTGTCTCTGTGTGTCTTCTCGTCTCATAACAGCACAAGTTACTGAATTTACAGTACACTCCAACCTCCTTTGACTTCACCTGAACTAATTACATATGAAAATACCCAATTTTCAAAATTAGGTCATACTTGGCGGCGGCTCTGAGCACTCAGGCATGAACTTTGGGGAGACAGTATTCAAGTTACTCTAAATATTGTGGGAATATGCAAAGAAGTGATAATAGCAGTGAACCACAGAGTCTAGTAGGAAATGAACTATACAGACACATGCTGACACATACCTGCAATCCCAGCACTCACTCTGGAAAGCCCAGGCAGGAGGCTGGGCAACTTCAAGCCCAGCCTGGGCAACTTGGTGAATTAATGAGACCCTATTTCAAAGTAGAAATTAACAAAGTAAGAAGGCCTGGGAAAGTAGCTCAGTGCAAAGGCCTTGCATTCAACCTCACGTACCGCACACATACAAAAACAAAAACAAAAACCTGACATAGTGGGGTGGAGCAGGTGAGAGTCACTAGAAAGTGGCAGGATGCGGACGGATGGCCCAACCCTATGTAGTCAGAGAAATAGAGAAATGGTACTTCAGAGGGTGAACTGGAAAGTCAGGATGGTGGACAGAGTTCAGGAAGGTTGACATTTTGGAAGCAGTGCATTAGTAGAAAATGTCAAATTCTGGGATGTCACCATCGAAGAGGTTGGCAGAAGTTTATAAAAGAGAACATCGGAACCATAGAAAGCAAAGAACTTTGAGGCTAGGACATTAGCTGAACCATATATGGAGGTTTTAAAGTACCCAAGAATGATGTCACGAGGTGTGGTGGATGGGAAGGCAGTGAGCAAGTGCTAACTAAAATCCTTAGTGAGTAAGAATGACCAGTTTGTCAGTAAATGATCTCCATACATAAATATCTCAAATCTTCCTATTCCTTATGGCGTGTGAGAACCAAAAGAATGAGAGATTCTGAGGGAGGAAGAAGATAGCTTCTTCCACTCACCTTCTGCAAAAGCTGGGAATCAGAAAGCAACAGCTTCCTCCTGAGAACCCCAGCAGGCTGAGCTATTCTCAGGGACTATTCAGGTTTCAGTCAGAACAACACTATTCAGAGCACAAGTTGAACACATAAAAGATTCTCTGGGCAACAACATGGTGGATGGGGCTGGGCAGAAATCAGGAGAGTGGGAGACTGGGTCAGACCGCACAACACACATCGGCACCGGGCTGGGAGGCTGCAGGGGAGGACTGGCCAGGTAGAATGCTGGAGGTGGAGGCACAGGCTGTAATTTAGTTAATCCTTCATAGTTTGAGTTGTGCGATGTTCCCTATATTTTCAGTAATACAGAGAATTCTAGGATGAGTATTTGGTACCCCTCCGCAAGAGCTATAGCAGTTGCACCTTCAAACTACATCTAGCCCACTGGGTTTGTCAGTACAGTACCAACGCCTCACTGGAATGAGAACTTCAGGGCTTTGCGTGATGGGCTTGTGAGTCCCTGAATTACCTAATCCATGGCACCTTACAGCAAGTGTGAATTCCAACATGGAGGCACTGTTCTGCTTATTTACAAATCTAAAAATAAAACGACCTTCACTGCTTTGCCTCCATGCTTTCCTCTGTCTTGTTTGTTGGTAGAAAGGGGGACCACAAGGTTATGCTAGGAGATTATTCTCCCCTTATAATAGTCTTGCAGCCTATTTACTCCGCGCACATTGTCACCATGTGACAGGACGTGCGTGCTCCGTGGTGACAAAGTGTGTGGATTCTAGCCAGCAGAGGCAAGAAAATACTTCATAAACAAAGCTGTAAATAACATCTGGGCTGTCCAAACACAGGAGGACTTGGTAGCTTTTCCGTTGGATTGTTGTTTTGCTTGGTGATGGACATCTCCCTGTAGACAGAAATAAGTCAGGGAGCCACAATTACAGCCGCAGATCCCTTCAGGCTAACTCTTGTTGCTGACTGCATGGCAAGCTATCAATGGGAAAACGTAACCCTGCAGAGTGAAATGACAGGAAACCAATGAATCATATCACTGAAGAAGAAAACCAAAAGGTTTGATTAATGCAGATAAAGGCTTTAAACCATGAAGAGGAAATAAAGCCGATAAACATTTTTATCTTAGAGTACAGAAAATACTCAGAGATAATAATCTAAATTGATGGTAAAGTTTTCATCTAAGAGCTTCACACCATAAGTTTCCATGTAAGTATTAGTCAACTCAGCTATCCAATATCAATTAATTTCTTTCCTCTGCAATATTCATAGATGATCATAAAAACACCCTCCGGTGGAAATGATTTCAAATAAAAGATGAATGAGTTTAATACCTTGAGAGTAAACTACATTCTAAATAGGCACTGCAGAAAATTCTGCCTTGGCTCCAGATCTACGCTTCCCAGGAACCTTAATGATTGTGCCTCTTATGAGTGGAATAAACTGTTCAGAGACAGGAGTGTGAAGTCTTCTCAAGCAGCCTTACAAATGAAGGAAACTTTGGGAGAAAAGCAGTGAGCCCCTGCCCTTTCTCTGCCTCAAAGGGTAGGACCAGAGAAGTATCTTTTCCATCACAACATTGCAATTTAGTTTATTTTTTGAGTAGAATTACAGAATTAAGAAGAAAGATATAACGGCAGTGCTGGGTGAGGCTCCGTCACCCCAGCCTCTGGCTGCTAACTTCACCCACCTGCTTCTCTGGGGTAATCGCTGATGCACCCCAGTGCTGTGACATCCGGGCCTCCTGTCCCTGGGAAGGTATCCAAAGTGTAGCCTTCTCACCAGTGTTCTGGAAGCACCGCTTCAGCGCTTACTCAGATCCATTCAGCAGATGTTCGTTGACCTTGGTGTCCATCGTAAACCAACGTAGAAATGGCACTGCACTTGGAATCAGAAGATCTGCATCCACAGCTGGGGTCTATGACCAGGGTATCACCCATGACCTAGGTCAGTTGCTTGATCCTTTTCTGACTGTGTCTTTACTTGTGTGAAATGGGTGGCAGTGAGCATTCAGTGCCATAAGGTGTGTGCTGTTATGTGCTCAACTGTTCCTTTTCTTTCTATTTGAGGATTAGATGTGGAAAACAAGCTCACATGTAATAAGGGCTCTGATTCTCAGAGAGTTGACCATTTTAACTTAAGGGAGATGTACTGGCTTAACCCCTGGGGACATTTTGCTCACGTGCTTGGAGGTGACCCAGAATTTAGAACCACTCCAGTATTGTGAGTTCAGATCTCAGATATGGTATGTAGAGGAATCTTCATGTTCAACAAGCCTCGTGAGGGATTCTGACTCAGTCTACTGCACAGTTAGCCACAGTCCACCTCAACTCCATGATTTCTGGCATTGCAGCAGAAACTTGGAATGCAAGAGCTTACAGGCATTTCAAGAGCTAATGTTACACCATATGCTTTGGAGTTGTGGGACTGGAGATGAGGGAGAGAGAAGAAACCTTTCCCACAGCCTTCTCTTCCATTATACAGCATGTGAGCCCTGATCTCGAAGCTCATGTGACAATTGTTTGTATCTTCTTTCTTGATACTAACCACTTTCTCCTTTGCATTAAAAATTCTATATAATGTATTCTCTCCATGGTTTACCTTGTATCACTCAGAGTTCTTGGCATGTAGCAGTAAGAATAAATGTTGGGTGAATTGACTGAGGAATAAATATAATAATGTATTCCTCGTCCCAGTTCCTATAACTGATGAGATGTAAAAGGAAAAGGGAGAATTGCACGGGAAAGTGAATGACAGTGTCACTTAAACTGCCCTAGCCAAAAGCAAAGCATTTTTGACTCATGAGGGATCATTTCCCTTGGGAGAAAGAACTGTTTATTCCTCTTCCCTCCAGGAAAGGAATGATGCCGAGACCTTGAAATGTCTGGCTCTTCTCTGCCAGAATCACAGCCACACCATATGAGATGCAAAGAAAACCAACAATTAAGAGCAGTATATTGTCATCCGGTGACAATGTCCTAAAGACTCTTTGGAGCTTGGGTTTCAATACTTTCAGCAGGCAACTAGGTGTCCTTGTCTCTTGCATGCATTTCTCTCTGTGGCAGGAAGGGATGTGGAGCTCTAATAGACCGAGAGTCTGAGTTTGTAACAACAGGATTTCTTAAACCAAAAAACCTGTGGCAAACAAGGAAAAAAAATCAATGGAACCAAGAGCTTTCTCCTTATTTCTCATGTGACATCTGAGGGTTTTTCTAAGTTTGAATTATGTGTGTTTGGAATCCATGTTGGCATCTTATTATCTGTCAGACATTAAGGTGTAATCCCTAAGCTAATTTTGGGAATAGGCCCAGCCTCCGGGAAATTTCAAAGCCATATTGGCTAAGATGTCTTAGGATTTCATAGTAGACATGTTCTTCGAAAGCCAAGAATACAAAAGAGTCTCCTGGTGAATATGGAGACACCAGTCCATGACAGTTAAATTCCTTGAAGGGTCTCCTCAGGTCTTCTGTTACTGAGGGAGTCATTTAATAGGAAGAGGTAGCAGTCAGCCAAACCAGAGCACTGGTTGAGCTGTTTAGATAGAAGAGCGATTTTCAAGAGTCCCTGCCAACCTGAATTAAATGAGTATACATCTAGACTACTATATCACTTGTACAGATACAAACATTTGCCTTCTTCACCCTGAAACCTGATTCAGTAGTACTGTAGTAAAACTCAAGAATAATTTGAGAGCCAAGCATGGTGGCACACCCTGTAATCCTAGCATTTGGGAGGCTGAGGCAGGAGGATTGCCTTAAATTTGAGACCAGCCTGGGCTACATAGTGAGTTCAGGGCCAGCCTGAACTACAAATAGAAACCTTGTCTCAAAAAACTAAAAAATAAAAAAAATAAAAATAAAAAGAATAATTTGAAAGTTCTCCATATCATTCTGAGGCCCATCTAATTCGGGAACCACTGCTATCCAAAACATTGTCCAGGTATAGCCCAGGTATGGAAGAACCCAGAGACAGCTTTGTAGCGTTACCAAATAGGAAAGGCATTTTCATCCTCTGGTGCATTCTAAGCACTGAGAAATACTTCAGGTAATAAGTGAAATTTTGTAGAAATATTCATGTGTTGAATGCACACATGTGCATGTGCACACACACGTGTGTGATAGAAAAACTCTAGATTTGATTCACCCAGTTGCCAGCCAAATTCTTTCCATCCACTGAACTTCCTCGGAGTTCTTTGAAGTCAACAATTACTTTGTTCTCAGAGGAGTCATTTTGTGGCAAGGAAAATGTTGAAAGTTTAGCAATGTATTAGGACTTTCTGGATCTGGATCATTTCAAAATATTTATCTTGTGCTGTTTATCCTTTTTTTTCTATTTAGACTTCTTTCTTCCTAATAACTAGAGGAAAATCTATGGATATTTGTGCTTAGAATACATAGTAAAGAGAGTACATTTTCCAGGGGTGGTAACAAAGGCTACTAACCATCAGCAATTCCTCATTAATCCACTCTGTTCTTTGCCAAAAGTATAGATTTGGTTAACAAAGTTGAGAGAATGCTCAGAATGGTGCCTGAAACAGAATCCTTCGCCAGGAAATATAAGCTGTGATTTTCATTATTGTCTCTTCATTAACTTGTTGCCAGTTGCTCCTCCTAATATGTCTTTATCTGCATTCTGAAGAAATATTTTACACAAACCCTACTCTTGTCTTCTAAAACTGCTGTTCTCTGTTCCCCTGTTTTATCCCATAGGCCTGCCTTTGATACAGAATGAGAAATCTCTGAGGAACATCTCCACTGATAGTTGAATCATGGCTTTTGTTCCCCTTCTTTTACATTCTTTTAGATTCTCCATTTACAGGAAACCGCAGATCCTAATGTGAATTTCCTGTATTGCTGTAGAATCTAATCTCATAATGTGAGGGTTTCACTTTTTAGTGGTCCCTCCTCTCCTTGAAATAAGCACATCCTAAGCCATGCCTGCTGCTTGCCTGGGTGTCCACTGACGTCTCTATCCACGCACAGCTGCTCCATATTTGTTATTCTGCAGTTCCACTCTGATACTCTCAGCCTTGTCCCCAAATCCAAAGAGTATTGAATGCTGAGATTATACTCAGCTGAGTCTCAGTTAGTACCCTTCATGTGTTTTACCGTGTAATGGATTAGCTGTTGATATTTATAGTAGCTTGGTTATTGATAACCCTGATGATAAGATAGCTCTGGTGTCTCCCAAACCATTTATGCTCTCTCAGTGAACGCTTCTCCTGGATTCCCTCATCACGGCGCCTCATCAATCAGGCTCTGCCTATCACAGTGAAATTCACAAAGCCCGAGCATGTGTGTGTGAGAGCCATTGGAAGAACTAGGCAAATTACCAAAAGAGGAACATTCTCAATCTGTTTTAATTTTACTGGCCTTCCATCTCCCCCACCAACACACGCGGGTGCACTCCCGCGCGCACACACACACACACACACACACACACCCAGCTTCTGTTTTTCCAAGAGCTTTTGAAATGTTGCTTGGCTTTTACACCTGGCCAGTGGACTGCACACACACACACACACACACACACACACCCAGCTTCTGTTTTTCCAAGAGCTTTTGAAATGTTGCTTGGCTTTTACCCCTGAGGCCAGTGGACAGGAAATGAGAATTGGATAGGAAAGTAGTTGAAAACATCTCTTGCAAATTTTTGGTTCTGTAGGGTACAATAATTTTCCATTTTAAGTGTTTTTAAAATAGATCAACTAGGAAATATTGCTTTACATAGAAAGATTCCCATTGTTTAATATTTGCACTGTATATGTTTATTAATATCACTTTAAGTTAAAGTCACTACATTAATAGCCCTCTTGAATAATGACTTTCATTTAACCACCTGAGAAGTTTAGAGAATGTTAAGATAAATTTCCCTGCAATGGAATTCCAGGGATGACTGTCCAAGGATGCTCTATACTTTGGGGAAGTTACTGTGTTTAAAACAAAAGCTTTCCCTTTTTTTCTTCTCTTTCTTCTTTATTTTTACATTGTCAAAAATTGAACCCAGAACATCACACATGCTAGCCAAGTGCTTTACTACTAATTTACACCCAGACAACACTATTTTAAATCCTTAGATCATTCACTCTTTTAACTTCACTTACTAGAAAAAAGAGTAATTTCAAATGATTTTTATCTAAACACAACAAATAACCGTTTTAGTTTTATTTAAGGTTTTAATATTTTTTGATTCCCTCTGTTTTCTTTACATACTTTATATATTTGCTCCCCAATCTATACTAACATGGAAAAAAATAAAGTCAACATGGGGAGATTTTTCATAAAGATCTGCTCTTTAGTTTGAAATTATTTCCTACTTGTTACTTTGATATTCAAATATTCTTTCTTTTTTTGAGATTACAGATATAAGAGATGAAAGATTTTTGTTCATTGTCCTCACTTCACAAAATAAAGTGTCAACACTCTATGTTGGTCAAGTTTAATTTTGAAACTTTACTTGCTAATAAAATACAAAACTCCTGAAATCAACACTCTGCCATTAGAATTCCAGGATAAAACACTGCTGGGTGCTGCAATAGTGGTTGCAAAAAGCCAGAGCACACTGGGATCCATGCCTGAGACGGTGCTGCTGTAACTTAAGAAATAGATTAGGTGAGTGTTGCTGGTGTCCCAGAGGTCATAATTCTTCAGATATTTCAAAAGAATAAGGTAATTAGGTTAATAATCCCTGTTGTTATAAATACTAGATGCGGCATTGTTCATTTATTGCCTTCTAACATCCATGATATCGATTTACACAAGAATAACTGGGGAAGTTCTGGTATTGAAGACTCTGGAAAGGAACTAGGATCAAAGACTTTTAGATTAAAGGGTTGATTTAGGATAAATGCTAAAAGGCCTAATGTGAACAACACACTTATTAAAAACAAGAAATCCTAGTCTTACTTACAGTTATATCTGGTGACGAGGATTTCACTTCCTGTAAAAGCAAAACAAAAATGGAGGCATAATTGAGTGAAGTAAATTGCTACTGGTGCAATTAACATAAAAGCCCTATATTTAGATACCTTTCATTTACATTTAAAATGCAGTTAATGTAGGTAGGACCACACAGGAAGAAAATTTTGACCTCTAAATACATATATATGTGTGTGTATGTTTAAATTATATATATATAATATTATATATATT
>NW_022900926.1:75237998-75252517 GCF_012274545.1 Fukomys damarensis
ATTATATATATTAATATATATATATATTTTTTAATGTGTTTTATAATCCTAACCAATTCACCTATCTGTTGTATTTTGGAGTCCTAATATATAGAGTCTATATCTAGCCTTTTTTGAGAAACTCAGAAAATACCATTTAAGCTGCTTTATGGTCCCACTTCACAAACCACAGACATTCAAATTAGCATAGCCTCAGAGGCTAAAAGACAGATGAATTGGTATGTGGTCAAAGAAGAATTTTTATACAGTATAAAAATACAACCTATAGCAACCGCACAGAATTTTAGCAGACTACTGGTGCTTAGAGTCATCTCATACGTGACAATTGCTATGGCAAAGGGATGGTGAGAATTTCTGGAAAAAACAAAACAAAACTTGCATACAGTAGTAGAGGTTAAACTTTACTAGCCAGGTTGGTATAGAAGGAGCACTTCGTAGAACATGTGCCATAACTAAGACTCGATTTTCTCACTTACATCCCGTTCTGGGCAACTTTCCAGGTCTACAACCACTTTCCAGAGGCTCTGGGTAAATGAGTGTGTTCAGCACCTGTTATTGGAGTAGGATCCATCTTCATATGCTGTGAGTGTCTATTTTGCCCTACAAGTATATCCACTCTGTTCTTTTCCACAATCTACTTTTATTTTTAGATTAATTAGCATAGACGTTTTTCCTCAATAATAAAGGTCACAGAGTTCAGACCATAGGTCACGTCCTGCCCACCACCTGCTTTTATAAATTTTTAAATTTAAAAAAAAAGAAAAGAAAAGAGAGAAAGAAATTTAATTACCACTATAAAGACATCGGAAGCTGGAATCTCTAAGAAGTTATTCAGTGTGGAGGCCTCTGCACTTATGAATGGGTTGATGCCATAACAGGAATGGCTTCGTCAGCTCAGGAAAGTCTTTGCTATAAAAGAGGGCCAGGATGTAGATGAGTGGTAAAGCACTTGCCTAGCATGTGTAAAACCCTGGGTTCAATCTTCAAAACAAGAAAATAAATCATTTCTTTATAAATTGCCCGACCTATAATATCCTGCATAACAGCAGAAAATAGAGTGCAGCTATAGATCACTTACAATCCTCAGTGGAGTACAAAGTAAGGTATACCTCTGATCACTTTCTCTGTGGTGCCCTGAGCGTCTCAGCCAGGGCCTCTCACGGAGAAGGATCTCATTCCATGATCTGTGGAGCTGCATTTTAACATGGCCTGAGAACTGGCTACAGCTCAGAATCTTGATTTTACCTTAAACTTCTGAAATAAAATTTGTTCCTTAAAAACCAAATGCAGGGCCAGGGATGTAGCAGCTCAGTGGCACCGCACTTGCCTGGCAAGCACAAGGTCCTGAGTTCTGTCCCCAGTGCCAGCAGAACAGAATAAACAAACAAACAAGTGTAGTGGCACAAGCCTAGAACCCCAGCACGCTGGGAGACTGAGGCAGAAAGATTGCAAGTTTGAACCCAACCTGGGCAATTGAGCAAAACCTCAAATTAAAATCAAATTAAACAATAGACAATTTTAAAAGACGGTCTGGGGATACAGCTCAGTGTGACGGCCCCAAGTTCAGTTCCCAAAACCAAAACAAAACAAACGCAAAAGTTGTTCTGTAACAAAATTCTCAAATGATTTATATGCCTTAGTTTGGGAAGACTGGATGGGAGACTAAGATCTCCCAAGTGAAATCTGGCTGTGTGAGATGCAAGATTAAAAGAAAATGTTTGGGGGGAAATGAAAAATTAATAAACTGAACGTAAAAAGAAAAACTAGTGTTGATGCTAATAAAGTACCATAGGGGAAAATGCAGTTTTGTAAGCTCAGTCAGGGCTGGAGCGGGCTTCACATACCATCTAGTGGACAGTCTGGCTTGTGGAGACTTAAGCAGGAATCCTGACTTGGTCCCTGAGATGCACCATTTCCTTTCAAATGCTGTGGATGGGTGAAACCCTGACACATGGAAATTGGTTTAGGCTCTTTTTCCCAGAAGGGAATTCTGTCAGCCTCGTGCTTAAGTGGAGGGCTCTGGACTCACAGGAGGAAGCATCAGCAGGACACAAAGCTTAATGGGCTGTGCAGAACTCTAAACTGGAGCCCACTCCTAGAATAGAAACAAGCACATGGGATTCTTGGACTGCACTGTCATGGGTCCCAGGAAAAGATGACCCTCTCTCTCTGGTTTAGTAAATTTTAGACACTTTCTAGAAGGCCACTTGGACTTCTAAAGAAACTCATTTTAAGAAAATCACCAGACACAAATAGCAAGGGGAATTGCCTAATATTTTAGTGAAAAGAATCACATTTGCAAATCTGTAGGCTCTGAGGTATGACTTACATGCATGGCTTTGATCTTTTGCCATCTTTAAATGTTTCTGGAGCCAGAGGCCAGAAATAAACAGTATGTTGGGGAGATCCATATTGTGCTCTGTCCTCATAAGCAGTAAAACGCTTTGAAGTTTTCTAGACATCATTAAGAATGTGCAAAGCCAATTATTCTGACTCTGTGTGAGCATCTTGGGACCTCCCTCTTTTAGATTCTTCTCCCATGAGAACAAAGGCAGAATCAAAATAAAGGGAAGGAATCAGGGTTGCCTGAGTTCACAGGCATCCTTGTGGAGAGCAAGGAGGAACTGAAGCCTGGCACTGGGACTTCACTGGACTAGGTTCCTGCCTGCACCCAAATGAGTCGAAACAGAAAGAGCCTAGCAAGTCTGGATGCTTAGGAGCATCTAAGAGTGGAAGAAAAATGGAGGAAAAGAATTGAATTCTGGAATCACAGTCTATAAGCACAAGCCTGTATAAGGCTTCAAAAGCCCCCCTTCAACCACCTCAGCAAGGGCTGGGGGCGCTTCCTAGCCTGTTCTTAACCCTCCTGGCCAGCTTCGGTGCATGACCTATTCTTTGCCAATTCAAGTCTTTGCTCCTACAACTTTCTCTTGTACGCATTCTCTCTTCCTCCAGCACAGTAAATTAGGTCCTTTTTAAAAGACCTCTATCCTTCAATATTTCCTTACCAGTGTCTTCCCACCTATATATGCCATGACCAGAAAGGCAGACCATGTCACTTATTCCGTGTGTCCTACAGCATTTGTTTCATTGTTCTTTTTTTTAGAACTTACTACATTGTCCTTTGATTTCTTATTTATAGCTAGACATACCCGCATGGTGGTCCACGAAGACACTGTGTCTTTCTTGCTATTTCGTATCTCTACTTCTTGGTGATAAAGCAAACCTCATAACAAGGAATTGATAGGTAGCAAACTTGACTGAAAGTATCATTTCATTTCTGAATATCCTTGACTCTCTCAGGGTGTTTAACATTTTTCAAGTTGGGTGATATATCAACTATAGAATCGTTTGGAAAATAAGTGGAAAACATGAACTGCATTAATGGCCCAAAGTGAATTTCAAGTCCTTCATCTCCTATTAGTTTTCTTGCTGGCAACTGTGATTCTCTGGGCTGACTCCTTTATCCCCAAGAGTTGATTTCAAACAGAAACACCAAGGTTGCTATCTATTATTGCTTGTTAATTGTTTTATATCTATAAATCTTATCTTTCCAGGTAGATTATAGTTCAATTCAATTCAATCAGTTCAGCTTAGCAAATGGTTATTGAGAGACTGATGTCTGTAAAGATCCGTGGCATTGACACCAATCCTTATTTTAACTTTACCTGCTTTAATTCCTTCAGCAAATATTTATTGGGTTTTTACTTCCACATATCATCACTGTGCTGACAGTGATGACATTCCCTATTCCTCAATGTTTCAAAAAAAAATCACCAGTGTTTAGCAAGGTCAAGAGCAAATTCACTAGGCTACAATAACTGACCCTGAATGAAGCCTCTTGATGGTCCCCAGCTCAATATAAGTTCACATGCAGCAAGTTTGCATGATATTCTGATTACTTGTGACATCAAATGGTGCTAACCAGGGTTGATATATTGCAGAAAGAGATTCTGAGCTGCATTCCAACTCAGAATTCATGTGGTCTGTGAATTCCACATAGGGACCCTGGTCAAGTGACAGGGGCATGAAAACCAAAGGCCCTGCCTAAAGATACACTATGGCCCTAATCCTGAAGAACACTTAGAAGATCCTGAGGAAGGTAAGTTAGGCAGAAACTTTGGCATATCCATGGAACCCTCATGAATTCTATAAATCTCTGATGAAAATGCAGACAAGGCAGCTCATTCCTAGAATCCTGGAGTCCTTAACTCCTTGGTTGCAACGGAGACTGGAGAGAGCATGAAGCTAGCTTCTTCTCCAGATGTGGGGAACAGAACTCAATTCTGTGTACTCCCCAGATGATGGCCTAAAGCTACGACTTTCCATCTTTCCATCTGCCTCAGTTCAGGATGAGAACAAGCCAGCTGGTGCAGGACTCCATGTCAGCAATGGAGAGAGGTAGAAAACAGGTAAGACCAGCAGGCTGGGCATGGTGGTACACAATTGTAATCCCAGCACTGTGGGAGGATGAAGCAAGATCACAAGTTTGAGAACAGCCTGGACAACTTAGCAATGTAGAAAGATCCTATCTCAAAATAAACAATTTAGAAAGAGCTGGGAATGTAGTTCATTGTAAAGTCTTGGTTTTACTCCCCAATACTTCCTCCTCCACACCACCGCCAATGGATGAGACCAAAATCCAGATGAGACCAGAAGGGCTAAGGGCAGAGAATTTAACCACGAGTGCTATAAATAGCTCCTTGTGTCACTGGACTTATTATACAGCATTGAAATTACCTTTACTTATCTGTTTCTCTCACTAGTCATTAAGCCAGCCTGGTCATGAGGGCAGAGCCTGGGTCTTATCTTGTTCCCCCTTTTATTCTGATCCTAAAACACAGTGCTTACCATGAGGGGGTAGCCAGGATGTGTTACCTGATAGAGGA
This sequence comes from Fukomys damarensis, assembly GCF_012274545.1. Classification (NCBI taxonomy): domain Eukaryota; kingdom Metazoa; phylum Chordata; class Mammalia; order Rodentia; family Bathyergidae; genus Fukomys; species Fukomys damarensis. The sequence goes on from NW_022900926.1 coordinate 75,242,888, forward strand.
AAGAGTAAATTAATGTTGTGCATAGGGTCAAGCAGAATTAGTCAGGGAAACTACAGGTGCTAAAGGTAGAGACGTCTTATGGGCCAGACAAGCAAGTCAATGGCCAACTGTAGAAGGAAAACTGAGACAATACCGAGGCTATGGTCTTAGACACCTTTTCCTCACCAAAACAATACATAAGACTTGCAATTTAAAGGAAGAAGGGTTTTATTTTAGCTCATAATTATAGTCCATGGCTGGCTGGCTCCAAGGCACAGCAGAGGGGTAGAGCAGAGGAAAGCTACTTCTTAGATCATGGTGGTCCGGAAGCAAAGAGGAAAGGGAGGAGCCATAGAAGGAGATATACCCTTCTGGGTCACGCCCCCAGTGACCTGCCTCTTCCAGCCAGACTCCCCCTTCCAGCGGCACACTCAGCTGATGAGTTCTCACCAGTGGATGAGCCCACGGATGAATATAGCACCCATCACTCAATCACCACCCACAATCACTGCCTTCGAGCACATGAATCTTTGGTGGGACATCCTGCCTCTTACCCATAACACTGTCTATAATGGGGAGTCAGTCCTAGGTTTGAATTCTAATTCTGCCTCTGTTAGTTTCTACTCTGTGTGCCTAGAAAAGCTATTACAATGTCCCAAGTCTTAGCTTTTATTCTGCAAAATAAGCCAACCTCATATGAGAATTAAATAAGATGGTATATTTAAAAGGTCAACTCAGTGCTTTTGCTTGTACTCAACAAGAGGTTGCTATTAAGGAAGGCAGGAAGAAGCAAATCCTGTAATTCCAATAGCTAATAAGCATCATCTAGAGTTGGGTAGATTGGAGCCCAGAGATAAAGAATCTAGCTGCTGATATTAACAAATGAAAGATGAGGGACTCAAGTGAAGACTACAAAGACAAGCCAAGGGTTGAGGTGTCAAAGAGCAAGACCCAGGCAAGGGCTCTTGTATGTCAGGCATGGAAGGATACCAGGGGAGAGTGAAGCTTGAGCCTGTTCCAAAAGCTTTCTCAGGCCAGGGATCCTTCTGTGCCTTAGAGCAGAGCTGTTCACAGTGAGTGGGCAGATATGAGCTCATCGGAGAAGCTAATAAGTACACTTGGCAAGAGCAGGGATGAGAAGGAGTATGAAGTCAGACAGTTCATGACAGCTAGGCACACGGAAGGTGGTCAATAAGTAGTTGTTGATAATTTGCTTTCATCGTTAGCACAATTGTTCCAAGGTGGGGGAGTGCCGAGCCTTTATTTTAATTGTGAAACTCTTTTTCAAAATAGTCAAAGCTAAGCATCTTATTTGCTTAATATTACTTGCTCAAAAATTCTGGACCAAATGGTGTTTTCTAAACCATTCCTGTTGTCATGGTTAGAGTCGCCTGAGTGGCTCATGGAAGGTTTGACCATTTGTCGTTGTGTCCATCTGAATAGGAAGCACCACTTTTCCAGCCTGGAAAGAATATTCTCTGACTGGGGAGGGAGCCAAATTGAAGGTTGTGAAGGTGGATCTGAAGGCCTTCTTCTCCCTCCAGCAGCCACCCTTACTAAAGTGGTGTGCTGATCTTGCTCACGATGATAGTAGAGATTCTGAAAGTCTCCATCTTCTTCAAACCCTTGTTCAAGCATGTGACCTTAGGGGGGAAGTTGAGGCTAGTTTTTTTTTTCCTTACTCTTCTTCCTTTTCTTCCTCCTCCTCTCTCTTTCTTTTTCTCTTTTTCTTTCTTTCTGTCTGTCTTTCTTTCTTGAGTACCAAATCTGTTTCTGAGCAAAAGCTCAACAGGCATCACACAGAATGCAAAGTTTTCTTGTAAAAATGTCAGTTGCAATAAAGGGAATCTGGAGCCAGTATGGCAGCCTGGGGGGCTGCTATAGAACGAAGTCAGAGCCTCAGCTTGTGTCTACATGACACCAAACATCCAGCTAAAAAGTGAAAAACTCAAGCAGGCATCCAGATGTTTTGTCTGCTTGATGCCAAACATCCTGATGTTTTCAACTGTCCAGATGTTTGGCATCAGGCCGACCAATAACCAAAATCTGGAAACAGCTAGGTGTTTGATATCTCGTAGACACAACCTTGAACAGTGAAGTGAAGGCCAGGGCCTTGCATGTCATTTTCCTTGACTGTTAGTAGGAGCTGAATCTCTTAAGATTTCATAAAATCATAAGTTGAAAAGGTGAAAAGAACGTGTTAATAAGGGTTTGACAGAAGACAATCAAAGAAAGAAAAGACACAACAAAGCCCACTGCGATTCAAATGACTCTTGAAATCTCTCACTTGGCCAACAGACTTGTGTCCACTGCTTAAAGTCCTTGGGATAGAGCAGCAAGAAGCTCAGGTCTGAAGCAAGCCAAAGTTTGGATGTAATCTTGTAGTACTGATATCAGGAGTTACTTATTAAACTGAGCCCTCTGCTTCCACAAAATATACCTGAACTTCTAGACTGACTTCAAAACTTTTTCTGTGCTTTCATGATTGATCAGATCATGCAGAAGTTGTTTAACCTCCAGGTCGACATATCTGGAGATAAGCCCTTTAGTGCAAATGCTAACAAGGACTAAACTGGCCTCTAAAAAGGCAGACTAACCTGGGCTTTGCCAGGACACATTTCATTTAAATTTTTAAACAGGCATTCTGTACTTCACTCTGCTCTCGGTAATTCAATCTCATGATATATGCCTACCTCTCCTCTCTCTTCTCCTGATAATTCTAAGAAATGACAACTGCAGTTGAGAGAGAGAGAGAGAGAAAAAAAAAAGGTCCTCAGGACAGCATGTGCAGGGAAGTTTAAAAACAACACCACCACAACATAAAAGGAACAATGAGAGCAACCTAATAAAAGGATGAAACACAGTCATGCGACAGAGAGGAGAATCTGAACATCTGCACTTTTTCTTATTTATAACCATGTCAGGAAAACAGGAAAAACAGTGTGCAAAAACCTCAAGAGGAATTTTCCTTCTGTTCCAATTTTGCTAGTGGATGCCACAAGGAAGAAAGTGAGCACTTTGATTGTGTTCTATATGCCCGTAATATACAATTCATCATTATCTCATGCATCCTATGATTGTGAGTTGGTCGTTATTACTCATTCTTATGTGGGGGAATTCCTCTTCTACCCACATCTGGTCTTCTGCCTTTACAGCAGAGGGCAGGAGTAGAGTCTGTCTGACCCTTTATCCCTTTATATTTCTGGGTTCAGTGAATCCTTTTCTCTTTTAGGATGGCTCCTTTGCTATTGTTTTATTGCTGTTTTTGGTTACTAGTCAGTCGAGCCAAACATTTTAAAATTTTACTGTGACATTGGTAATGGCAATGATTGCAATCAACTTTGTTTATCAATACCATCATTGTTGAATCAATTGAGAAATTAGCAATAGTAAGTACACACATAATTTGGTCTCCTTAACAGAGACAGACATCTGTTTTCCCTGGCAGCAGTCTGTTTCCAGGCCCTTACTTGATACCATGTGCATGCCTAACTCCTGTTCACAACAATAGCTTTTATCCTTGAGGTTTGGTAGTATAGTTAATTGATGCCTTTATCTTTTCATGAGAGATGCCAGCTCACATCAAAAAAAAAAAAAAAAAAAAAAAAAAAAAAAAAAAAACCCAAAACACACTACAAAGGCTTGGCTTTATATCTGGTGGAAATAAAGAACCTCAAAGCTGGACTTGGTATTAGAGAAAAATAAAAATTGCTTTCATCCACATTGCTGAAAATTTTGCCTGTATTCTTTAATTTTTCCTGTCATCATTGAGAATTCAATGAGTATTCAGGTCTGAATATTAAAAATCTGATTTTTGTCTTTGCAAAATTTAAGTGTCAATCAAAATAAAACAGAGAAAGGGTGAGACGTGTTTTCCTGGCTGAGAGAAGGAGAGAGCCAGGCAGTGTGGTAGGAAGTGTGTTACACTGCTGGGAGGACCAGCTTCTGGGTCCAGCACAAAGTGTGTATCTCTATAAATGCTGGAATAAGCACTCAGATTTGTTTGTTTATTTGTTGTAGTGCTCTGCAAACTGGGATAGCTGCAATCAAGAAAAGAATAACAATCTTGTCCTACTCTCCAGAAAATCAGATTCTCTAATAGTTCAATAGTTCCACTATGCTCAAAAGAAGTAGGCAGATTACTTATTCAGTGGGAATTGATGCATTAAAGTTATGATTAGCTATCCATCCCCCTCAAAAAGTATTTACTGGGTATGAAAACATGACACTGGAAAAATTCCAGACTAAAATCAGAATGATCAGGGTCACTATTCAGTTTGGTTGGGAAGATAAATATGGGAAAAGCTTAAATGAAAGCAAAAAACAATACACAATTAAGTTCCTAAATGGGCACTTTGTAAGATAAAATCTGTCTGAAGAGAAAACAAAGCTTTCTACTTCCAGGATGTCAGGGTAAGAAACACTTTTTTTTTTAAAGGTGCCATCTTAATTACTATTTTGCTGGGTTTTTTTGTTTTGTTTTTGGTACCATACTGAACTTGGATCCTTGCACTTGCAAGGCAGGTGGTGGAACCACTGAGCTAAATCCCTGGCCCTTAGTTATTATTAATTACTTATTATTATTACTCACTCAGATATTTAGATATTTTCCTGATGAAAACAAGCAGCAAGACTTAGTTTTTGGATAGTCACTTCAGTAGTAGTTTAAATTGTGTATTCTTTCAATTCCAACTAGTCACAAGCATATTTTAATAATTATACTTTCTTTTCTTAGTAATTATTACAAGCATATAAAAAGAATAGACTAATAATAAGCATTGATTTATACACCCAGCTTTTTCAAATCTTAATATTTCGCTCTATTTCTTTCAAATTTTTTTCAAGGAAAAAAAATTCCATATTCAGTTAAAGCCCCCTACATATCTCACTCCTAATTCCATTTTGTTCCTCTACTCCCCTCAAGTTAACCATCATTTGCAATCTAGTGTTGGGCATGCATGTTCTTAACTTTTATAGCTCAGATTCATAACTATCTATTACATGTTTTTGTTTTATTTCAAAATTATCACAATGTATTATATAATTTGCTATCTCACTGAACATTGTGTTTCTGAGATTTATCCATGTGGGACATGTGTAGATGCAGCTGTCATTTTAATGATATATATGAATGTACCACACAATTCATTTATCCCTTCTGTTCATAGACACTTGGGTCGATTCAGATTTTTTATGACAAGCAAAACTTTCACAAACATTCTCAAAGAAGGCTCTTTGTGTACATGTGCTAAAATTTCTCTAGGGGTGGGATTGCTAGATCATAGAATATGTGTGTTATTTCTCTTTCCTAGCTTATGTCCACAGAGGCTGCACTGATGGATGCCCATGAGAAAAGTATGTGAATTTCTATTTCTCTCCGTGCTTTACAATACTTGCTATTGCAGGGACATACTTGAAAAAATATCATTGTTTATTCACTTAATGTGCCTAAAATATTACCATATAAAATGCATATTTTTTATTATTGAAAATAGCATATCGTACATTATTGCTGTTGGCATAGGATAATCCCCAATGCCTACAAGACTTCGCACTGGAGAAAAGTGGCCAAATAGCCAAATTTTTCTCTTCCTGAGATTTTTCAGGGTATTCTTAAAGTCACGAACAAAATGAAAACAGTGTAGAAATCATCGGATTTGGCAACATCATTTAAACGTAAAGAACTGGAAGAGCTATGCCCACAGTCAAACGTCTATGAAAATAGATGATAACATGTTATTAATGTGGAACCTACTATGTGTTTAGTTCTCAGTCACCAAAATTATTTTGCTTCTTTAGTTAATCACTTGCCCTGCCCTGATGTGAGCAGGGAGTTTGCATTCCTGTTCTGTGTTATGTGGCAAAAAGGAGGGCTTCAATGAACACTTACTGATTGTTGAAGGAATGAACCATAACAATCCAGTTTCCAGAGCCTATCAAAACTTGAACAATCTTATGGGACCTTGGAGTCTCCATCACAGGAGAACTTGGAGGCTGGACTGCATTAAGAGTACACTAAGTAAAATGTACGAAGTAGGAAGTCACCAAAGGGTCTCAGAAAACAAGAACTTGCACAGGCACAGGTGCTAAGACTGTGACCAAACAAAGTCTTGGGAGAAACTAAAGGGGATGAAGAATCACCAAATTATCTCCAAAGGACTCTACAAAGTCAAAACACTGGGGCTATGACTCTTTAAATTCCTCCTGCCTTAGGGCAGGGCAAGCAAGATCTAACCAGAGCAGGGACACGAGGAAGAACACGCACAGGCAATGAACTCTGAAAGTAGAAGTCCTGGGAGAGGGAAGAGTGAAGGTGGGATATCCCAAGCAGAAGGGACAGCGAGAGCCAGGCAGGCATGTGAGGGAAATCATTATATGCTGGGGAAGGTAATAAAAAGTATATATGGGGTACAAGACAGAGCATTTGCTGATGAAGCATGGTAGAAAAGAAAAGGTGTCTCCAACTTGTGGAGGATCTTGATTTCCAAATCAAGATTTTGAAATTAACTTGTTAGGAAATAGAGAATCATTAACTACTACCTTACTGTGTTGATTTGTCCTAAGTAGTGAAGTCATGTGGTCATTTTGACACTAATAAGCTTCTTTAGGACAGGCTTCTTGTCTCTTCACTCAAGGATGTATCTCCAGTGTAAGACAGTGCCTGGCATATGTAGTAGAGCACAAAACAAAACAAAAACACCAGCAAAGGAATGAATCTCAACTTTACCCTGGTGACTATATTTAGGGTAGAGAGGGACTCAAAAGGTGGGTAACCTAGTAAAAGAAATTTAATCCCAAATCTGGTATTTAAGATTGATTCTTTGCACTAGAAATGAGTTGAAGGTGTTAGAGAAAAACCAGACTTAATGATTAATTGCTGGGGAGGGCAGACTGAGGCAGAGGATAGCTCAGGAAAACAGGAAGTACAAACATACCCTGAGCTTTAGGACCTGTGCATCCGTATACACCATGTAGTAGGGTGAGGAGCTCGTCTGAGGTGGGCTAGAAAATGCAATGTAGATAACTGAGGTGGATGAAGACCTGAATTCTGCAGTGATATTTAGAAAACTGGAGTTCTGTGGAGGCCCAGAAGATAGACATTTGTGTGTAAGACGCTTCAGCAACTTTCAGAAGCAGGCAGATTGGGAATAAAATTAAATAGAATTGGGAATGGCATCTGGACCTGACTTATCCGGCCTGCCTCCTTATTCAGCAGCATAATGTCTTTAGGATTCACCTCTAAGAATAATGATTCTGGGCTTCTTTGAACCAAAAATCAATTCCTGCTAGATCTTCAAGACCCAATATCCTTGATTCTAAGCAATTTACTTTTCTTAGGAGGCAGTAGTACCACATGGTTAAGAGTACGGCAATAAGGTGAGACTTCTGGTGTTCAAATCCTCACTCCTTCACTCACTAGACACAAGACTTTGGGCAGATGACTTAACCTGCCTGTTTCTTTATCTGTAAAATATGAAATATAGAAGAGCACCTACCCCCAGAAGATTGTTGTGAAGACCAAATTAATTAATGGATTACATGTAGCACAGTAAGAGGCATATAGCAAATGATCTGTAAGGGTCTCTGAGGCTTTATACTGAGGACTAGAATATGTATTCTTATACTCATTTATGAGCAGGAATTGTCTTCAATTCTCAGCAGTGTACAACATTTTTAACAAAATAGAAAGAAGAATCCCTACCGGAGTTCATTCTACCATCTCCTAAACTGTGGATTAAATAATACCCCAATTAGGCATGCTGCCACTGTAGCAAGTCTAACAACTCAGGTGCACTGAATTCTCACAACTGAAAAAGCCCTGGGAGAATTTCAGTGCCATTGTTTTGGTAACTTCCTTTCACCCTGCTTTGAATTTGTCCCAGTTCCAATTTTACAGGATACATAATAAGGCCTTTAAAAGAGAGTTCCATTGAGTATTGAGAAAGGGAAAAGCAATCCCTACATCGATGTCAGTTAGCCGTCACTGACCTGGTCAAAGTCTGAACTCCTCAGTTTCATCAATTTTCCCATGGGATGTTCTTTGGGGGCTCTGTTTGTTTGTTGTGCTTTGTTTTTTTGTTTAGCTTAGGGCTTGTTTAACATATTAACTTTTAAGTGAGAAGGTTTCTTTAAAATGAGTCTATCTTGGGGGGGGGTGTCATTGTTAGAGCACCACCAGCAGTGAGGCAATGGAATTTATTTAAATTGCCACTCTTCGTTATGTTTAAAAGCTGAACCTTCATAATATCCTTACAAGGATAATCTATCCACAAACATCAGCAGGCCAGGCATACTGGCAGTCCCCAGTCAATCTGTAACTGAAAACTAAAAGTGTAGCAGGAAATCCTAATAATGAAACTTGCAGGATTAGAGAGCTGACAAAGCAGAAAACAAAAAGTAGGTGATAACTACGAAGTCGTGTAACCTTGACAGTTGACAGGTCTTTAAGGGTTTTCTTAATGTGTGGGCAGATCTCGGTGTATTTTTGCATTCTGTTTAGCCATCCAAAACAACTATTGGCTCTGGCTTATTTTCCACCTTCTTCCAACATAACACCACACAGCTGCCATCAACAGGGCTATTCTGACAAGCACAAGCATTTTTTTGCCTAGGAGTCTTCCACAAAGTAATAGAGAGTTCAGGTTATCATATCTTAATGTCATGTGTTACTAAATTGCACTCCAAGGAAAGATAACAAGACTGCCCAAGTGGAGGAAGGTGGGCGTGGTGGGTGTGAACTTTGTTCTAGCCAGGTCCCTTTCTCTCTAGGGGGCTAAGTATGTCAGGCTTAGGAGTGGTGAAACGTATCAGAACTGAGTGGAGTAGGGTAAAGAAAATAAGCAAGTTTGTTCGGCCATTGGCTCAAAAAATGCTTAGGCCTACCTGGGTCCTACAGTTGGGAAATGGGTGATTTCATCTTGTTTTGCCAGTGAATCACCAAGTGGCCTTGAAGGGTCACATGTCTCCCATGTCCTGGCTCTCTCTCCTCTGAAATAGAACCTTTACATTCATCTATCAAGTGTGGGATGTAAAGATTTACCAGGAAGGTCAGTATTCATTTTGGTCACACTAATGCTGTTTTCCAGTTTTCTACTGGTCTTGGCACCTCACCGTCTGATCTCCACCCCCACAGAGTCATACACTCCTAATGTTGCATCTGGCTGTACACAGGGTCTGGCTGCAGAATAAAGAAGTAAGAAATAGACCAGACCAGGCCCTGCAGAACATACTTCCTGGATCTGCACTGTTGGCCCTCACCTCACACTGACCACAGCCCATGAGTCTAAAGACTCTACAGGTCTCTTACTGACAAGAACTATACACAGAAACTACTGCTTCAGGAAGAAGTTCCCTCTAAAACTCCTTTGGCAGTCTGTGAAGGCAGAGGACACATCTACAGTAACTTCCTAGAGGCCAGACCTGCTAATCATTCATTGAAGACTCTTAAGACCTGGTAGAGACACTATAGACAAGAAGTGTTATAAGGCAAAATAGCCCTTTTATAGGAACTCGAAGAAACTTATATATAATTGGAACCTGCCTCACCCACTCACACGCCCATGTACACATCTTAAGTCATGGAAGTGTGGCAATTATTGAAAGAAAATATTGTTTGTCAGATTGGAAATTGCTTTTTTTTTTTTTTTTTTT
>NW_022900926.1:75252836-75288868 GCF_012274545.1 Fukomys damarensis
TTTTTTTTTTTTTTTTTTTTTTTACATTTTATTCAACATACAAGAGGTTTGTGGCTACTGGACTTAGAAGACAGAAACAAAGGCCTAGGAAATACTCTCAACATTACCAGCTCCCAAAGAAGGATGAGTATACATGAAAGGAAAAATCTTTCAGTAACAGCTATGAAGTCAATATTGTCTGCCAAGACCCTAGTAGAAAGCTCTACTCTTTGGTGCCCAGCGTATGGCCCTGCTCAGACACCCAACACATGTCCGGCCAACACATGTACTTGCTACACCAAAATCCACCTGAGCTTCAGCACCTCCAACCCCTGAAATAATGGGGCTCTCCTGGGACCGATTTATGTTCCCCTAGTCCTGGAATCTGGGCTAGTATGAAGATAGGCTTAAAGGAATCACTGAGTCTGCTTTAGCTTAGCCCAAACTGGGCTCATCCCCCAAGCAGATAAGCCAATTGGCTTGTTGATTCCAACTAGAGAAATCTGAGAATTTAATAGAAATCTTACTGTATTCATCATGTACAGAAAATCCTCTCAGTTAAACTGCTTGCATCTGATACTCTTAAAATAAAGAGAATATGTATGTCTGCAGTGCTCACATGTACAAAAAAAATGCATAATATTCTGCCATCTGCTTTTCATCTCTATGTGATTTAAACCATCTTTAAGATTTTTGTCAACATTGTCCTAAATGTGATTTTTTTTTCTCTATCACACAGGTTGGTTGGTTTGTGTCTCTCACACACACACACACACACACACACGAGACAATAAATCTCACATTCTGAACCTTTATATCTTTCCCTAAACCCTGGTGAAGACATTATTTTAACTTTTGAATATAAACTTCCCTAACTTTTGTCATCTGATCATTTCATAAGTGCTTATCGTAGAAGACAATCCAAAGTTTGAAGGACAGAGTCCTTCATATCTTCAAAAGTTTGAGCCTCTCTTGAGTAACAATTCCACCTATACTACTCTCTCTGAAATCAATAGAGGGAGAAAGAAAAATATTATTCCCTGGGTGTCCCTAATCGGGCTAGTGATCCTCTAAATGCTCATTGTATGCATTAGTCCTCTAGGTGTGCCTCGAAGTATACTTAGGTTATAGTGAGAATAGTCTGTCTGTTCAAACTTCCTTTTTAGAGAGTCGTAGAAAAGACTTTTGACCTGCTGAAAAGTAAGCACTCACAGAATCTCTGGAGTGAGTAAACAAATGCTGTGAAAGGTTGCTTCAGAATATCTAAATGTTTTCTTGATTCGTAACTCGAGTATTTTAGTATTCAGGCATTTCGGAAAGGGCTCTTGATCACTCATCAGTAGTCAGCACAGCAGACTTTTGCCTGTGAAAAACTGACTCTGCATGAATCCATCACATGTGGCACATGGTTATAGATAAACACATGCACCTGACTTCGCCTATATAATCTGCCAAAAAGCAAAATTACAATTGTTGTAATGTTTTCATTTTGGTTCGGTTTGGTTTGGTCTGGTGCTGGGCACTGAGCCTTATGCAGGCTTAAGCACAGCCTCTCCCACTCACTACATCTCCAGTAGTGTGATACTTCTAATTTGCTTCAGTTTTGATTATAGAATCAGGGAACACTCCAGTCCATAAAATATAATAAGTGTTCCAAGCAGAGGAGGTTGGTTTTATAAGCAGAAAAAAAGCAGAAAGAAACACACAAAGAAAAACAAATAGATTGGCCATTTCAAAGTTATTTTCCTTGCAAGACTGGAAAAGGGAGACAGAATAGGAAACTAACTGGTTAACATCAGGTTATTTTATGCCCCCTTTCTTGTGTGTGTGTGGGGGGGAATAAAGTAGAAGAAATGTCATTATCATGCAAACTGAAACTGGCCAGTTTAGGAAATTGTCTGATTTCTTGGGAGATGAACAGTTTCAGCTTGGTGACATGGAACATTATCATCAGTGAGTTCATTTTGATGTTTAACTTGGTTTCTTGAGGCCTAGTGCATGAGCTTAGTGCAAAACAATGGCCTTCCATAATTTTTGCTTAATACCACCCTAAATGTGATTTGATTTCATAAGTACTTGGAGGAACTGTACTTCCTCAACCAAGAGCAAAAATTTCATAATGAGAATCTCATTCCTTTGCCCTAAAATATCTTCTTCTGTTGTAATAGAAATGGCCCTGGGGTAGTGCTAACATTTGTAATGCCCCAGTGTAAGTAAAGATACCTGACCCTCTGATGAGAGTTAGGTTTAACTTCCAGGAAAGCAAAAAAGAAGAGCAGATGATACTGAGCTGAGGGACCCAGGATTCAGAGAAAGGAGGCTAAGAAGGTAGGGAAGGGCTGCTTCAAGATATTCTTCACTATTCTGAGGGCCAGGAAGACAGATACTTTTCAAAACACAGGATGTCTTAACTAGTGAAATTAAATCCTTTAGCCTCAGAAATGAGAGAAAAAGAAAAATATAAACGCCAAAAAAAGAGAGAATTATCTCTGTCAATGAATCCCCCCAAACAAACAAACAAAACAAAACAAAACAAAAAACTTACGTGTTTCTCAGCTTTACTCTTGTTTGTGGGTCCCAAGTAAGATTTGGTTGCCTTTTCTACATTGAGATTGGCCATTGACCACGACCTGCATTTTCATTGTTTATAAAAAGGAGTTAAGCCCCAGATTGCAAAACATTTATAAACAAATGAACAACATTTTCAAAACAAGTTTTTGTGACCGTTACAGATGGCCAAGCTGGTAAAAGCGAAACCAAACAGGACAGAAAGGACAACAGGCTAGAAGAGAGGCTCCAGCCCCTGTCTTCGAAGCCAGGCTGCCAAAGGGGAAACATTTGTGTCCTCTGCTTGGATCTGGCTGCTGCTTCAGTCTGAATGACAGGTCTCATCAGCAAAGCTTATGTGAAAAGAGGAGATTTCGATTCCTCTTTCCAGAGAATGAGGGCTTTGGCAAGGTCACTTGATGGATCACACTTGGGCCTCTCAGAATCTGCGTCCAGCATCTGTGAGAGACAGAACATCAGATTGTAGACATAAAGGTCGGGCAAACTGCTCTGGGTCGGGAGAGCCCGGATGTGGGGGGTTTATTGTTGCCCTTATGGCTATTATTCTTCCACCAACACCTTTCTTTGCCTCCCAGTGTTTTTGTGAGACAAAGGACCCAGCTGAGACTCCAACAAAGAAGAATGCAGGGAAAGGGGAGAGAATACCTTGAGCAAGAATAGCTTGGAAGGAGCCAAAAGTGGAAAAGGAAGTCTAATTCTGTCCTAGTCCAGGGGAAAAAAGTTTTTTGAGAAATGTAAACAAATCAGGAAATCCTGGCACTTACTCCAGTTCCGATCTGGGGAGACGCACGGGTCCTTTCCCGAGCAGTGAGCTGCTGTTTGTGAATGAAATCCAGATAGAATTATTCATTGAGCCCTGCCAGCCTTGCAGTTTCCAGCTTTCTTTTTGCCTATGGCATAGCTTAAACCTTAAAATAATGATAATAAAAAAACATATGCATGTTATTAACTCTCCATATTCAAATGGAAATTCAATGCTATCATAAATCTCTCTTCTAATGTGAATTCCTTTCTCCAGTATGAAGCTGCAGGAAAGCCATTGTATCTGAGCAATCTAAACTTGAAAGAAAAGTTTTGTTAAATCAGTTATGATAGGGGAAACATGTTTTTCACTGAGTCAAAAGATTAAAGTTGGTTGTAAAAAGGGGTGGGAGACTGAGGGAGAATTATTGGTTGCTCAACTAATGATTAGATACAGGACCTCAAGGACAAATTAAGAGGCACAAAAGAGTCGTGTAGATAAGTGAAAACAGTTCCAATGATATTAAATAAAAGATGTATGGTTTATCTTGGGTTGTAATCTCCCTTCCCATATTTATCTCCATCTAAGCAATTCAGTCCACCCCACTATGTATCCCCAAGTAGATTCCAAATTCCACTGCATGGCAGCAGAGTTGAGCATCTCTAGCTCCCTTTCTCACTGCTAAAAGCAGCAAGCAGCAGCAGCGTCCTCCTCTCCTCCTCCTCCCCCGCCCCCCCTTTGATTTTGCTGTTTGCCTCAATGTCTCTACTAACGAGGCTTTGACCAAGAACAATGTGGGCATGAGGTGAAAAAGAGATAGTCTCCCATTTTGAAAGTATGCTGTGAACTCTGGTTTATTTTAAATAAATTTCACCCCATACTATGTATCCTTCAAGTCAACTCCTACTATTTTCTTTTGATTTGTCACTTCTCTCACTCTATCCCCTCTCTCTCCCTCTGATACCCAAGGCCCCTCATTTCAGAGATTATTATTTTGAATGTAGGCTTGGTCTAAGCAGGCAGCCACAATTAACATCTGTGAACACAGAGTGAAGCTCAGTGGTGGCTATGTGTTTACTACGTGCAAGGCTCTAGGTTCAATCACGAGTGGGGCGAGGGAGGGAGGGAGGAAGGAAAATATCTACGTATTACAGAGCTATAGGAAGCAAATTTACAGGGCTTCCTCAAGCCCTGAAACCAGGAGAAGCTCACAGAAAGGAGACAAGTTTCTCTGGAGGGTGGAATTATGAGTCTTGAGAAAGGCTGAGGTCGATGACAGATGTCTCCTCCAAGTACCAGCCCCAGTCCTGTCACTGGTGTGTTTGCATGAGAAGAGGGGCTCAGGACTTCCAGTTCCAAGACAAAAGCTTTCTCAATTGGTATTGAGGAACAAGGTGCAAGGATACAGAGAAAACCTGTCTCTCTTTATAAATACAAAAGAGTAACTCTGCCCTAAAAGAGCATTTGATCAAAAGAAGCATTGCAATTGAAAAGAAAACTTGAGACAGAACCAGACTCAGAAAGGAATAGTATGAAGGGTTTGAATACACATGCACATGGCTACAGTCGATGTTTTACCAACATTTAGAGCTAAAATGATAAAACCTTACAATCATGTCAGTACATATTCCAGAATCAATATTTGTAGCAGTGTACAGCATGGTTCCCCCAGTGTACACCGCCCTGCGTGACCCATTTCTGTCTGATCACTTCCTTAGTAAATGTTCAGCATTCGAGATAGAAGATGTGATGTCTTTTATGAACTGTTCAAACAGGTATGACACCTATAGAAATGTTCGCAAAGTCTGAAGCTATGAGAGGCTTTTGGCATCTGTCTCCATCATTAGCAGAACATAAACATTATCAGCTTTTTTCACAGTCAGTCTTTTCTCTCTAGATAACATAACCCAGACAAAGATAAAACTGTCTCCGAGGGTCTTCTTCTTCTTTTTTTTTTTTTTGGTACCAGGATTGAACTTGGGTCCTTGTGCTTGGGAGACAGGTGGCAGAACCACTGAGCTAAATCCCCGACCCTTCTGAGTGTCTTCTTGAGGCAAGTTTTGTTGTCAGGTGTGTATGCTTGTGTGCTCGGGGACAGTGATGTCAGCAGAGAGAAGGGAGGGAGAGAACAGCAAATCAGTTGTATGTGTTTGGGGATACGAAGAGGAACTTTATGAAGCTATTTCTAGTGCTGTTCATTTTGGGTGTCAGCAGGGTGGTGGAGGGGATGCTTCATTCATGGCAGCCTAGCTCTCTGGCCTGGTCCACCAGGAGTTTATTCTCGCGAGTGCACACAGAGAAGGGAAGCAGGTGCTTCAGCTCCCCAGCATCTGGTTTAGATGACCACAATGCTGAGAGCACCTGCAGCCCGCATTGTAGCCAAGTTTGGCCTCCCATTGTTTTCAACTGGACTTTCTGCTTTGAGCAAGAAAAAGGCATTGTTTATCAGATTTGCCAAAGGATCTCCGGGGAGGTGGATAGAGACAGGATAAACAAATCAAAAACAAAACACAAGTGTAAGCAAAGCACTGGGGGGACCCTGATTATTTGTGACTATCCAAAGTAATTTCTCAACCTGACATAGAGTAAGGAAACCTGGGGGAGAGAGAGAGCCAAACATTAGCACACCCCAAGATAGTTTCCCAACAGTTTTCTGAGAGAACTCATATTGGGTAATGTTGCCCAAAATATTTAGGCAGATGAGCGAAGCAACTTCTCTAGTCTGGAAAGACTTAAACTATAGTCCTTAAGGGTCCATTCGGTGCAGGATTTTGTGATACGGGCTTTAACAGATGAATGGACATTGCCCTGTGTTAGGAAAAACCTTACTAAGAAGATAGGTCTTATTCTATATAAAGATTTCACCTATGGACCTCATAATTTAATATTTTGTAATAAATATGCACTGGATGAGCTAGACCCCTGCAAATCATACCAAAAGTGGTACTGTTGGTTAGACTTCACTAATCCAGGTAAGTAGAACAAGCAGTTGATCTGAGAGCATACTACAGCCTCATGGCTGGAATACTGGGAACAAAATAAAATTACCAACCTTATCTCCTGGGACTCAGAACATACCTTAGAGACACTGCCTAGCGTGTTCTGCTAGTAAATAATTGTACAGGAGCCCCTTTGTTTTCTTTCCTTTGTAGAGAGCCCCAACTAGTGGAAGCCTGGACAACTGCAATAAAGAGAACCCATTTAAATGGGAGGTGACTGCAGGTTTTCCCACAGGATAGGAGCCTGGGAGAGCTTACAGACACTGGTCATTTTAGAGCAGAGGATGAGGCGCTGAAGAGGAGGCAGGATATGAAACTGCCTTATTCTTAACTTTTTCAGGGGTAAAGGGCAAACTGATACTGGTGAAAACAAGTACAGCCCCTCGTAATTGAAAATGAGTCAATAGCTAGTGTAAGAAAGGAAAATATTTCTTGAGTTCAGAATGTATTCCTCTTGAAGATCTTTGCAAAAGAAAGAGGATGATATCCTGTGACACAGTGTTGCACACATTGGGAAAAAAGATCTGGGTTCAAAATTAACTGACAATATTGTCACCATCAGATCTGATCCCAGGTGCTGTGCTGAAATCCCTGAATGTGTTGAATGTGTTGGGGTGAACAAGACGGAGGGTAGACAAGCAAGTGGAGGCCACACAGCAAATGGAAAGAGAGCACCACCATGATGAGCAAAGTGCACACACTTAGAAATGTGATTTATCCCGAAGGGATTCAATCTTAGGGGTTGTTGGGTTTCTAGTTTTATTTGTTACCTCTCCATCTCAAGAAACCTCATTCTTACACTTTTCTTTTTGTTTTGTTTTTTTAAGGAGTCATGGCTCCCTTGCCAAAAAGTACCAATAAAACCAGGCAGCCCTGGAAAGGTTGTAAAAATATAAGATGAATTCATCAATCAAAGGGTAGTCTGTATGTGATGGTAACAGGATTCAGGGATTTCATAGAACTGCCTAACAAGATATACAACTTCTGTGTGTGTGTGTGTGTGTGTGTGTGTGCACATTTTTCTGTATTCTATATCTTTGGTCAGATTCTCAAAGGAGTCATAATCTGCCCCCACCAAAATAAAAAAAGATATAACTATACTGGCATCTGCACATAGACAAAAGCCAGTCACGTTTTAATGAAGGTCCTCAGAGTAAGCTTAGACTTCTCAGATCTCTGATTTTAGAAAAGCCAAGCAAATATATCAAAATATGTCAGTACATAGTAAAGCAGATGAAAAAATGCCTCATTTTTCATACAATGACTCTTAGGACGGGGAGTTACAAGAAGTTTCCTATTGTATTTTCCATTAGAATTAAGAAACTCTGCTCAAAGCACTAAGTAAAGTTCATTCTGTCCTTGAGCAGCTCCACTCACTGGTTACTGGCTTTCTTCAGTATGAATTAAATAAATAAGATGATTTATGCTCAAAAATCTAAAACAATAGCAATTTTTTTCCTACAGTAGATTGAGTGAAAAACCAAAAAAAAAAAAATAATAATAATGTTTAACTTTTGGAGTTGAAAGCTTACCTGGCACACTGAGCTGTTATCGAAACTAAATCATGAAAGCCGAGATTTTATACCACTTAATGTTTGTGGTGGTTATTAAATAAACTCTGCAGCCCTTCATTTTGTCTGAAAACAAGTTTGCTTAAGTGCTACTTATTTGAAGATCATTAAGTCTCTGCAGTTCAAGGCTAACCAGGGTGACACTGCCCTGGTGGTGGCTATCTAACTTGTTTTATGGCATCAGCTTTCCCATATATTTTACTTAGCAGATGACTTAATTGCAAAGCAAAACTTATAGTAATCAGTCTGTCATGGCCTTCACCTCCCAGTGAGGCAGTTAATTGTGTAAGAGTACGAACAAAAACTGGGGAACACACATGACGTCTAAGGGATCCTGTTGTCAGACAGCACGTGGTCGCTGTCCTGACTGTCTTTCTTCTGAGCTGCGAGCGCCCTGTTCTCTCTTCCTCCCATAGGCATGACTGTGTTTTAAAATTCATGAGAAACAAGCTATCCAGACAGTTAATCTAAGAAATCATGAAAAACTTGCCTGCATCTTTTGGTGGGGGGAGAAGATAACTTTCTGCTACTTCAGAGACTAAATGGAATTTATATATGATTGATAGAAGTCACTCTGTCCTTGTTAGGACAATTAGGCTGAGGCTTTCAGAAAAAAATATTTTTTAAAATGGAAGTTTGGCATCTGAAAGAAAGTCTTACTCCCTTAAGAAGACCATTTTAACAACTCTTTCAAATATTATAACCACAAACTGTTCAACCAGATGAAAATGAAAGTAGGCCACTTAGAGGTTTTTATCTAAACTAAAGCAAATGTTTTGAGCTAATAATTTTAACCATTGGGAGTTAACCAGCTACTAAAACCAGTTACTTTGAAATTAAGAAGGAAGCATTTTAAATATTGCGTCTAAATTTGTCAGCTTTGTTTTGCAGGATATACAGATTATAGTATTATTTTCTTCCCCTTAGGACCACACTGCCCTTCCTGCCTGAGCAGTGAAATCCCAGACTTGGAATTGGGCCAGGCGCCTTTCAGCGCCACATCATTAAGAACTCTTAAAGCGCTGTTTAAATGCAAAATTTCCAGGCTCCTTCACCAGACAGATAGGCAATGTTAAAGCAGTCGGGGCATGTTAGATACATCCAAGTTTTAAAAGGAAGAGAAAGGGAGAAAAGCTTTCACATCTATGTATATCAAAGTGAAAGTTAGTGAAAATGAGGCCATTCATTAGACTTAGGGGTGTCAGCGAGTCAGATACACACACAATACCTTCGAAGACTGCTCAGATAAAGCAAATCTGTGAGTCAATTTAGAAAAGGATAAGCCAGTCTCCAAATAAAAAGGTTCTTCATGCTTTCCGTGGAGGGCAAATGCTTCAGAAATAAAAAGGGCCCACTTGTACCACTTAAATTATAAAGATTTAGGATTTTTTTCAGGGGCTGAGGATTTAGCTCAGTGGTTCTGCCACCTGCTTCGGAAGCACAAGGACCCGAGTTGGATCCCTGGTACAAAAAAATTAAACAAACAAAACAAAGATTTAGGATTTCCTAAAAACTGTAATGCATGTACAAACACAGACACACACACGGAATAGGAAAGAAGAAGATAGGGAAACAATTACATTCTGTGTTTCCCTGACTTGCACACTCACATTTGAAGCCAACTGTAGGTTGAGACACGCAGGTGAAAATAATAAGGTCAGCACAGGCGTGCAAGCTGGAGGTTAGCCATACCACCCCTGAAGCCGAGCGGTGCTTGAACTAGCAGGTCTAAACATTTTTATATAATATCAGCTCCTCTCCATTGCAGCACATGACGTCTGCTGAAGATCCAACCACAAAATAAAGCAGAAACAGTCACATAATTGGAGGACGTTTTCCACATTTCACAGAATTACATCGACAGCTACAAAAACCAGTGTGCATGGAGCATGCGCGGGCAGTCAACTCTCAATGACCTGCAATTATGTTCCTACCTCCACTGACGGCCTAAAACTAATTTCTAATTGATTTTGGAAAGGGGTTTCAAATTATTATGCCTTCTGGTCTGCATTGTGCTTAATCTCATTTCAGTATCTTAGCACACTAAGAAAAAAATCGGACAGCTAAATGATAACGAATGCTACTGACTGAACGAGTCGCCTGCGATGTTTAAGGTACCAATGAAAATTTACCAAGTACGTGATTGATAAAAGATAGAGACTACACAAGCATGTTCTTTTTACCGTCTTCTTCACTCTCAATTCTTTCTTTTCTTTTCTTTTTTTTTTTTTTTTTTTTTTTTTTTTTTTTTTTTTTTTTTTTTGAGACAGGGTCTCCCTATGAAGTTGAGACTGACCCAGCACTCACTATGTAGCCCAGGCTGGTCTCAAACTCAGCAATCCTCCTGCCTCAGCCTCCTGAGTGCTGGGATTACAGGTGTGTGCCACCACACCTGGCTAATTAATTCCTTCTTAATGATGGTTTCTCCTTAGTTATTTTCAAATAACTTTCTACTGAGATTTTTCTCAAAGATTTATGAATTAAAAGCACTGAGTAAATATTCTTAATTTCATTGTGACAGAAGTATATACCTCAGGGTATTGCTTTTTTATAAAAAAAGAATTAAATAACTTTTCCCACTAATGAAACAACTTTGAGTTGGTGACGATTTTCTTTTCAAATTGACTTTTTGATTAGTCCAGATTTTCTTAAGGCAAACTACCCTATAAACATACTTGGCCTTTGGGACTTCCCTTCAAAGAAAAATATAGTCAAACACTAAAAACAAGAGAATACACAGATACTACCATCATGAGCAAGCTGTGCCAGGCCACGTTTTTGTCTTTTCACAATGTCGGTATTTATTGAATGACAATAAATTCACAAGCGCCAGCAATTTTGTCAGCCTTATCAGGTCAAGTAATCAAAGTTCACTCAGTAGATGGTGAGCCAGGCAATCACGGGTTCTTTTTTCCAATCTTAATTACTAACACCTATGGTTAATTACTAACGCATCACATTTCACCCAATAATGCACAGGGGACAGAATGGCGGAGGAAGGGTTAACCGTGGCTGCAGGGTTCCAACAGGCGGAACTGAACGCCCAGGCAGAGGCGTGGAAATCACCAGGTGGCTGAGAGTACCCATCAGGCAGGGCTTCTTCAGAGGGGCTGCAGCCTCGTGGAGAGCCCAGGGTTGATGGAGAGATGAAACTTCCAAGGCAAGGGAGTTGGAGGTGGTCTCGAGGCAGCCCTGTCAAGCAGGGCGATGGAGCTGAGCTGAAGCCAGGACAGACAGCCTGAGTCGGTGGCCTGCGGGCCTCTGTACCCGGTAGTCTGATGAGACGACAGGTCAGGGCGGCACTGCCACACCCCGGTGTCTGATACCCCTCCTCTATGGCCTGGGCGAGGGCGTTGCACGTTTTGTTGTTCGGTGTGTACCGTGAGCTCATGCACCTGGTTTTCTCTGATATAACCTTATACAATGTTATATGTTGATTTAATTGGATAAGTGTACAGGTAGCAATTTTTTATTAACAGCATTAATTCATCAGATGATTGTGCTGTGCAGCTGGGAGGTTTTGGGGTTTTTTTTTGTTTTGTTTTTTTCAGTGAGTTTTGTGTTTCCAACATCTAAGTGGTTATCTAGTTGTATGAACAAATCACCAAGTTGTTCTGCCCCAGAATTTGTATCAAAATAGAGCAAACTGTTGTTCTATAAAGTGGAGCTGCTCAACTTTAAAGCACAGTATGAAAGCCACTGTTCTGTACCACCTGGAGTAATTCCCAGGAGGTGTCGCCTATGCTGTACAAATACTAGTATCACCTTTACACGGATTATAGAAATGATTCTCCATATTTCACTAGAATTATTGAGATAATTCTGGGTCTTCTCTCTTGCAATTGTACAAAATCCTGTTGAAAGAAAATAGAAGCTAGCCTACAATAAGTCTCTGGTCCCCGCTACTCTGGAGGCTGAGGCAGGAGGATTAGTGGAGTCCAGGAGTTTGAGAATAGCATGGGTAATGCTGTGAAGCCCTGTTGGAAAGGAAAGAAAAAATGAAGTTGAACAAGTCCCATGGGTGTGAAATTTTGTGTTTTAGCTGTACTTTTTAATCAGTAGACAACTTTTAGCAAATTAATACAAAAAGGCAAAGCAAAGGATTGTTTTAAACATACTGGTAACAAAGGTATACAGGGAAAGTTACTTCTCCATGAATAAACACAGCTTAGCCTTGGAAAGGCTCCGTGTCAAGTCCACAGGAGGAAGAAATAGTTATGTTTGTTAAGGGCAAGCCACTTTTAGAATTTTGGCCCCCTGTCTATACTCCTCCTACCTATTTTTAAGCAAATGTGCTATTATTATCTGAGCCCCAGATTGTACTTTTTTAAATTTAAGTTTTCATTGATTTTTTTTTTTTTGCAATATGCTTGGGAAGGAAGTCAAAATGTTGCCATTGACATCAATAAAAAAAAAATATATTGTGAATGCATTAAAGGAAGAGAGAAAAGAAGGAAGAGAAACCACTTCATATGTATAGCCATATTGTCATCATTAAAATAGAGCTACAATAAAATAAGAATGGCACACACATGTATTCAATCATATTTATCTCAAAAATATGCCAAATTTCCATTTAAAATGTCATAGTATTCATTATTTTGAACTCATCTAAAATGGCTTCTTACTGAGGTTTTAGGACTAGGCCCATGTAATTTTGATGGTTACAGACATTTATTTGTCTAATAAGAATTTTTACATCATTAGTATCATTAAAATGTAATTTCTTTTAATTTTCACTAAGATTTCTATATGGTTTGGCACTTTCCTGTAACCACAAAAGTAGGCTGTATGTCTATTGTGATATCAAAAATTTTTGAAATGATTTTCTATTACTAAAATATTTCTGGGCCGGGGGTTTAGCCCAGTGGTTCCACTGCCTGCCTCACAAGCACAAGAACCCAAGTTCAATCCCAGGTACCAAAAACATTTTTAAAAATAAAATAAAACATTTCTTCCACGTTTAAATATGTATTGGACTAAAATTGATTTTATGAACTCAATATCATATTTTTATAGATCATATATATTTGTGGATAGTTTCCAAAATAAGTAGTCATTAGAATTTTGTTTCATATTCCTTCAAATAATATTGCAAAGGAATTTTCTTATGCGGACTGAACAAGAGGGACTTTCCTATTCCTCGGTTTCTCCTTCTCTAATTTCTGGAGGTAGAAAACGTCCTTACTTAATAATGGCAAACTTTGAGAGCTGGTAAACCAGTGCAGAGTTGGTGTGTTGATAGCTGGGCTTCCATAACAAGCCACCAAAAACTAGGCGGACTACAGCAACGGAAACTTACTGTGTTACAGTCTTGGGGCTTGGAATCTGAAATCAAGGTGTTGCCGGAGCCACATTCTCTCTGACAGCCCTAGGGAGGAACCCTTCCTTGCCTCTTCTAACCTCCAGTGATATTTGCCAACAATCCTTGCTGCTTATTGGCTTGCAGATGCTTCGCTCCTGTCACACAGCCCCCTTCTCCCTGGGTGTCTCCACAAGGACACCAGTCACATGGACTAAGGCCCATCCCCATGACCTCATTTTACCTTGATTACCTTTGTAGAGACCCTGTTTCTAAGTAAGGTCATGTTCTGTGATGATTCAAATCTCCACATATCTTTCTGGAGGGTGTCAGACAACTCAGTTGTTTGTTACTGTATTTTCTGTCCTAGAGAGATAGAGTACTAGTTTAATACAGTTAAAAATAGAATTCATTTAGGCCCTGGGATTTAGCTCAGTGGTTCTGCTGCCTGACTCATAATTATGCACAAGGTCCCAAATTTGATCCCTAGTACCAAGAAAAAACAACAACAACAACAAAAAACAACCCAATTCATTTATAAATCTTATGGCAGGAAGAAGAACCTGGAAGGTGAAACTTAACACTATAAAATTGTCTTTAAAAAGTAAATGGTATCAGGTTGAAATGTATTAAATTAGTAAAACAAAAAAAATCCACATTTTTTCACCCATAAAAATGCTAAGGTCAGATATTCCAATTAATAAATTAATGAAATAAAAACACAATAAGGAAGTTTCTTTCAAAAATGCTGGGAAACAAAGAAAAGATAGGCAAGAGATCCAGGCATGGTGATGCGTACATGTAATCCTAGCACTTGGGAGGTTGAGACAGGAGAATCACCAGGAGTTCAAAGCCAGCCTGGACTACATATCAAGCCCTCTCTAAAAAAAAAGGCGGGGTGGAGGGAAAGGGAATGAAGAAAATAAAGGAAAAGAAAAAAGAAAGAAAGCCAGGTTTGGTGGTGAACACCTGCAATCCCAAACAGTACTCACTTGAGAGGCTAAGGCAGGAGGATGGATCACCATGAGTTTGAGACCAGTCTGAACTACACAATGAGTTCAAGGCCAGCCTGAACTACATAGCAAGACCCTGTCTCAAAAAAAAGAGGAAAAGAATAGGGGGTAGAAAAAAGGAAAATATTTTGCATAGATCAATTTTATCATCAACATTTAAATTTTAAAATTTAAGAAGATACATACATATATTAACATCTAAAAGCATTTTTATCACAGTACAATAAAGCAATTGTTTTTATTTGATCTTAAGTCACTACCATAATTTTTTTCAATCTAAGAATTCATATCTGTTTTCAAAAAAAAAGAGAAAATGCAACAAGAGTGCAGATTTTGAAGGGATTGTTGTCACAAATCTTTGGAAGTAACACAGGTTAACCCCTCTATTAAAGGTAAATGTAGACATTCCAAATTTCAGAGCCTCCCAAGGAAAATATAAAAACTTCCAATCATGCCCCTGTTGTTAAAAAGGTAAAGTAAGCCTAAGATTCCTAAAACCTAGGAAACAATAAGAAAATAATTCAAAATTCCATATAACACTATTGTAAAAAAAAATTACCATTTATCTTAGTCCTAGGTCTTAATTCTGATAGGCGTGCCCATTGTTTAATACAAATATATTTTTACTTTTCCCACCTTGAATTTTGTAACAAGAATGAATTTAATATTTTCATATCCAATACAACTGATGAAGAAATGAAACCCATCTAAACAATATCATTTTAATCATCTTCCCACAAAGGCCAATTAGTATTTACAAACAAAGAAAAAGTTTTCAGGAATTAATAATGGTTTTGATATTCTTAGGTAGGCTGAAAAATAGCAAGAGTCTCACATCCTTAATTTCTGAGCGTTCCAAACGATTGCTTCCTCTATATCAGTGCTGTATAAGTACTACACTTTCATAAACATCATTAAATCATTAGATTTGATTTAAATCAAATCATTAGATTTGAACAAAATCTGAAATTTCAGGGTCATTATTATAATGAATATTCTATCAGTTACAAGTGACATAAACCCAACTCAGGAGTACTGCAGGAGAAAAAAAAAAAGTGGGAGGAGGGGTAATTTATTGACTTGCAAAAAAAAAAAAAATCCAAATCAGGCTTAATTCAGGATTCAAACAATATCACCAGGTCTCAGTTTTTCCTTCTCTGGTTCAAGTCTCCTTTTCCTCAATGTTGGCTTCCTTCTTAGGTCAGATATGGCTGAAAGATGACTGATAGCAGACTCTAGAAGTCCATTCTAGATTCAAAGCTGCCTACAAGAATAAACTGTCTCCCAGCATTCCTAGAAAAAGTCCAAAATTGACTTTGTCTGGTTGATTTTAGATTATCACTTCACCTGAGCCAATCATGGTAACCAAAGGAATAAAACCTAAATCTTGCTCATGTGCTCTATCCTTAGAATTCCACCATAAAAACTGAGAGAGCAGTGGATTCTAAGCAAAAACATAACTTCCAAATAGAAAAGAATAAGTTAAATTGTCTTAATAAGTTAAAATGAGATGATCTTATATATCAAAGCCCTAAAGACTTCAAAATCAACAGTAAAAATAAAAAATATTAGAACTGATAAATGAATTCAGCAAATTAGCAAGATGAAAAAAATTAACATACAAAAAGTCATTAGCACTTCTGTATACTAACTTCCATATATTAACAATGAACTATCTGAAAAAAGAAAATAAGACAATCCCATTTACAACAGCTTTCAAAGAATTTACTTAGGAGGAAATTTAGCCAGAAGAATCTGACAGTGAAAAACATTTTAAAAAAAGAAGTTGAAAATGACACAAATGGGAAGATATCCCGGTTCATGGATTGGAAGAATTAATAATGTTAAAATGCACAAAGTGATTGGTAATCCAATTCAGTTCCTATCAAAATAGAAATAAGAAATCATAAGAAATTATAAAAGACCCATATAGCCAAAGTGATCACACAAAAAGAATAAAGCTGAAGACCTCACACTACCTCACTTCAAAATATATTACAGAGCTATACTAACCAAACCATGTAATGCTGATACGAAAATAGAAACATCAGCCAAGAAGACGGAGAGCCCAGGAATACACCCACATACCTAGTGGCCAAGTGATTTTCAACAAAGATGCCAAGAACACAAATGAGAAAAGTACTGTCTCTTCACAAAATGAAGTTGAGGAAGGGAAGGGATACGGCACGAAGAAAAGGAATTTGGGTGTGTTACGTACATGTACCAACTCCACTCAAGGGACATAAATATTATGTACTTCAAACATGTACAAAAAAAGGAAAGGGATCAAAAGATGGGTGGAGGGGAAAGAAGATAAGGGAAAGGTGATGAAAAAGGAATTAAGATGTGTTATGTGCATCTATTATGCACATAAAATGCAAATATTGTGTACTGCACACATGTGCTAATAAACTGAAATTTTAAAAACTGATACTGAGAAAACTGGCTATGCACATGCAGAAAAATAAAGTCAGACCCTTACCTCATCTCTCAGAGAAGAACCCCAAGTAGATTAAAAACTTAAATGTAAGACTTGAAGCTGTAAAATTACTAGAACAAAACATAGAAGAAAGCTCTAACACACTGGTCTGGTCAGAGATATTCTGGATGTGACTACAAAAATTCAGGCAGCAAAAGCAAAAATAAACACATGGGATTACATCAAATTTAAGATTTCTGGGCTGAGGATATAGCTCATTGGTAGAGTGCTTGCCTGCCGATGCACAAGGCCCTGGGTTCAATTCCATGTACTGAAGAAAAAAAGAAGTTTCTCTACAGCAAAGAAAACGATTTACAAAGAGTCAGACCACCACAGGAAAGAAAATATTTTCAAATCACATGTTATATAAGAAGTCAATGCCCAAACTATATAAGGAATACAAAAACTCACTAAAAAAAAAAAAAAAGCAAATAGCCTGATTTTAAAATGGCCAAAAGCCTTAACAGAACTTTCCCAAAAGAAGGCATACAAATGGCCAACAGTTATATGAAAAAATGCTTAACTTCACTAATAATCAGGGAAACAAACTAAACCCACAGTGAAATATCACATCTGAATACTCTAATCAAAAAATAAAAGATAATTTTTGATGAGGATATGGAACAAAGGAAACTTTTGTACATTGTTAATGGGACTATAAATCTGGATAGCCATTTTGTGAAACAGTTCGAAGGTTCCTCAAAAACTCAAAATAGGATCATCGTGGGAACCAGCTGTCCCTTTTCTGGGTGTATCTCCAAATGAATTTAAATCAGTTGGTAGGAGAGGTGCCTGCACTGTCTTGTTCACTGCAGCATTATTCACAACAGCTAAGATATGGGAACAACTAACATGACCATCCGTGGATAAGCAGTTTAGAAAAATAAGTGGTACAGACACACAACAGCATTCTACTCAGCCTTTACAAAGAAGGACCTCTGTCATTTGTGACAGCATGGGTGAATCTCATGGGTGTTACGCTAAGTGAAATTAGCGAGGCACAGAAAGACAGATGTGGCATGATCTCACATATATTTTTTTTAACTTTTATTGATTTGATTGGTACACTTAAAGTATACAATATAATGACATTCACTGTTGGAAATTTGCACCTTTGCATAATTAACCTTGGTTCTTATTTTTCCCCATTCCCCTGCCCTCCCTTCAACCCCTCTCACCCTCCCAATCTACAAAGGCTTTGTTTACATTGTTTTCATTTTCTCATTGATTCCACTCCCTTCTTTCCTTTCCACTACCACTCCCATGTCCCCTTCCTCTTTGCCCCTTTTCTTCCTATTTCACATCATCTCTTATACCTGTCGGTCCTTATTTACACTTTCAGAGTCTCACACCAGAGTGACTATTTGGTATTTACACACATGTGTGTGTCCTATTGACATGATCGCACATGTATAATCCAACTTATAGAACTTATAGAAGTAGAGAATAGAGTAATGGTCACCTAAGGGTGAGATGGGGCAGGCAGGGAAATGGAAGGTTTGGGTCAAAGTCAGTTTCAGTTAAACAGGAAGAATAAGTTCTGGTGAGCTACTGCACATCTGTTACTATAGTTAAAAAATGTACAATGCCTTTCAAAATTGCTGAGAGTGGATTTGAAATGTTCTTGCTGTAAACAAGCAAGTGATGTGATGAATACATTAATTAACCTGATTTGACCATTCCAAAATAGGCATATGTATTAAAACATTGCACTGTACTCCAGAAAAATATATAATTATATCATTGAAAAATAAAACTCCTTTTTTCACTAGGTGTGGTGGCATGCACCTATAATCCCAGCATCCAGAAAGGCTGACGTAGGAGGATCACAACTTTGTGCCTCGTCTGGCCAATTTAAAAGGGCTGGAGATGTAGTACAGTGTGAAGGTCTTGGCTCCTAGGTTCAATCTCAAGTACCACAAAAACAAAAAATACTTTTTTAAAAAAAGCAAAAAATTGTGCCTTTGCAGAAAAGGGAGAGCAATGTGGCAAGGCAATCTATCTAGGACTACCAATTTGTTTGGAATAATAACCAAATAGAAATTATAGGAATGTCCATCAGAAAGAGAAATCAACTTGTTTTTTTTTAACCTAAATAATACTTTCACTTTGCTTTTGATTATGAAGATGATAAATTGAGTCAAAACCTAAACGGTCATTTAGGAAATCCAGAAGGCTTTATTCTGAAATGACTCTGGAGCTGTTCCACACACACAGTTGCATCATACCTTAGACATTCATTGGATGCAAATGCTGTGAAACCTCCCAGCACCTCCAGACTACATGGAAGAGGTTCCTGGCGTGTGGGTCTAAGAAGGGTCCGTAAATGAAACTTTTGATGCAAAGTGCTGTGGACTAAGTTCAACACCTTGAATTACTTGGAAAATGAGCAGGACTGTGGGCAGCTAAGGGAGCACAGGTGTGGATCTCCAGAGGAGCCCATGTATTTAAATCCACAAGCAGCCATATTCTAGCCAAACTGTGTTCCCCCGGTGGTCCAGCTAACAAAGCTTCCTGTCATAAAGCTATTGCTCAGTACAAGGCAAATGTATTGTGAATGCCAGGTTCAAAACAGTTCATTGAAAAGTTCTTGGTTAAGTAATTAAAGCAAGCTGAGCTTTGGGAAATTCTCCAGGAGGTAGCTCATTTTGAGAACAACTTTCCAATTCACATGTTTCATAAGCCAAGGGTAAGCGTAGTTCAGATGAATAAAAAAAAAAAAACAACACACACACACACACACACACACACACACACACATGCCCCACAAATTGCAGGATTAAAAAGTAGAATTGAGGTCAGGACCAGACCACAGTAGAAGTAAATTGACTTAAAGAAATTACATTTTTTTTTTGTCTCCAGAACTATATGTTCATTGGATTGTTTTGCTTGATTGCAAGCACTTGTATTCCCAGATTCATATCTGTACCAGAAAGATTGCAGGTAAATTTTCCTGCCTACCAACCACACAGCTCAGCTTTTTTACTCCTTTGGGCAAATAAACAAAAAATAATTATATGTGTTTCAAGTGAACGAGAGGCAAGTAGAATTTTGTTTCCTGCTAGTCTGAAAATAACAAAACAAAATAAAGTAAAATGGGATCATTGTTCCTAGAGACCTTTAAAAACAGAATGGATAAACATCTGCAATCTATCCTATACACTCTCCTTTACCTCAGATAGGTCACCATAAATAATATTTCAAAATCCTTTCAATTCCATCGCTTAATGTTTGTGTCAGACATGTGGCTGTGTATTTTATTTTCTCTGGTTTGTAGAGATTGCCTTCATGATACTTGTATCCATCTCCTATAATTCAATAAAGTACTAAAGATTTAGTGGCTTAAAACAGTACAAATTAGTTTCCTTAGAGTTAGAGATCAGTGATCCAAAACAAGTAGACTAGGCTAATCTTCAGATGTTAGCAGGGCTGACATTTTTTTAAGGCTCTGAGGGAAAGCTCTGTCTCCTGCCTTTTTCAACTTCCAGCGGTCACTATAACACTTGGTTTGTGTCCCCTCCCCTCTCCTTCATGGCACATCATTCATTTGGTGCATCAGTGACCACATGGGCTTCTCCTCTGATCTGCCTACTACACCCCTCTTCTAAGGAGCAGATGAGGATAACCCAGGATAACTTCCCCATCTCAAAATCCTTAACTCAGTCACATCTGCAACTCCCTTCTGCCATATAGGACATTTACAGGTTCCGGGGCTTAGGACATGGATGTATTTGGGATGCTACTGCTCAACCCACTACAGAACTTCCTTAGAAAATGGTATTGATGATGTGCTCACTTTGGCAATACAGATGCTAAAATTAGAAAATGGGATTGAGGTCATCACACTATGACACTGTTTTCTGCTTTCACTTAAAAAAAAATGAAGACCTAAATGTGCTAAACACTGCTAGGAAATATAATGTCTTCGAAGTAACACAGTAGGCCTTCGAGGAGATTATAACCAAGTTGAGGAGACACGTTCATGAGCAGATTAGAGAAGTATTAATTAGTGAATGGGGTGATACGTGCAGTCATTGAGCACCACTATGTGAGGTACAAAATAGAAAACTATGAATGAGTTATGGTTCCAATTCTGAGTTGACTACTGAATGCAGAGAGGGGGAAGTAAGTCTTGTGTTTGCAGAGAAAGACTAAAGTTGTATAGATTGCATTAAGAACGCATTAAGATTGGACTCAACAATGGAAAAAGCAGCAGATTGGCAAGGTCCTGAAATCTGGACTTTTTCTACAATTCAGAAAAAATTTGGCTGTGTATCTTTGGAAAAAGTGTGTTACTTTTCTGATTGCTCTGAATTTTGGCAACTTCCTGGTTTTAATAGTCTATGAATTTTCTGACTAGCTTTTAATGAAGAACTGCTGTCAGTTCTGGAGGTGATGGAAAACACAGCCCTAAGAATTGAGAAGAGAGAAAAGACATTTCAAGATTGTTCAGGAACAACAACAACAACAACAAAAGGCAACAAGAATGATTGTAGCTACCATGAGATACTGTGGTATATAAAGAACAGAGTGGATTCGTAACGATAGAGCTGAAATGGAAAGCATTGGATGTCCCCTCATGCTAGAACCTACTTTTCTGGAATGACCAACGTATTTTCAGTTTGGTCTCGCGTGGCTCTCACCATAACACACAGTGTGAAACTTGCCTTGGTTATGCTTAGCACTCCTGGCCATTGAGATGTCCAAACCTAAGAAATCTGCTATTTCCTGTAGATAAATTCCTGAATAAAAGCTAGAACTCTGGGCACCGAAGACAAAGTTGTTTAGCTAATGCCAAAGCAGGCTAGAAAATTCATTAGAAAAATAACTTATACATTTAAATTTATTTTAAGAACAATTTCCCAATCAAGGTGGCTGTGCAAAAATATATCTGACCTACTTTGATAATGATAAGACTTAACGCTAAATATCTGGTGTGTATTTTATTTTATTTTACTTATTTATTTATTTTGTACCAGAGATCAAACTTGGGACCTTGCACTTGTGAAGCAAGCGGCAGAACCTCTGAGCTAAATCCCCGGCCCTATTTTATAATTTAATACATTTAATTTTCCAATAGACCAATTCCAAAGTGTCCCTGGGCCTTTTTCATTCTCCTGAAGTGAATTAGGATCACAGGGCGAATAACAGGGAATGAGAAAAAGAGGCCCTGAAAGAAAAGAAGGAAATCCTCATCACAATAGCCTCAGTAGTGCCTATGTTGATTCTCCCAGAGTGGTGACTGGCTTCTTCTAGACTTGCATTCTGAGTTGGAAAGGCCACTGCTGTTGATTTATAGCATAAATGTGCTTCAGGAGAAAAATTAACAGCTTTTCACCGACCTGTTGATATTTATGTATAAGGTTCTAGAGTAAAAAAATTTAAAGATGGCTTATTTGAGGAAAATAATATAACTTGTTTCTGAGGTGACCAGCAGAAATTGTGGGTCAGTCTCTATTTTATTTTCTCCACAGTTGTAGAGATTAAGAAAATACAGATTTCACTGGAAAAATAAATTTAAATAACTGGCCTGGGGAATATTTTTTTTCCCCCACTAATCTCCCAGGAACAAGCTACTCTATGTTTGGTGAGATAAAAATACAAAGAAGCACAGTTCCTAGTGTGAAGAGAAGTGGAATAAATACATGTACAGTTTGCTGGTTTCTTATAATGCTGGTTGCAAATCTGGAGTTGACAATCCTCAAACACAAGGCCATTTTTCATTCCAGTAGAGTTGAAGTCTGTTTAAATGCCTGGCCTTAGAGGACAATAAATTCCTTCACTTTCCCTAATGGGTTCATTCTTCTTAAGCTCTTTATGTGAGAAATGTGACACCTTTTGAACGGACAACATGAAACTGTTGAAGAGAAGTAGTCCCTTAACAGGTGAATTCATGAGCGTGTGAGTCTGACTGTTGCATTTGGCAAGTGGAAATGCAGCATTTGAGCAGCACTGCTCACTTCCTTTCTTAACAGTAGCCAAAAATAAATTGATATTTTGCAGCCCCACTTTTATTTCAGGGAGTTTTTACCCTGTTACTAGAGCAATCAACAGCCTTTGAGTGACAGTGATGCCACTTAATTCAAGCACTATTTCCTGAGAGTCAATGGAATTTGTTATAACTCCTCATAAAATTTGCCTGTTTATGTTCAAGACTTTCCCCCTATTTCTTCCATAGACTTGTCTTAAGGAACAAGTACTTAACTTATGGCTAACATTAGACGGTTGGGTAAAGTTGACACTGTCCTTCTTACATACATTAAGAAAATGTTTCTCTTCAATATTCTTATGTGTGTTCTACCTAAGTGCTACCAGGGTCACAAAAAGTTTTTAAGTAGAGCATTTTAAGTTATTTCCATTTCCTGATTGCAAAGTTCTGTCCACATCAGCAGGTGTTTGTTGATGTGTAAATGCAATGAGGCATCCATTTTACATGTTGATGCTAATTTTACTATTTGTATAGTACTTTGTATCCATTATGTCATGTGCTCTTCACAGCAACTTGGGAGTTGAAGGGGGCAAGTATCATTTTATCAGTCTAAAAAGACAGAGGTTAACTGGGTAAAGATTGCACAACTAATGACTGGCAGAACCACGTTATCAATAACAAGCACCTTGGCTTCCCCCACAGGGTCCTTCTACTCCTCAGAGGAGTTCAAATTCTGTCCTAAGGAATTTCTTCAAATCTACCTAAAAGCACCATCAGGAGAACAATAATACAGTAACACCTCAGTTCAGGAACACTTCTGTTTGCAAACAATTCAGTTTGCAAACAAAAGTGTTTGGCAAAATTTTACTTCTGTTCCCAAACTCTGCATCAGGTAACAAACACAACCATGGCCATCTTCCCCACACAAACACAGATGCAGCCATATTCCCCCAAATTGTAAAACAAATTAAATTGCAGATTGGCAAGGTCCTGAAATCTGGACTTTTTCTACAATTCAGAAAAAATTTGGCTGTGTATCTTTGGAAAAAGTGTGTTACTTTTCTGATTGCTCTGAATTTTGGCAACTTCCTGGTTTTAATAGTCTATGAATTTTCTGACTAGCTTTTAATGAAGAACTGCTGTCAGTTCTGGAGGTGATGGAAAACACAGCCCTAAGAATTGAGAAGAGAGAAAAGACATTTCAAGATTGTTCAGGAACAACAACAACAACAACAAAAGGCAACAAGAATGATTGTAGCTACCATGAGATACTGTGGTATATAAAGAACAGAGTGGATTCGTAACGATAGAGCTGAAATGG
This sequence comes from Fukomys damarensis, assembly GCF_012274545.1. Taxonomy (NCBI): domain Eukaryota; kingdom Metazoa; phylum Chordata; class Mammalia; order Rodentia; family Bathyergidae; genus Fukomys; species Fukomys damarensis. The sequence goes on from NW_022900926.1 coordinate 75,276,740, forward strand.
AAAGCATTGCATGTCCCCTCATGCTAGAACCTACTTTTCTGGAATGACCAACGTATTTTCAGTTTGGTCTCGCGTGGCTCTCACCATAACACACAGTGTGAAACTTGCCTTGGTTATGCTTAGCACTCCTGGCCATTGAGATGTCCAAACCTAAGAAATCTGCTATTTCCTGTAGATAAATTCCTGAATAAAAGCTAGAACTCTGGGCACCGAAGACAAAGTTGTTTAGCTAATGCCAAAGCAGGCTAGAAAATTCATTAGAAAAATAACTTATACATTTAAATTTATTTTAAGAACAATTTCCCAATCAAGGTGGCTGTGCAAAAATATATCTGACCTACTTTGATAATGATAAGACTTAACGCTAAATATCTGGTGTGTATTTTATTTTATTTTACTTATTTATTTATTTTGTACCAGAGATCAAACTTGGGACCTTGCACTTGTGAAGCAAGCGGCAGAACCTCTGAGCTAAATCCCCGGCCCTATTTTATAATTTAATACATTTAATTTTCCAATAGACCAATTCCAAAGTGTCCCTGGGCCTTTTTCATTCTCCTGAAGTGAATTAGGATCACAGGGCGAATAACAGGGAATGAGAAAAAGAGGCCCTGAAAGAAAAGAAGGAAATCCTCATCACAATAGCCTCAGTAGTGCCTATGTTGATTCTCCCAGAGTGGTGACTGGCTTCTTCTAGACTTGCATTCTGAGTTGGAAAGGCCACTGCTGTTGATTTATAGCATAAATGTGCTTCAGGAGAAAAATTAACAGCTTTTCACCGACCTGTTGATATTTATGTATAAGGTTCTAGAGTAAAAAAATTTAAAGATGGCTTATTTGAGGAAAATAATATAACTTGTTTCTGAGGTGACCAGCAGAAATTGTGGGTCAGTCTCTATTTTATTTTCTCCACAGTTGTAGAGATTAAGAAAATACAGATTTCACTGGAAAAATAAATTTAAATAACTGGCCTGGGGAATATTTTTTTTCCCCCACTAATCTCCCAGGAACAAGCTACTCTATGTTTGGTGAGATAAAAATACAAAGAAGCACAGTTCCTAGTGTGAAGAGAAGTGGAATAAATACATGTACAGTTTGCTGGTTTCTTATAATGCTGGTTGCAAATCTGGAGTTGACAATCCTCAAACACAAGGCCATTTTTCATTCCAGTAGAGTTGAAGTCTGTTTAAATGCCTGGCCTTAGAGGACAATAAATTCCTTCACTTTCCCTAATGGGTTCATTCTTCTTAAGCTCTTTATGTGAGAAATGTGACACCTTTTGAACGGACAACATGAAACTGTTGAAGAGAAGTAGTCCCTTAACAGGTGAATTCATGAGCGTGTGAGTCTGACTGTTGCATTTGGCAAGTGGAAATGCAGCATTTGAGCAGCACTGCTCACTTCCTTTCTTAACAGTAGCCAAAAATAAATTGATATTTTGCAGCCCCACTTTTATTTCAGGGAGTTTTTACCCTGTTACTAGAGCAATCAACAGCCTTTGAGTGACAGTGATGCCACTTAATTCAAGCACTATTTCCTGAGAGTCAATGGAATTTGTTATAACTCCTCATAAAATTTGCCTATTTATGTTCAAGACTTTCCCCCTATTTCTTCCATAGACTTGTCTTAAGGAACAAGTACTTAACTTATGGCTAACATTAGACGGTTGGGTAAAGTTGACACTGTCCTTCTTACATACATTAAGAAAATGTTTCTCTTCAATATTCTTATGTGTGTTCTACCTAAGTGCTACCAGGGTCACAAAAAGTTTTTAAGTAGAGCATTTTAAGTTATTTCCATTTCCTGATTGCAAAGTTCTGTCCACATCAGCAGGTGTTTGTTGATGTGTAAATGCAATGAGGCATCCATTTTACATGTTGATGCTAATTTTACTATTTGTATAGTACTTTGTATCCATTATGTCATGTGCTCTTCACAGCAACTTGGGAGTTGAAGGGGGCAAGTATCATTTTATCACTCTAAAAAGACAGAGGTTAACTGGGTAAAGATTGCACAACTAATGACTGGCAGAACCACGTTATCAATAACAAGCACCTTGGCTTCCCCCACAGGGTCCTTCTACTCCTCAGAGGAGTTCAAATTCTGTCCTAAGGAATTTCTTCAAATCTACCTAAAAGCACCATCAGGAGAACAATAATACAGTAACACCTCAGTTCAGGAACACTTCTGTTTGCAAACAATTCAGTTTGCAAACAAAAGTGTTTGGCAAAATTTTACTTCTGTTCCCAAACTCTGCATCAGGTAACAAACACAACCATGGCCATCTTCCCCACACAAACACAGATGCAGCCATATTCCCCCAAATTGTAAAACAAATTAAATTCGTAAACTGAAGTACCACTGCATTGGGCCCTATTCCAAATTCCCTCAAGGGGAAAAAAAAAAATACAAGCCCTGGGTTTTTTTTGTTGTTGTTTTATTTTGTTTTTTGGAAATTTCGTAAACTGAAGTACCACTGCATTGGGCCCTATTCCAAATTCCCTCAAGGGGAAAAAAAAAATACAAGCCCTGGGTTTTTTTTGTTGTTGTTTTATTTTGTTTTTTGGAATGTCTTCATTTTTATGACAGAAGACTGATGAGCAAAATTATGCTTATTTTTATATGCATTTATGTTGCATTTCAGGCTGAGGGGAAAATTCTTCAACTTAGCTGTTCATTGATATTAAGATGTCAGTGATCTAAGTGAATAACTTAAAAAAACTTGAAATAGCTTTATGAAGAGCAAAAATTCATCCATTTCAAGTCTTGTTTTTATCTGCATTAGGAAAATGGATGAATTTTGACTTTGAATAAGCAGACTGCTGGAGAAAAATGAAAAAATAAAAGAAAGGAGGAATAAAAGAAGAAAAAAAAAGACCACTGTAATTAGCCAAATACTCCTCTGCCTGAAAATGCCTAGGAGGGCTGGGGTTGTAGCTAATTGGTAGGACACTTGCCTGGCATGTACGACACCCTGGGTTCAATCCCATGGTGGGGTGGAGGAGAAATTCTGGGAAAGACGGACACCATGATAATGTCAGTTCAATCCTTCTCTTCTGGTACTATTAACTGATTTGGTCAACTTGAAAAATAAGACCAGTAGTAAGAAACAAGAATATCATCAGTATCATCCTGGTTGCTGATAAACACAGATGCTAGAATCATATGGCATTTTTTTTAAAAAAGAAAAGAAATAATATATTTCAGATCTACCTCAGAGATTCTGGTCTCACTGGTTTGGGAGGCTGTCTAGATAACAGCAATCCCTAAAAGCTCATGAACTGATGATGATGTGTAGCAGGGGTGAGAAGCAGTCTTAGACTTTGGCATCTTTAATGCCTGTAACTCCTCCATGGTTTTTACCAGATTAGATAACTTGTTTTTTTGATACAGTCTTATTATGTAGTTCAGGCTGATTTCCATCTCACTGTGGAGCCCGAGCTAATGGGAACTCTCAGCAATCCTCCTTCCGCAGCCTCCTTCCTCAGCCTGGGATTACAGGTGGAAGCCACCATGCTCGGCAGATTAGATAATTCTTTTTAAAACTAACATGTGTGTGCCTTCTAGAAACATATATGCTAATAATAGCAAAATGGTGATTTGGGCCAACCCAGAGATGTGGCCAGAGGTGTGGCAGCATTGGATGAAGTCCAGAAGGGTGTGATAGACATTTCCTGTCAGGTGCCAGGCTGGCTAGTCACCATCCAGGCCAGTGTGTGCCTCCTGAGATTGTCTTCTAAGACCATGAGAACAGTTAGCTTCTTTCTCCAGAGAAGTTTATTGTGCTGCACATTAAAATCAGTTGGCAAAGGACACACACACACACACACACACACACTGCCTCTTGGGTCAAGAAGCAGGAAAGATTTGAGTCTGGAGACCCTGGTGCCAGTCATGCCTCTGTCCCCGCTCTTCCCCACAGCACACACCCAAGAGTATGGAGCTGAGCAGAGATGGACCTAACCCAACAGTCTCTCTACTCAGTGCTCATCAGTGGTGTTTTCAGAACAACCCTGGTCCCCACAGGCCTTAATATTCTGTGATTCTTCCTATAAAAATCTTCGTCTAGGCCCAAGAGTTGAGTTGGCTTTCTATCACTTGCATTAGAATAATGTCCTGAGTAGCACCACAGTGATGTAGAATGGTGAACAGAGCAAAGACTTTAGAAACGAAGCGCTCTCAGTTTGAATCATAATCATTCTAGCTATGCAAACTTAGGCATCAATTTTTCAAAGTTTCAGTGTCCTCCTATGTTAAGTGGTACTGGTAAGAACTCTGTCATAGAGCTGTGGTGGTGACTAAATGAAATTATGTGCATGAAAGTCCAGCTGTTCTTTCCTAATGCTCTTGGATAGTTATGAATATTTGTTTTCAAGGCCCTTGATGTATTGTTCATTCATTCATTCATCTGTTCATTCAACACTAATGTTAGTCAAGCGTCAACTGTAGGCTTAGTGTTGTAATCTGGTATTGGGGAAAGAAAGAAAGAGAGAGAGAGAAAGGGGAAGGAAGAGAGAAAGAGAGGGAGAGGGAGAGAGAAAGAGAGGAAGAAGAGAAAGAGAAAGAGAGAAAGGGGAAGAAAGAATTTAGGATCTCTGACCTCAGAAATTTATGGTTCTATTGAAAGAATGTACAAACTTAGGGTATCACAAAAATCTCTGGCATAAACATGAATCAATAAAACATGAATGACAGTGCTCACTTCAGGAGCACATATACTAAAAAGTCATAAAGGAGTAGCCATGCTGGGGTATGGTATATCAGAGAAGTTTCTTAGGGAAATGAGAGTTTGGGCCAAGGTTTAATAGTAAATACAGTTGTGCAATAGATTGCCAGACAAACACTTTTCAAATGAAATGAGTCTTCTTATGTGTGAATGCTTTTATATTCTTGTCCTTCTGAATGAAAATTTTGCTACCAAATGGTACTTCTGGTTTGTAACTTGATTCAAAATGATTGCAGTCCCTGAAGAATCAACTGTTTGATGATACATGCCAAGTTTAATTCATACTGAAGCACCTGACATGGTTTTTATTTTTCTGTTATGCATTTCTATCCAGAAACTTACTTTATGAAAAATGTTTTGCATAGATTACTTGAAATGCATGAAGGGTGAGTATGCACTAAGTTAAACATTTGCTTTTATGATTTCCTCTAATAGCACTTGGGCTACCTGAACACCCTTGGGATCTCTGCTGGCTAATTAAGTTCAGATCAATGAGGATTTTACTAACAAGAAAGTGACATCAGCTGATCGTAAACAAATCTTGACCTTGGCTGGTCATAAAGCAAACAGATATAATGTATGTTCACTGTGCATAAGTACATGTATGCAGAGAAAAAAATTAAACTATTATTTAAAGTACTTTTATTTGACCCCAAATCTACACATTTGTTGGGGAAAATATGATGATAGTGGATGAGAATATGGCATGGTTGTCAGGTGGCCTTGGGGAACTTTCCTGAGCCTCAGTTTCCTCGTCTGTGAAACAGATACAGCACTGGCTTGTATCTTATAGAATTTAGTGAGGACAGAGTGAGGGAATGTAAGATAGATTTAGGGCATTGTTGGACCTGTACTACAGCAGTATGTGTAAATGACTCCATTGTGATAAGTGCCCCACAGTCCTCGACAGATGCTAGAATCATATGGCAATTTTTTAAAAAAAGAAAAGAAGTAATATATTTCAGACCTACCTCAGAGATTCTGGTCTCACTGGTTTGGGAGGCTGTCTAGATAACAGCAATCCCTAAAAGCTCATGAAGTGATGATGATGTGTAGCAGGGGTGAGAAGCACAGTCTTAGACTTTGGCATCTTTAATACCTGTAACTCCTCCATGGTTTTTATTTTTGTGGGAGAAAAGCTATTTTATTTTAATATTTTTATCTTGTAATTGGGAAATGAAACTATATATTTATATATATTTATACCAAGATGTTCTGAAATATATGCATTGTAGAATGGCTAAATCAAACTAATTACTATATGCACTGCTTTATAGCCTTATTATTTTGAGATAAAAACACTCAAAATCTACTCTCTTAAGGGATGAGAAACTACAAGGTAGACTTCTAGAGATGAAGAAAGAGACTGGGCAGCAGGGGAAGTAATGGGGTTGAAAATAATCAAAATATGTTATAATGCATTTACCAAAACAAATCTCATTAACCTGTGTTATTAATATGTACTAATTAAAAATCTGTTCTCAGTGCTTTTCTGGGAATGGGGGTTGAGATAAGATCTCTTAGCACTTTTTAAGTATACCACATATTGCTATTAACTATAGTCACCATGTACAATAGATTTCTTAAATTTATTCCTCCTGCATAGCTGAAATTCTGTACCTTTTAACCAACACCTCCCTGAGTGTTCTCCCTACCCAACTTTAAGCACCCACCATGCGTTACTTCCTATCTTTTCATTTTGCTCTCTCTCTCTCTGTCTCTCTCTCATAGCTCAATAAAAGGCTTTTTAACTCCACAAGGACTTGGGGATTCTACCATCTTTTAGACTGGCCCTCACCCACCCAACACTTTCTATTCTTTATTCAGCTTATTTAACTTTATTCAACAATACAGTCAGTGCAGATTTTCTCAGCTTTTTTATCCCCTCCACTTCTCCAGCCTCATCTGATGTAGTTGTTGGTCTGCAAAGGTAGCTTACAAGAAAATGTACCTCTCAGCATCTGTGCCCTTTTACAGTCCCCTCGCATGATGAATCTATCTGACCTATGACTCACTTTGGTCTATATAAGGCAGGAGAAGTAAAACAGTGCCAGTCCAGGGGTAGGACTTAAGAAAACTTGGCAGCTTCTTCATCTGCATTCTGGGAAGCCCTAAGCTGCTGTGTAAAAATGCAGCTACCTTTCTTCAGAGACTACCTGGAGTTGCCACATAAAAAGATGTTATAGAGAAGAGATATCTGTCCACCCCAGCTTCCTAGCTAAGCCCAGCTTTTCAGCTGGGCCTGCCAGGGGGCCAGCTCAATCAAGCCCAGATGTCTGCAGCCCCAGCCAATACCATATGACACAAACAAACACCTTGGTTCTTTCTGGAGATACATCTCAGTGAGAAGGCTCTTGGGATCAGTCCCCAGCACTGGGGCTGGCATGGGGGGAACACTGCTATTGCTTTAAGCTATTAAAGAAACAGAAATAAAGCTTGGTTCCTATAAGTTCAGTGCTGAGAACAAAACTTAAGATCTGCGAGATGGCATTAGAGTATACAAAAATTAGAAAAGCCTCAGAGAAACTATCAGTGAAGACAATAAAAGCAATAAAAAACATTGGTATTAAAGGCAATTAATTGCTATTAAAACAGGCAAAATAATGCGCAAAATTGTTGCCCATTAAATCATAAGAGAAAAATAGGACCCCAATCCTCAGGCCATAGACTAATACCAGTCATGGTATCAATAGTCATGGGCTGCACAATAGAGGTGAACAACAAGCAAGCAAAACTTATCTGTATTACAGTCATGTCCCATTGTTCATATTGTTCTCCTCCTGTCAGATCAGTGGAAGCATTAGATTCTTACAGGAGCTCAAACCTGACTGTGAACTATGCATGGATCTAGGTTGCCTGCTACTTATGAGAATCTAATGCCTGAGGAGCTGAGGTGGAGCTGAGGCAGTGATGTGAGCACTGAGGGTGGGGTAGGGTAGTGGCTGCAAGCACAGATTAACATTAGTGGTGAAGTTTAACTGCACAGAAACTGTGATAAATCAGTTGTCTACAGACTAATATTAAAACCTATCAGTGAATGGCAATTAACAATTAAACTGCATCTGGTGAGAGTCTTCATGTCAGAATTTGACACTTAATGGCCTACCCATTATTTTATTTACCATGTTCATCTGCACCTCTTTCCTGCACTGCACACTTGCCTCAATCACAGTTTTATTAAACCCACAAGCTAATACTAATCAAAATGAGTAAAAAGCAAATATTATTGGACGCTTTCTTTGAAAAAGGCAGAAAGAGTCCATATGATACAGGAAAAGACTCTAAGACTGAAAACAAAATCCTGAGTTTAAAAATAAATACCAAGAGCCCTACCTCAACTTTGAGTTCATTACAATAGGTGAGTCACATTCTCCAACCCAACTTTGTATAATATATGGTCACTGGCTAACCAACAGAGCCACATAACCTTCAGAACTGCTTCACCACATGGAAACCAAGCACCCTGCATTAAAAGTCAAGCCTTTGGAGTTTTTCTCAAGAAAAAAAAATATGAGCACAAAGAACAGAAGTACTCATCGAAGGCTACCAAATGTGTCTGCAGTAGAGCATTATTCTTGGTGGCTAACCATATTTCTGAAGCTAAGAAGCCTTTTAATATTGATGAAGAGTTGACCCTACCTCTGCTAAGGACATTTGTCATGAACTCTTAGGATACCATGCAGTTCAGAAGGTGACATGTGTTCCTCTTTCAGCTAGCACCATAATTAGACTAAATGTTCAAATAGCAGAGGATACTAAGAGGGTTAATGAGTTGCTGTAGTAGACATTCTAGGTTGACAGTAAGGCACAGTGTTTGTTTGGTTTTGTTTGTTTGTTTGTTTTTTGTTTTTGGTACCGGGGATCAAACTCCAGACCTTGTGCTTTTGAGGCAGGCAGTGGAGCCATTGAGCTAAACCCCAGGCCCAACAGTGTTTATTTTTGTGCCATGTATTTTTCAGGAAATTTTGCATGAGGATTTGTTATGTGCACTTATTTGCCAACCAACACTCTGCCAGTCTCTGAATGATTACATATCAGGAAAGCTGAATGGGTCTTTTTATGCATGAACAGAGTGGCTGCCATGGCCGGATGGCTTTCTGGTTTCATACTTGAGTCAACCAGGTCATTCGTGAATGTAAGTCTATGCACAGTGTCATCCATGGAGAAATGCTGGCTAGCCAAAAATGTCACCTGGATTTAACAACCGTTTTCAAGGTGTAATTAAAATTATAAACTATATTAATGTGCCAGCTTTGTGAGGATGTGGGCATAAGTACCAGGTCTTCCCTTATACACAGAAGTGAAAAGGCTTTCTAAAGTTATAGCACTGGCCAGAGTTTTTGAGTTATTAGAGCTACTCTGGATGTTTCTTTTAGAAACACCACTGGCAGCATATTTCACAAAATAGTTTGCAAGACTTGCATACTCATGTGCATGTTCAACCTGCTTAACAGGCTCAATCTGTCACTCCGAGGGAGAGTGACAACTGTGTTTAAGTTGGTTGCATTCAAATCTAAACTAGAATTATGAGAGTGATGAGTGAGCATTGGGATTTCTGACATGTTTCAAACATTAGCAGAAATTTTATTTTTGTTTTTGTTTTTTTGAGACAATGTCTCACTGTGTAGTCCAGGCTAGCCTTGAGCTTGTGTTGCTCCCCCTGCCTCAGTCTCCTGAATGCTGGGATTACAGGTGTGCACCACCATGCCTGATGGGAGAAATTTTGAAAGAGACTTAGCCGGTGCCTTTTTTCTCTCAGGTGGGGCATGGTCACTTATCTCAAAAAAGTTTGAGCAACACTTCCAAACCACAAAAGATCTCCAGACAGAGAAAGTACGGATCTGTGACCCATTTATGAGTTAGCCGAGTGAATCGACTTTTTCTGTGCTAGAACAGGATTGACTGCCTGAGATCACAAATGATGGCGGCCTTCAAAGTTCATGTGAGGAAATTTAAACTTCACATGCTCTGGATGAAAGTCAAGGTGGAATATGCTGAGATTTCCACAAAAGTATTGAAAAGCCTGCTTCCATTTCTAACATTCAATCTTTGGGAAGCAGGGTTTTCTTCAGTGACAACAACAAAAATTAGATTAGAAAGTAGACAGGCATAAGCAACGCACTTTGGGTGTCATTATCTCCCACCATCCCTCGAAGTGACCGTCTAGTTGCAGGAACACAAGCTCAGGGTTCCCATTGATTGTGCGTCATAATGAGTTGTGTAATTACTTCATTATATATTACAATGTAATAAAAATAGAAACAAAGTACACTTTACATACAGTCCCCTTGAAGCATTCCACTACCCCTCTCCCATTCCATGACTCATGGAAAAATTGTCTTCCAAGAACCAGTCTCTGGTACCAAAGTGGTGTATCAGACCACTGGTATAGCTCATTCAGGCAGAATGGGGCTTTTGCCTTATGGGGTACACAGGAACCCATAGAGTTTGAAAGGAATTGTATCGAGAGACAGATACAGTCCAAAAGGAAAAGAAACTTTTGGGCCTCAACTTCTTACAGGCAAGAATCAGGTTGAGAGTGCTAATGAGTTGTAAATATGGGCCATTTCTTGTGAGAAAAGAAGGAAGCAAGGAACCAAGAACCAAGGAGAACTGTTCCCACAGAGTAAAAAGCCACTCTAACAAGCGTATGTCCCTTACCCCTGAAATAAGAGCAATTAGTGCACATGCCTAGCTGGATTGCAGAACAACTACGGAACGGTGCCTGTTGTAAGTCTTAGCCCTGGGCCCTATTTTAAATGGAAGTGGCTCTTGTAGTTCTCCAGTTCTTGTCTCACAATGGATGCTGGATGTTTGAGGGGATCAGATATTCACTCTTCTTCACCAGTCTTTAGAATGAAAGGAGCTGTACCCGGAGAGTCTCCCCTATAACAAATGACAGCATCCTGGACTTCAGAGCCTGAGCCTGATGATAAACTGAGGTGTAAGTTTTGGGGCCTTGAGAAAAGAAAGAGTGTGCTTTATATGCTACAGACAGGTGAATCAATGAAAGCCAGAGTGTGAGTTCTGGTAGCAATCTCCACAGATGGTCCCCAGCGTCCTACACCTTCTTGTAGTCCTCTCCTCCATCAAACCAGCAGAAGAAGGCAGCAAAACTGATGTGATGCCTTTTCCAGGCTTAGGTCCAGCCTTTGCAACTTCTGGGTTTGTTGTTTTTTTTGTTTTTTTTTTTTTTTTTTTTTTTTTTTTTTTTTTTTTTGGTTGGTTGGTTTGTTTTGTTTTGTTTTACTTTTGGAGCTCTTAGCTCATGCTGGAGAGGCGAAGTACAATGGAAGAGGCCCTCAGGCTGTGCAGACTCACAGAGGACCAGGCATCCCAACATCCCAGCTAAGTCTAGTCTTCCCCCTGTTCTGCCAAGAGGCGGCCATGTGGATGGACCACTGTTGGCATCAGCCCCGTCACATCCACCATCTTACCGCAGCCCTGCCTGACACTTTGGGAGTCAAACTTGTGAAAATATTTACTGTCTTAAAATGACTTTGGAGGAGGATGTGTCATAGTGTGGTAGACAACTGAAACGCCTCCATTGTACATGAATGTAAAAATTCCCTTGTGCAAAGGTGTACATGTGACACAGATGCACTCCCCAAGCTGAAGAGGCTGTAGGAATGTGTTGAATAGTTTCACTTAAACTGTGTCCCAAATTTCCCGTACTCTCTTACTACTGCAGAGTACCAATAAGCACTACATATCCCTGTCCACTCACGCACTGACCTATGGGTAGAATGTCCTATGTAGTGCTACCCTCCAGTAGCTTTCATTCTGTGTCATTTCTGCAGCTCTTCTTCATCAATTTTTCTCTGTCTACTGGATTACCCTGTTAAATCCTATTAACAATTTTCCCTCTTAAAAACTATCCTCTGGATCACACTCTCCTATGTAGTCACTATCACGTTTCAGTACTCCCTTTTGTGGGGAAACCCCCTCAAAAAGCTCTCCATACCGTCCCCAATTTCTCTTCTCTGATTCTCTTCTAAATTGACCCTAATAAAGATTTAACTTCCAATCGTTTCACCCACACCATTTGTACAGTCACCAATGACGCCACTGTTGGTAACTCCACAAGCCACTTCTCCGTCCTCATTTTACTTCAGTTATCAGCCTCATTTGACATGTCACCAAGTTTTGTGAAAGAATGTCAGCAATACCGTATTGATTCATGTTTTGGAACAATAAGATTCACAGGAGTTTTGGCGGGAAGAAAATAAATATAACAAATTGTTATCTATAATAAACACAGAGAGTGCAACATAAATTATTTTTCTCCCACCTCTTATGAAAATAATTTCTTCTTTACATGTGAGCTGAATGTGTCATGCCTCAATTATGTTCTTCAGTTCCTTTTTTTTTTTTTTTTTTTTTTTTTTAAAAATTTTGTTGTT
>NW_022900926.1:75288906-75308008 GCF_012274545.1 Fukomys damarensis
TACATGTTGGATTTTTTTTTTTTTTTTGGTACCAGAAATGGAACTTGGGAATTTATGATTACGAGGCAGATGGTGGCACCACTGAGCTAAATCCCCAGCCCTGGAATACTCTTCTGCTGTAAGAAAAGATAAACTTGAGACATTCGTAGGTAAATGCATGCCCCTTGAGACCATAATATTAAATGAAATCAGTCATACACACAAGCTTAAATATCACATGGTTTCTTTTATATGAGAAGCTCAATATATCATATAATATATCAATATATCATGTGTATCTATCAATATACATATGATAGATAAATAGAAAGTAGGGAGACCTTTTACAGATGGATGGGAAAACGAGATGAAGGAAAGGGGAAGAGATGGAGAATGGGAAAAAGAATATTAAAAAATGAAAATACAGCTCTGGGAAGAAGAGTCGGCAAGAGCAGGAAGGGAGAAGAGGGAGAGAGAACAACAACAAAAAAGATACAATGTATTACATACATGTACCACTCCTCATAATAAATGTAATCATTATGTACTGCAAACATGTACTGATAAAAAAAGATTGTTTCATTTCTCCCTCTTACTGAACAGAATACATTCCCCACATTTCCATTAAAATAAAGTTACCATAGGAGGAGGAAACTTCATGGGGAGGAAGGTGGTAGGTGCACAGTGTTCTCTGCCTTGTACCTGGTCCTTTCAGAAAACTCAAAATGGAAATTTAATACCTGAAACTGATGTGACCCCAAAACTGTAAGAATGGCAAGCTTGGTTTCAGAGTACTTGGGGAAATGACTTTTTGATATAAAAGTTTTTGAGGTCCATATTCAACAAGTATATTTTCAATACATTTTAAAAAGTTAGGTAGATCTATCATGCATATATTTGTATATATTACATAAAAATACATTCAATAAAAATATACTGGAACTAAATTTTTTAAATAGCAAAATAAAAAGAGACTAATTGGTAGACACTCTATGACTTCTCATAAATGGTCCTGTTGTCTCCAAATTAATCTCTAATGGGAAAACGTATGTTACAACAATAGCCAGAATTCATCTCCAGAGGATTATGCTTGGAATTAATCTCCAGAGAATTATGCTAAGTGCAAGAAAAAAATCAGTGGAAACGGTTGTGTACTATGATTACATTTGTATTACATTGTTGAAGTAGCAAAATTGTAAAAATGTAGAACTCATTGGTGGTTACCAGAGATTAAGGAGGAAGCTGACAGCAGGAGGGACTTGGATATGGTTATCAGTACCAACGAGTAAGATCCTGAGGGGGGTGAAACATTCAGTATCTTGCTGCTTGAGACTATGCTGTGGTTTTTACATGTTACCAGTAGGAGAAATCTGTCAAGGAATAACAAGATCTCTCTATATTGTTTGTTAGAACTGCATGAAATCTATATTAAAAGTTTGATTTTGAAAAAGTGAATCAATTACTTAACCACTGGGGGAGAAAGAACCAATCCATTCCCTTATTTCAAAGCTAATGCAAGGAGGTTAAAAAACTAGAGTAAATAGCTACCATTTATTGAGCAGCTACTGTGTGCCAGGTACATTTGTACGCATGTTTATTTTTCCCTTCAGCAAACTTGTAAGAGATGTGATACCATCATCACTTTACCATGGAGGAAAAATTAGCTGTTTCCTGAAATTTACACATTTAACAAGTAAAACTCTACACGTAAGAAAGAAATTGCATGCAACAATGTACTAGCCTGGATGTGGATGAATAAGAGTCTTAAGGGTTTTAATTTTTTTTCTTCTGTAATTACTTATGTGTGCTGGATTTTCTACAATAAACATATTTGATTTTTAAACTATTTTGTAAGGTCAGGCAAAAGTAAAGTAAGGAATTACACCAGGGATGAGGAATAAGTCAGAAGGGAAAATGGCTCATACATCAGAACCCAAAAGGTCCAGGTTAACATGTTCCAATAATTGCATCGAATTGCAAGGGAGAGCTGAGCATTAATAATGTTCACAGATGTTTTTAAAATAACAATTAGCAATTACAATGAAGAAATTTGGCAACATTTAGGGAATGACTAAATGGAATAGATACAACACATTTGGAAAGCACATTCCATAATTACTAACTACTTTTGTTCCAATCTCTTCTCAATTGAAAGCGAGGACGTGAGGCAATTCTGAGGCCCATCAGAGCCTCTCTTCTAGGCAATGGGCAGCCAAGGCCTGGATCTGGGAACGAGAAGGGAGGGACAGGGATCAGAAAAGCAAAGAAGGAAGTGGATAGAATTTGGTGATTCATTAGCAATAAAGAACAATTAGCAGAGAAAAGCCAAAGCATGATGTAATAGACAAAATAGCATTGGCCACGCTCTTTGGTTTTGTTGTAATCCAGCTGCAGATTCTCAGGACACTCGTTTAACCACGCTCTGGGCTCCATCTTCCTCATCTCTACCACGAACGTGCTGCTGTATAAATTCTAAGCTCTCCCCCAGATCTGGTATGTTGAGGACCGTTGATGAGAGTGACAATACTAACATGAACAGAAGTCCTAGGGAGTGAACTGATCCTAATTCCTCAGGTGTAGATGGCGTCACGGATGGGTGACCTTGAACAAGCTGTTCAACCCCTTTGTGCATCAGCTTCCATCATAAAGTGGTCACAATGGTGATGACGATGACGGTCCCAATCCCATCCACCTATAGGGTAGTGTCTGGCATGAGTTTCAGTAGATGTGAGCGACTGATAACAGTGCTATCCGTTCTTAGACTTGATCGCAGTGATGCCTAATGGGCCCAGCAGAGATAAACAAAAACGCTTGTCACAAAATTTCACTTGTATTACCTCTCCTCGTATGTATTATGTATTGCTGGAGGAAATGTCAGATGATCACAGCACCATATCACATAGGTATCTGGGCCTGGGGCTGGCTGAGTCATCAGACTTTAAGAGGTACAGTTTTCAGATATCACTTCCTAGAGCACGTGTTCCCTGTCACGTCCACGCTGTTTGCCAAGAACCATTGCTTCCTAATATTTGTCATAGGTATTACCTCAAAGCAGCAGAACATAACGATCTGAGTCATTTTGAAAAGAAGAAAACAAGTGTCAACCCAGCAGCTATAACTGTCAGAAGCCAACCACTCTGAGCTCAGTGGGTGCCCATGCCCCAGTTGAGAGTGTGGCTACCTCTCCCTTCTTGGCTCTGTTGCCAGCACTTGCTTCAGAACCTATGAAGTAAGACCAGGGTGAGATGGCAAATTTAACACATCCGTTGCTTCCCTCCCTGCTCTGGCTTGCCCTCAGCTGAATCTTGTATCGGGGAAGGCTGTCTGAAACACATAAGCTGACAAAAAAAGAAATAGTAATTATCTGCCTGGGACTGCACAAGGAAAACGAGGTACACGAGCGTTAGGTCTTACGGACATGGGTACCAGTGAAGAAACATTATCCCTATATATGCGTCGATGTTAACATTATAGAAGATATCCATATAAGAAATGTGGGGAAGTTTTTGTTATGGCCGTTAAGATTTGATTGACTAAATTTTGCAATTCTTGTGACTTCAGAACTAACTTTCGATTTCAACTTGCACAGCGTTGCCCACATCTGGTCTCAAAGCCACCCCTAGAGCAGTGTGAAGGGTACTTTCCACAGTAATTCTCTTCTATCTAGTTCCCTCAACTTCACTCTAATAGCCACCGCAGTTGTTGGTTTAGAAATTTCTAGAATGTAAGGGGATAAATGGCAGTTAAATTTCTTTGTTTCCCTCTCTAGTGACAAAGAATATATTTGTCTCTTTTTAAAAACTGTCATTGTTCTTAAAATTATATGCCAACTAGGCTTAATGGCTATGTCAAACTTTGGTGTCTCTTACTTAAAAGGTTTATATGTGAAGAAAGGGACTCAGGTTTTTCCTGACCACCTAGAACACACAACAACACTATTCACTTTAGGAGTTTAAATCTAACCTTCATGAGCATGTTTCTTATACTCCAAACACTTGCTTGTACTAATACCTTGATTTTTTTTTACCATTTATCTGCCTGTCCACAGACATTAGTAGAGATGATCCGTCATTTTTCTTTTTTCCCTTTGTTTTCTGTTCACAAACAAAATTGTTGACGGCGATCGTAGGTGTTGGAGAGGCTATCTAAGCACTGGGAGTTTATTCTCAAGTTCAACGATTTCAGTAGTGATCTCTTGCCCTGCCAGTAATTTAAAAAGTGATTATCTCCCTGTATTAAATTTCTTTCTTCTTCAAATGCCCAGATGAATTTTTACTGCCAGCTTTCAATGTGAATGATAGTTAATAAAATTGGAACAGGGCAGTCGTGGCAAATCCATAGGTGCGTGAGTGTGGCAGCGGACACACAGAACCTCTCTGTTGGCATGCAAGCCAAGTCGACCCGGCAGCCAAGGGTGGGATAACAGGGTTTTTGTTTGTTTGGTTTTTTTTTTTTTTAACTAAAACATCAGTATTCAGGTTTGATTGCAGTGTTGCTACTTTGTGATGAATGAGTGTGTTCTGAATTGCAGTTTGAGCCTCTAAAAGATTCTCCATCACTGGCCTAGGACAATGACCTCTAGGAATGGTCCTGACGTAGCGCTATCAAGTGAATTACTTTTTCTGAGATATAAAAATTCCCCACAGGAATTGGTTTTCTGGCTACCTTAAGTTTTCTAAGTTGACTTCTTTTTACTGGTGTTTCATTATCCCTGGCCTCCTAATTATTGAAAAAAATTGGTGAATAAACTTAAACAACAGAGCAGGAATCATTGGCTTATGAAGTAGAATTTTTCTTCATTCTTGTTTTCTTGTTTACTAAGTAAGATGAAAGGATGACAACATTCATAAATCTTGGTAGGGTTGTGGAAGCATTTGGCTAAGAGCCAATGGTAAAATACTTACTAATAATGCACAGTGTACATCATGTGCTCTCCTTTTCTACCACTGAGCCAGTTTCAAGCACAAAAACTTTGAAACGCAGAAAATTTTAGTGAAGGAAAATCTGCGAGTGCTTAAGCAAGGGTTCAAATCTCAGATGTTTTTATTCCAAATACCTTTCCTTATTCTCTGACCCACATTAGAGATCAATCCTAAGAGTTCTAGGCAATATTTCATAGTTTTACAATTGTACATATTGGAAGAGGCACAAAACTCTCAACCCCAATTATGCTGGGTCATTAGCATTCAGACACATTGCTTACTTAGTACAATAAACCCTTCACAGTATCCGGTTACATGTCAGTCCATGTCTGGGTGTGTGAGTGTTTCCTGATTAACCTCTGTGGTTGTGTAAAATACTGACATTCAGGCTGAGCCTAGTGTTTCACACCTGTAATTCCAGCACTCTTAAAGGCTGAGGCAGGACAATGGCAAATTTGAGCCAAGCCTCGACAAATTAATGACTTAGTGAGAACCTGTCTCAAAATTTAGGTTTTGTTTTTTTATTTTTTTAAGTTTTTAAAAAGCCTTGGGATGTAGCTCAGTGGGAAGGCCTTGACTTCGATCCTGAGTACCACATACATACACACAAAGACCTTCACTTTTGGAAATTGCAAGGAAGTAGGACATATGGGTGCTGAATATTCTAATTCTATTTTCTATTTCCAATTATTCATATATAAAATGAGCCAGTAGAAACCTGTGCTCATCCCTGCATTTCTCTTTACAGGTCTTTCCCCTCTTGAGAGAAATGTCTTCTCTTTCTTTTCTTGCCCGTCCACCCTTAGGCATTTTTCTTACATTTTGTGGTAACAAAGTCCTTCCTAAATTAATGCAAGTAAGCTTGTCCTTCCTCAAGGAGATTTCAAATCTCTCTAATACTCCTGTTGAAGAAGGCATTCCAGTAACATATACTGAAAACACTTGTTCTTTCTACAATGTTAGAATTTATTGAATAATAATAAATTCACAAGCAATGTCAATTCCGGCAGCCTTGTTAGGCCAAGTATTCAAGGTTTGTTGGTCTCCAGTGAGCCAGGAAATCATAGGTTCATTTACTCTAATTTTAATTACTATTAGCTGTAACACTCAAGTCACACATCACATTTCACATGATAATACATAAGTTACAGAATGGCTAAGAAAGGTTTAACAGCGGCTGCTGAATTCTAAGAGGCGGAACTGAAAGCCATGGAGGAGATATGGAAAGTCACCACCAGTGGCTAAATACAATTAAAGACCAGGAAGAGCTTCTTCCATAAGGTGTGAAAATTGTTGCTAGTGCAGAGTAGGTTCAAAGCCAGAGTATGGACAGTAAGCAACTCAGGTGGACTACGTCAAGCAGGAAGATTCAGCTAAACTGAAGCCAGGGACAAAGAGCTTTGACCTCACGATGCTTCCACCCAGGGGTCTGGTGAGATGGGGGGCAGTGTGGTGCCACTGTGCTCCAGTGTCATATGCTCCTCCTTTTATATGATGCAGGTGAAGAAGTCACATCTTCTGTTGGTCTGGCATGTCTGATAAGCTCATAGGTCTGGCTTTTTCTGATGTAGCTTAGATACATCATGTATCCATGTAGTGAAGTACGTCATCGGGGCTGAGGAGATCACTTTCCTCCTCCCATTTGAGTTCGGGCACCACCCTAGGGCCCTCCCTCCTCCTATTATCCTAAGAGAGGTAGAAAATATTATAACAAAAACCCAGGAAATCTTTGAAGTTCTAGGTGAGAGCATATGCACATTGGATCTCCTGGCTTGACTTGCAGCCACTTTTATACTACTCCAACCTCAGTAAAGGTCATTAAGATCAGAGTGAATTCTGGGAAAGGTATGCATGTTGAAAGGCCCTGAAGACGACTCAGCACCCTGTCCATCATTCCTGTCAGGCTTACCTGAAGACTCACTGGGAGGCACCTGGCTGGGACACATGGCCTATAGATTCCAAAAGCCTGATGTATCTGCTCAGTGTCATCCTGGCACCACCTTTCTATTAGCGCCATGTTTTTTGTCTGCCTGGATTTGCCCTGAGCACACTTCCAGTGATCATCAATACATGCAGCTGTTTTTTGCTTGCCATTTGACTGTGCACTTGCAGTTCTCTCCTCATACACAGAAGGCTGGACTCTATCTGCTGAATCTACCACACAGTAACACATGCATCCTTGATTTAATATGAGAAGGCAATTTTTTATTAACAACATTTATCAGTTTATTTCTGTTCCTAGCTATCAGGGGCTCTGTGTTAAGAAGAATGTGAGCAGCATCCGAGCTCATGATTTCTGTCCAATAACTGAAAAAAAAAAATCCATTGCTTAAATATTGTGAACACAACAGCTATAGTTAACATCTACTGAACAATGGGAAGAGCAGTCTAAGTGAGCCAGTAATGCCATTTTCTTTCATGTGCACGGAGAAGCCAGAAAAAGCAGAGAGACAAAACAATATGAATAGAGAAAATGCTCAAAACGAGCAAATTTACAATACTAAAGACCATTTTCCTTCATTCCTAATCATTTTCCACTTGCTTCTGCCTTCCATCATAAAGAAACCCATGTATCCTTCCAATACATTTCCTTCTTTGGCCTTAACTAGTCATCTACATTTCTGGGTTTTGCAACCCAACAATCCCTAAGAAGATCTATGTCTCAACAGAGGCATATTTCAAACACATTTAGTTCTGCTAATGTTTATTGAATGCCCGCTGTGCCTCTTGTACCTAACAATTTGGATGCAGTTTGAACATGGCCTTAGTAAACCTGGGAGCTGTGGAATATTTAAAGAGACTAGCAGACATTGGTTATAAAGATATAAATAAGTGAAACACAAAAGGGCATAATGTAGAGTCCTTAGGTCTTCTCACCCCGGTTATATGTTCTGAGGTATTTTCAGCATTCTGTAGTGCGCAAGCGATATGAGTGGCAGTGTTAAGACACAGCCTCTGTCATTGCCGCGTGCAATCCTGCGGGGTGAGAAGGGGTTTGACACAAGAAATGGCAGCCAGCAGCCAGGCTCTCTGACAATGAAAAACCCTATCCAGTGAAGCCCTTTCATTAAGCAAGACCTTTTTTTCTTAAATTTTTCAGAAACTACTGCCTTAATCGCTGAAGAAAATTATCTCCTTTTAAAGTCCTGGATTAAGTCACTGTCCAGAATGACTGAGATACTAGTAGGGCTTTTATCCCACAAAAACTGTAACCAAGACACAATCTATTTAAAAATTAACCAATTTCCCCATCCTGAGTTAGAATGCTTACAGTATGAGGGGGCTAAAAAGAATAATAAAGACACTAATAGTTCCTATCTGTGTTCTAAATGCAAGTTCTAAAGTGAAGAAAATCCAAACCAAGTAAAAAAAATTTTTTTTTCGGTACCGGGGATCAAACTCTGGTCCTTGTGCTTGCAAGGCAGGTGGCAGAGGCAGGGAGAGGAGCCACTGAGATTAATCCCTGGCCCCCAAGTAAAAATTTTGAAAGAAAATTCTTTCAATTGTCCATAAGCAGAGCAACTCCCTTTTCTAGGTTCCCTGTGCTTAAATAATCCAATTCATTTGATCTCTTAGGAGCAGGAGAACCCAAGTACACTTTTCTTGAAGCAGTTATTTTTAGATATCTTAAAAGATCACAGTATCAATTTAATCAAGAACATCTTAGTGATATTTTCTTCTGCCTTTCTATCAACAGTATAGCAGAAATACAGATGTTCCTCAACCAATGAATTCTGTATCAATAAACTCACTGTAAATTGAAAACATCAAAAGTTGAAAATGTATCTGATACACTAACCTACTGAACACCATAGCTTAGCAATATGGTGCACTGTAGAATATCCGTTGTCTATTCGTGTGATTGTGTACTTAATCAGGAGCTACATTGCCACACCCAGCACACATCATGTTACAATGTCACTTGCCTAGGAAGAGTCACATTCCAAGTACAGTTTCTGCAGGATGTGTATCATTATGGTTTGTGTGTATGTGTGTTTTGTTTTGTTTTTGCAGGAAGGGGGCATGCAGTACTGGGGAATGAACCCTGGGGCTTCACACTGAGCTGTATTCCCAGCCCTTTATTATGATTATTATTATTTTGAGACCTGGTCTCCCTAAGTTGCTAAGTTGCCCTGGTTGGTCTCAAATTTACAGTCTTCTTGCCTCAGTATCACAGAGTTCTGAGAGTACAGGCCCGCACCACCATGACCAGCTGTGTATTTTTTCTGCTATCATTTGGAAATGACCCAAAAGCACATGTGTTGAAGGCTTGGTGGCCAGCCTGTGGCACTGTTGTGAAGTGGTAGGACATTTAAGAGGTGGGACCTGGTGGAAGGAAGTTGTCACTGAAACTTAACCTTGAAGGGGATATTGGAACCCTATCCCCTTTCCATGTCTCTGTTTTCCAGCTGCCAGAAGGTTATCACCTGAGCTCTACCACATACTGCCCATCCAGATGTTCTGCCTTGCCACAGATCCAAAAGTAACAGAGACAACCAATTAGGAAGTGAAGCTTCTGAAACTTTGAGTCAAAACACATATTTTCCTTTCTTAATTTGATTTTTCTCAGGAATTTTTTCAGGTATTTTGTCTTGTCAGAGCATTGTACTAAATACAGTTAAACAAAGTTATTAGGCTGCCCATCATAAATTGGGGGCTTTCCATACCAATGACCAAGGTAGAGACTACAGATGGCTGGTGAAAGGGAAGAATATTAGCTTTCCAGCATTCGCCATCATACTTATGGATAGAGATAGATAGATAGATAGATAGATAGATAGATAGATAGATAGATAGAAAGAGATGTGTGTCCCCATTAAGGAGCTCCTGTAGACACAGTGCTGCTCAGACTAACCATTCTACATTGTGAATGATATCAAAATGCCTCTGCATAGCAAAGACAGTCAAGCATACGTGCCACACACAAGCAGATGCTGCTGGCAGAGCCTCACACTTTTCCATACATGGAATGAATCACAAGTTTCTAGCCTGGAGGTGCCAAAATAATGGATGGCTACTACTTCAGGGGTTGGCTTTGGCCTTTTATAGCTGAAGGAATGTGCTGATGGCAGCAGCTGCTCTCTTCTGGAACAGAGCGCAGTGGTAGGATCCAATTACCAGCTACTTCAGTGAAAAGCAGTAAGAATAAATAAAAGGCAATGCAGTGATTTATCCTCAGCAATGACTTCTATCATTTCATCAGAGCAGTAACATACTAAAGTCTCTGGTTGTTTTTCTTGGAGTATTGGAATGAAGGGTGACTAAAAGTGAAAGCAAATGATCTTTGAGCATCACCCTTCTCTGTTCCTTAGAAAGAGTGGCCTCCTATACAGAGCTCTCTTTTGGCTCTTCACAGACATTGATTGTATGCTTCCGCCAGGCCTGTCTGTAACATTTCATGGCCTTGGGGCAAAAGTACAAATGAAAGGCCATGTCCCAGTGTCTACATGGGTAAGCTATAAATCAAGTTAACAATCTGCTAGATAAAACATTTTATCACTGTACCTTGACAAATTTACCTCAAAGTGATCTAGAATTTTTGGATTCTCTGGAACCTTGTACCAAAACATACTACCTGTATCCCACCATGCCTTTTATTCTACTCTCTATAGAGACTGCCACTCAGAGAGGGACATTCACACTTGGGGACACTCTACCCATAACTCCTAGGGCTGGGGATTTAGCTCAGAGTTTCCACTGCCTACCTTGCAAATGCAAGGTCCCAAGTTTGATCCCTGATACCAACAAACAAACAAAACATAACTCCCATAGACAGCCACCTTCAGGCTGGAAGACCAGCATCTCTCAGGCTGAAAGACCAGTAGACTTGTGTTATTGCCTAACCTTGGCAGAGCCACCTGAGGAAGACATTTGTGCAGGCCCTGGAAGCAGGCTGGGGGCCATTCAGGCATAGGATTCTGGGTTTCTGAGGACCTGGAACAAGCTCTTCAGGAAAGAGGATAGCAAATTTGTGTAATCAAGCAAGTTACTACCTGGACAACTTAATCCCACTGGGGGACTCTGAAAGACTATAGGACCTAACCTCAGAGCTACCCCAACCAAAGGGTAAGGAAGCTGTGGTATCTATATAGCTGCTCTCTGCCCGTTGGATGAGGGTTCTTTCCTAAAAGTCTAAATTCCTTGACACTTCTGGCCTGCTCTGTACATGGACAGAGTGGGCTATGACGGCCACAGAAAGCCTTTGAGCAGAGTCAGGTGGAAGTCTGGCTGCCTCACAAGAAACCAGGAATAAAGCCGGGTGTTGTGGCTCATGCCTTTAATCCCAGCACTCGGGAGGCTGAGACAGGAGGATCACTGTGAGTTTGAGACCAGCCTGGGCTACATAGTGAGTTCCAGGTCAGTCTCAACTACATATCAAAAAAATAAATAAATAAATAAATAAATAAATAAATAAATAAATAAATAAATAAGGAACCAGGTATAGCACTGAGGGAATCTGAACTGACACTGGCATCACCTGCTACAGTCTGTCCCTGGTACTGCTCAGCCCCTCCTGTAATATACATTGTTTGTCTTATTCCACCATAGATTGTTTGTGGTGACACCAAACAAACAAAAAGGAAACAAGGACTGCTAACTCCCCCTATACTACAACAGCTACAGTCCCCAATACTGCAATCGGCCCCAAGGCTGCTACTGGTGTTTTCTGTTCCTACTTTTATCATCCAGATTCATTCCCTTGCCCAGTCATACTGCTTTTGTCCATGTTGCTCACTGGTAGAGTAACCAAGACCTCCAACATTGAGGAAGTCAAGTCTCTGGTTGACAGTCTTGCTGAAATAGCTCATCCATGATGACAGCAGTCAGGAAAAGCAGCAGGGAAAGTGTCCCAGGGAATTTCTGAACTTCAGACAGTTTCCTCCCTTCCCTCATTTGGTAGCAGCACCTGTATCTCCTGATAAGCATTGAGGTTAATTGCCTCTACCAGTGCAGTAGTTTCTTTCTTTGTCTGACACTCTACTCACCAAAAGATCCTGCAGTGACCAGGAAGATACAGGTGCACGGAGAATATGTCCCCTGTACAAAGCACTTCTACCTTGGGAACTGGCAGAAGTTGCAGGGATAGAAAACACATCCTTGGGAAGGGGACAACTTCTACTCCCTTCTCTCCTGACTTTGGATCCTAGATTCACACATTCTACACATCAGTGACAGCAATAAACAACTTGCAACTGGAGGTACATAACACCTCCATTATTTTAACCCTACCATTATGTGAAACCCACCACGGACAGAGGTAACACAAAATTTCAACCTTATTAGTAGATCTAGATCCTGCGTTGCCAACAACATCAAAACAACTAATTCAAGAGAGAGTTATTAAACAATATTATTAAAGCAAGAATTATTAAACAAATTATTAAACAATAACATGAGGTCTTTGGTAAGGCAAAAAAACTTAGAAATGGCACAGCCAGTATAACTGCTGGACCCACACTGGTGCTCTGACTACACACAGACATGCTCAAGCTTCTATAACTGACACCAGAACCAGTGCCACTGGTCTCCCCAACAAGTGCCTCTGTGGCTACACCTACCTAGAACTGAATTCTGGAAAATGCCAGGAAAACGTACTATTCCTTTTACCATGGAGGAGCTGGGAGTCATAAAGCAGAGAAATTTCCTAATTCAGGAAAGTTGTTTAAAATATCCTAATCTTCCAAGAACAGGAAAATATTTTTTATGTCATCCAGAGGGCTTATTTGTCAGGCCTAAAATCCAACCAAATAATTAACCTCGTTTGAATTTAATCCTGTATATCCCCAAAATATATAGCTTGTTGAGGTAGAATGCTTACAGAAATGGGATTATGTTTGATATCTTTTAAGAAAGAAACTTTTCTATAATATTTAAATGGGTGTTTTAAATCTGTATAACAATGTTTGGAGTGTGGCCGTTTTCACTATGTTGGTTCTTCTTACCTACAACAAGGGATATCTTTTCATTTTCTGATATCCTCTTTGATCTCCTTTTTCAGGTTATCTATAGTTTTTGGGTCAGGGATTTAGCTCAGTGGTTCCGGTGCCCATCCTGCAAGTGCAAGGGCCTGAGTTCAATCCCTGGTACAAAAAACAAACAAATAAAAATCAGATTACTGTAGTTTTCAATGTAAAGTTTTTTTACTTCCTGTTAGATCAATTCCTAAGCATTTCATTTTTTAGATGCTATTGTGAAAGTTGTTGTTTCCCTAATTTCTTTCTCCGTGAGTTTATTATTTGTGTAAAGAAATGCTGTTGATTTTTGAGCGTTGACTTTGTATCCAGCTGTGCTACTGAACATGGTTATTAAGTCTAGAAATCTTTTGGTAGAATTTTTGGGATCTTCTATGTAGAGTATCATGTCATCTGCAATAATGATAATTTTACTTCTTCCTTTCCTGTCTTTATTCCTTTTATTTCTTTCTCTTGTCTAATTGGTCTGGCTCATGTTTCTAAAACTACATTGAATAGGAGTGGTGATAGCAGACATCCTTGCCCAATTCCTGACTTTAGAGGGAAATAGCATAGCTCACAGAATTAGAGAAAATTATCCTAGAACTCATTTGGAACCAGAGAAGATGTAGAATAGCAAAAGCAATTCTGGCAAACAAAGGCAAGGCAGGGGGCATCATGCTCCCTGACTTGAAATTATACTACAAAAGCTACTGTGATAAAAACAGCAAAAAACCAGACCTGAGGATCCATGGAACCGATTATCAGATGCAGAAAGAACTCCAAACATACTCATACACCTGTCTTCCTTCAACAAACAGACCAAACACCTTCACTAGAAAAAGCGATAGCCTGTTTAATAAGTGGTGCTAGAAAAATTGGTTTTCCACATGTCAAAGACTTGGTGGTTGCGAAGCTTCCCACCTGTGGGGTTTGTTTATGGGTGGGGGAAAACCACCTTGGATAAGGCAAGTGGTAGAAAGAGGTTTCACAGCTTTATTTGAAGCATATGACATGGAATGAATGGAGAAAGGGAGGGTAAGGAGAGTGGGAATAAAAGAAACCACCAAACATGAAAGACCAGACTTCTGTTAGTAACTGTTCTGTAATATCCATGACTCTGTCCAACCTGCCATTAGACTGAACATCTACCAGTCCTTCACTCATTAGTTTAGGGACATTTATTGAACATCAACCATGTGCTAGACACTGTGCAAGTCATTAAGAACACAGCTGTAAATAATATATATATATATATAATGTATCTTAAAGAAAATTATGTATATAAAAAAATACAAAATTATAGACGTATTTCATATATATGTTTATATATATATGAAGAAAATTAAAGCAAGGCTAAGAAATAGCGACAGGGATGCATTCTTGGTTAGAATGGTGAGAGGAAGAGAAATCTGGAGACTGAAATGAAGTAAGGAAAGAATATAGTTGGGACTGAAAGCCAGAGGGAGAACAAGGACAAAAGGTCTGAGTAGGCGATTACCTGGTAAATGTGAGGAACAGAAAGGAGGCCAGTGTGGCTGGAGCATAGAAAGACAGGAAGAAGGAGCCGGGGATTTAGCTCAGTGTTTCCGGCGCCTGCCTCGCAAGCACAAGGACCTGAGCTCGATCCCCAGTACCAAAAAAAGACAGGAGGAAAGTAACTAGGAATGTAGTTGGAAGGGAGCCTGAGCCGCCATGACACAGGTCTTGAAGGTCATGCTGAAGGGCCCAGCTTCAGGGTTCTCCGACCCCTTTGACCTCTGAGCACAGGGCCTGAGTGTCACTCATCCAAGCCCCCACGGTGCTCTTCACACTATAGTCACTCTGTGAGGAAACTGGAATGAGCTTCAGGAAAATTCTGGAACCAACTGTAAATGGGCACATGGATTATACCCAGCCATAAAATATATCTAGGTAATGTTACTTAGAGATTTGGGTAGTTCTCTGCCAGGCCACTTATGTTTGCTACAATAAAAGACAAATCAGTTTTATTTTCCTATAACTGCTAATTTTGGAGCATGGATCATAACTGCTCAAAATAATAAGGGTCTAAAATATCCTCAGACTGGAAGGAGCAGTGACACAAGTCTCTGGTTAATAAAAATTTGGCATATTCAGTTGAAACATTTCTCGGACAAACTACTTTGATAAATTAGGGAAATTGTGTTGTAAGTCAATTACCCAGGAAATCAAAGGAACACTGCCTGCAGAAAAGATCCCATACATTTATGGAAACATTTTTCACAGCAGATTCTCTAAGGAAAATTGTGAAATGGTATTGCTTAGTCTAGAAATTTTCCTCACTACATACTAATTTATTACTTACACCCTCTCATTTTTTAAAGGGGAGACATTTAAGTTAGGGAGTTTTCTTTTTCTTTTTTTTTTCCCCCTTGAGGCAAGAATGGCCTTTTGACTCAAGGTTAGATTAAGATACCCTAAAAAGGACATTGAGGGCTTTGTGATGGCAACAGGAAAAGCCCAAGAAAAGAGAGAGCCTTGCTGAAGGATGCATCCCAGAGAGAGGAGAATGAGCCTCCGTGGGGGAGGAGGGAGGAAGGCAGAGTGAAGAAGATGAAGGAGATCTGCAAGTGGCTGTTATTCCAAGAGATGGTCATGATAAGCTTATTGTAGAGTGTGGAGCTTGGCCAGTGACCTTTAGCTGGACTCGGGTTACATTGCTGTCACTATTCAGTCATCACAGAGATGGTCCCATCCTTTTGAAAGACACATGCAGGGTATAGTTCAACCAAACTGTGGCCGTAAGAGCACTAGGATTTTTCACCTGTCCTGTGCAACATTCAGAAAGGTGTTGAAGACAACTCGGCCTTCTGGACACTCATGACTTGCTCTGCTAAGAAAGGTGTTGTGATCCCCAATCTTAGCATAATCGTGGTTGATGCCAAATATATAGCTAGTTGATTGGTAGAGGGAGAAGCATTACAAGGAGGACAGAAGAGGGATTTGTATGGGGCAGTTTTTATTTCCTTAGGATAATTTCTTAAAGATATTATTATCTTTACCTAAGTTTTTACAGTAGTTTACACAAATGTACAACTGAATAGTTCTATTTTCAATAGCTTCGTTTTATTTTTTTCTCTTTTGCCCAGAGGAGATGTCATCTCTTATTTTTTTAATCTTTTTTTAAAATTTTTAATTTTACTGTGCCATCAAGACCAGAAATATGTGTATTTGGTGAAGGAAGATACCTAATTGCTTTAAAGCATCCGCATTTTAAAAAATAAACATTTTTTTTCTCCTTGGTCAATTTGGCAGCATAAAGTCACTCATTTGTGGCTATTTGTCTCCACAATTTCCCTTAATAGTAGGTTTTACAGTCTTTATATTCATGAAGCATTTCCTTATGTCTGGACCAAATCCCTCTTTGCTCTAGCTTCAAGCCAGCAACTCTATGGAATTGCTCATAGTTGTCTATTGCATAGAGAAACACTTGGAGTTTGTCATGAAAACTTACTTCAGCCTTCTCTTTATGAAGGTGAACAATCCTGATCTTCTGTATCCTTCCTCAGTGGCATACTAATGTATTTCTGAAAATGTGTTTGTATACCAAATTGGATACAGTTCAACAATCTCAAGGATTGTTGCAATACAAAATTGATTTTAATTTAATCCTATTATCTCTTGTATGTGAATGGTACTCTGATTTACAAAGAAGTTTTATAAATGACAGCTCATTTTCTCATGATAACAAATCTACGAGTGAGATTTTTATTATTTTTCTTTTCTTTTTTTCTTTTGCCTTTCAGATGAGGTCACTGAATCTTGGGCCATTCTGTCAGTGAGTGGAAAAGCAGAAATTCAAATCCTGTTCTCCTGAGACAAATTTCCACTGCTACAAAGGTACTTCCTATGGACAAATGCCTGGCTGGATATTGCAAAGAATATTACAGTATCCTGTATATAAATGATGCATCCGTAAGTGATTCCTGCAGGACCATCTTGCAGAGGTAAGGAAAAAGCCATTTGGAGGATAATTAGTGAGTTGGGCTCTGAGTGTTAGTTAAGTTTAGGTATTGGAGAAGAAAGTTTACAGGTTCGCTGGTATGATGGGACTGCCTGCATAAAGGTATGCTGTGCAAGAACCATTGCACGCTGTTTCTTCTCATGGTAGAGGGCATTGTTTGGCAGATGGTAATGGTAACAACTGGAGTTGTGCAGCCCCAGGAGGCTAGATTTAAATCCTGGTTTCACACATACCAAATTGGCCAGGACAATTTCCTTTATTTCTTTTGGCTTCATTTTCTAATCTGTAATGTGAGACAATTAAATGTAATAATTCATATAAACACACAACAAACTTTAGCTATCACATTACTAAAAGTACTAATAAGACCAATACTGTGCTGCACGGGGTGAGAATGAATGTTGTTTCCAGGTCGTATCTCAGCATACATTATCTTCTGTAACTATGACAGGACTTAAAAGCATGTGTATCCTCATCTCTTGATTCCTTCAGTTGAAGATGAAATCTTCAATTTCTCTCTTGCTTTTTGTTTTTGGTACCGGGGATTGAACTCGGGTCCTTGCGCTTGCAAGGCAGGCCACCGAACCAATGAGCTAAATCCCCGGTCCTCTGTCTTCTTTTTAACATTTTTTTATTTTTATCAGCACATGTTTGCTGTGTATAATGAATATATTCACTGTGGAGAATTGGCACATGTACATAACATATCTCAATTCTTTAAAAAAAGAAAGAATTCTCTCTTACTTTATTAACACTAAACCTAAAGAATGATTTGCTAGGTAAACTATCTTTTCCACAGAAACAACTAGTTCTCGTTGTTGAATATTAATGAGTTTGATGAACCTAATTTGCACACACAAAAATCTAATAGAATGACAGAATAAATCCATTTGTTAATTGGCCTACATTGTCATTTAGTTTCTTGCGAGAATGCAGGTTTTGAGTACCTGTTGTGCACATTTGGCATTTTGTTTAAGTTAGAATGGCCGTTCCTATAAAAAGTCATGTCTCATTTATGTCCCCAAACCTGAGTGAATTCACAGCTTGCACGGAAACTGGTTCTAACCATATAGCAAGTAGTCCCAACAAAATGTGTCAAGTATTTGAAGGGTTTTTATCCAGTGTGCTATAGACTAAGTCACCAGTTTAGGGAACTAGGAGGAGGGTTTCTACTGCAAATTTGGAAAGGCAAATATATCTTGCTGTGAGGTCAGTTGGTGTCTCTATTTTGAATAGCAAGAGTGGAGTATCACAAACAGTCTTCACTCTATGCATGATGGGTACCTGTATACAGGCTACTAAATAATCATGGTTTGGGTTTTCTTCCTCCAATGGGCTACTTAGTGTGGTAAGAAGAACATTATTTGGAATTGTGTCTTGTGGCTGTATTAGTTTTCTATAGCGGCAGTAAAATTACCATAAAAATAGTTATCAGAACAATGCAAATTAATTATTCTACTCTTCTATAGGTTAAAAGTTAAACATAGTTTCTACTGGGCTAAAATCCAGATGTTGGCACTGTATTCCTTTCTGAAGGCTCTGGGGAAAATTGATTTCCTTATTTTTTTTTCCATCTTCCAGAGATTGTTCCCGTTCCTTTAACTCCTGTTTCTGTCTCCAAAACCAGTGACAGCAATTCACATCATTCTCATATGACATCCCTCTGGCCTGCTTTACTGCCTCCGTCTCTCACTGTGGCCACATTCGCTGCACATGGATAATCCAGATCATATAGATGATTAAAATAGCTTAAGGTCAGCAGGCTGTCGATCTTAATTCCTTCATCAACCTTAATTTTCCTTTTGCTATGTAAGGTAAAATATTGACAGTTTTCAGAGATTGGGGGTGGGGGACACATCATTCTGCCTGTCAGAGAAGATAGTGATACCAAAAGACACTCTCAAAACAACTTGTTCAACAGATTCATTGGTTAGGTAGGTCATAAGCCTCTCTTTTGTTCAAAAGTAGCTACTGAAAATTGGTAGACCTAACAGCATACATCTAGGATGTTGGCATTTATCTATAATAGCACCTTTGCCTACTTAATGGGAAAGAGAAAAGGAAGGAAGACAAAAAGAGTTAAGGAGATGTGTACCGTGCTCATCTACTGCCACCAGCTTTATGTTTGTTATCATTATGCCATGCTCTGGGGATGTCTGTTGCTCAGAACTCTCACCAGTTTAAATGCCAAAGAATTCCAAGAGACTCTGTATGAGGTGTGTTTGTGTGTGTGTGTGTGTGTGTGTGTGTGTGTGTGTGTGTGT
>NW_022900926.1:75308253-75328917 GCF_012274545.1 Fukomys damarensis
GGTGTGTGTGTGTGTGTGTGTGTGTGTGTGTGTGTGTGTGTGTGTGTGTGTTAGTTTGAGATATTGAAGATTGAACCCAGTGCCTTTACACTGAGCAACATCCCTGGCTCTGTTAGGAAAAAAAAATTTTTTTTTTTAATTTTTAGACAGAATCTAAGTTGCTACCTTGGCCACATTGGGCTCACATTTGTAATCTTCCTGCTCCAGTTTCCCAGTGCTGGAATTACAGGTGTGCACCATCTCACCTGGCTCTGTATGAAGTTGTGATCAGCTCCATTATGTCCTTTGGCAATCTTCTTAATTGTGGTCAAAGGGGGCTCATAAGAATCCCAAGTTCATTTTGTGTTGGCTTTCCCTCCTTTAGCATTTCCAAAATGCCTCGGGGCAACACAGTTTAAAGTGTGACCAGATTTAAAGAAAAGAGATGCATTCAGTTGTAAAAAGTCCAAGTCATAACCCATTCCCTCCAGTTAAACTGTGGTCATGAGAAAGTAGTTTCTCCACTTTCCACCAAAAAAACACATATATTGGAGATGTTTCAGGAAAATTATTTTTTTAATTGTAGCTTACAATGCCTTAAATTTCTGAATAACCTTGACTGGTTTTTCTTCATTCATTCCTCTTTTGTACTGGAATAAAGATCAATTTACTTATCAAGGAAAACTGTCATTTGGTTTTTATGATCCTCGTTCCATCAGAGAATGCAAGTCCAAAGATATTCTTCTCAATACATTCTGAAGTTTAGCAGCTCTTCTGTCTGGAATGTATTCCTAGTCTAACTTAGTTTGTCTGCTAAATCTTTTATATTCTTAGTAGAAGTGTCAAAAAATCTGGTTTTAAATTTTTTCAGAGGATATTCAAGTACGTAAAGACCTTGATCATTGCTCATCTTTGTTAAGTTTGCCAGATCTAAGTCTGGAGAATATAGTTTGTATGTTGACAAGATTTGTGTTAATAATAATGCCTGATGGTGTTTAATCTGGACTCAATAATCGTGTGTGAGTGCACGTAAGTGAATGTGTGTGTGCACACGCATTTGTGTTCTTTCAGAAGCAGAATTACCAGAGAACCCCATCCATATACAGTATCTGGAAAACCTGTCACATTCCCTTTTTCTAAATCATCTCCAGTCCCATTTAATTTTCTTTAAAAATTCAAATTTAAAAACTTCAAAATGAACCATTAGAGGAAGCAAGAACCACACAATTCATCTAGAGTGATTTTGAACTAAGCTTTTTGAGAAACAAGAGAATAAATGATTTTTTGATTGTTTAATCTCCTCCTAGCATTAGAACTCTATACAAAAAACCCAAATATACCAACAGATATTGAGGACCCAATGGATTATAGTACTGACATAGCCTTCAGAGAACACACAAGCCACAGGTTTTGCGACTTGCTTAAAAATATACACAGGTGAGACCTACCCCGAGGGAGCTGTGCAACCATGGCAATTTACTTTGCATTCACCCATGATTTCAAATGCGGATTTGTGGAGATTTTCCCCAAAGAAAGTCTCAAAAAAAGTCACAGGCATAATAGACAGAAGCTGTTCACCATTCAAATATAACCTTGCCCACTACAGCATATTGTGTAAGTATGCTTATTTTTATAAGTTGTATTATTATTTGATGAAGTATGAATTGCATTGTATTGCTTTTTTTTTCTCTTTTTTTTGGTACCGGGGATTGAACTCAGGTCCTTGAGCTTACAAGGCAGGCCACCGAACCGCTGAGCTAAATCCCTGGCCCTTGTATTGCTTTTTAATCAACAGTATTAATTTATTCACCATAAACATTTAAAACATATAACAATTTTTATAGCCTTGTCATAAAATTGGAACATGACCTGAGCCCTCTCTCAAACTCTGTGAAACTCTTTACAATATATATAAAAATTCCACCTTGGCTTCTGAGCCTTTCCATAAGAACCCATGGGCTCCCATGTATGGCACTATGCAGTGCCCTAAAACATGCACAATCTGCCTGTATTAGCCTGATGCTTTGATGGCCTTTGATCAGGTCATTGTACCAGAGAAGCCAAGATATAAAGCAAGATGTGGCCTTTCAGTAACCTTCCTTTCTTGTGTGAGAGTAAGACAAGTTAATTGGGCTTGACAGTACAGATGACCCTTTCAAGTTAGGTAAAATGAGACTGTTGGGCTTATCACAGGTAGATAACCATTAATATTGCTTGTACTGTCTATGGGAAGAGAAAGGAGCTTGTTTGTTTTAAATGTTTTTTTTTTTTTTTTTTTTTGAGAAAGGCTACAAAGATTCCTGGGGGTGTGCTGGCCAGCTCCATCTAAGAAGACAATGGTGCCATTTGAAGGCTTTAAGACACATTGAAAGGTAGAGAACACATTCCCATTGATACACTATGATTGATAACCCCTTCTTTGCCCTTTATTCTACATAATTGTCAAAGTTTACTTGGGACCTGTTTTTCAGAAGCTAAACCCGAAAGGGGAGTCTTTTTATATTTTAGCAGCCATGGAATATCTTGGATAATCTGAGTTTATATTGTATATAATTTGTTTGGCTAACAATATATTGTAGGGCTGTTTTTTTTCCTTTGTATCTGTTGTTTTGTTTTGTATGCTTGGAATGTAACCAGTCTTGCACATGGTAGGCATAAACAACTCTATCACTTACCTATATCCTGACCCTTTTTTAAATTTTTATTTTGAGACAAGGTCTCAATATATTACCCAGACTGACCTCAAAATTGTGACCCTCCTGCCTCAGCTTCCCATAGCTGGAATTCAGGTGTGCACCATTGCATAGAATAGTTCTCTCTCTGATCAGCACCAGAGACCGTACATGTGTTGGCTAGGGCAGGGGCAGTCTGAGGGGATCTCCCTCAGAGGCTCGTTGGCTCTTCTCAGAACACAGAGCTGCCATTGTCAGAAGATGGCACTGTCCTCTCCCTTTTCCTGTAGGAAACACAAAACAACAGGCTACTCTCAGGAGACAAAAGGTCTTTGAAATGGTGTGACTTTGGAGCTTCCCTTTTTTCACCACTGTTGGTCCTGTGTCAGTTTCACCTGGTCAGAACATCATTTTTTTAAAAAAAGAGAGAGGGTAACAGGGAGGGGGAGAGGGTGGCAATGGGGCTGTCTCATGGAGATTTTTAGCAGCCTGCAGTGGACTTCTGCTCCCTGCAAACATGGGCCTGGCCTTAGCAGCATGACCTATAGATATCGTGTGTCTTATGTTAGAAAAGAGAGATTTCCAACTCATTCCAAGATTTGCTAGAAAAATAAGAAATAAATTTGAGCTTTGTTGGAATGGAATTTCATCACTGTAGTATTGGGAGAGCTTCAGAAAAATAGAGATGCCTTCATCTATCATTCTAGGCTTCATCAAGTGGCAGCATTTCTTTTTGAAAACAGCTTGAGAGTGCGCATCAAGTGCCAGACAATACAATAACCCTACTTTTGTAAACATTACTTTAAGAAGATAATTCAAGAGTAGAAAATAATATATATTGGAAATATTATCAATGATAGAGGCTGACCAAATAATGATGCATCGACACTATGGAATATTCGACCATTATGAAAATAGTGTGATGAGTGGACATGGAAAAATATTTATGAAACATGAAGTAGAAAAATAATGTAAAATTCTGTATGTATCAAAGACCTCAATCTCCTGAAATAATGTTATGTATAGTGAAGTCTATCAATTAACAGAAATAAATTCTAACGGATTATTTTTTTCTGGTGTTAAGAATCAAGCCCAGGGCCTTATACATGCCACGTAAATGTTCTACCACTGAGCTACATTCCAGCTCAAGGATTATTTGTTGTCTTTTAGAATTCCTTAATATAATACTTCTAACATGATCTAATCATAAATACTTCCCAATAAAATTCAATCATGTTTCATGAATGAGTGAGTGTCACTAGAGATATTTTTTCTTAAATCAGTATAGATAAGAGACTGCTAGAAGATTTGTTTGATGCCAAACATTCTACTGAAATTCTTTCATTACCAAAACTATTAGTAGTAAGTGTAGTGTATTATATATGCTTGAAAAGATTAGGACATTCAAATCGGCATCTTCCCTTCATGGCATGATCAGTAGATAAAATCCTTTTCTCACCATCTTAACAATTCAGAATTACTCTGTGAAATTGTGTGAAAGCGTGTTATGCAGTGAGAATCAGTTCATACTTGCTTTGAAAATTGAATTTAGAGCTTTTAATATTGTTCCAAATTTAATAAACTAATAAATATGTTCCAAGTAGGATATAATCTTATTAATGAAGCAAAAGATAGTTTAACAGTCTTTCTGTGACAAATGTGCTTGGAGAGGAGAAATTTGTTTACTTCTTTGTTGTGTATGAAAGTCTGTTCCTCAGTATGGAAAGCTCCTTTGAGGACAGATAATTTGCTTTTGCATCCTTTATAACTAATATCTCCCATGCCAAGCACATAATTGGCGTTGACTACATACCTGCTTAAATAAGTTACAAATGAATACGCCAAGCTAAATTTTAAATAAATATTTTCCCCATTTAATTTCTACATGCCATGTTATGTTATAAGATGTTTAATGGAATAATACTATGAGATTAATAAAATAACAGAAAGTGTTGCTTTCTAGTAATACAAATTTTTTATAGAAAGCCAAAATAATGTTTGATAAAAGAGTAAGTTCTACTAGATATAGAGCCAGGAAGGATGTCAACTTTTACATTATGTATTTTTCTGGATTGTTTTCCTTTTTTATTATTAAAAAATATTACTCTTGTAATTTTATAAAATAAGATTAAAAACCAGAAAATGTTCTATTTTATCATGAACATTCACACTTTAGGAATTTGTTGTTCCTAAAAGGTTGGAGAAAAAAGCAAAAGGTGCTGCAGCAAAGAAACTCTTTAATGTAAATGTTAAGATTCACTTAAGTAGAATTTAGAAAAACGCCATTGATCCAGATCTTCCCAATATTTTCCTACAGCAATTAAAAAGACACATGGTTTTGTCCTTTAAAGTGATATTATTTTTGCTCAACCATGAGGATGGCACTGGGGTGGAGGAATTATATTGTTTTGCCCTTCTTAAATGCACTTATACCTTAAAACTTCTCTCGGGAGAAGGGAGAAAAAAATATTAAAGGAGAGGGTCACATCATGGGCCTCCTCCTTTTTCCCCACAGTAAGAATGTACAAGGCTGTTTGCTGCCAAACTTACTGTTATGGTTTTTATCTAGATGGCCCTCTAAAGCCTCATGCACGCATAGATAGGGCTTTTGGGAG
Source organism: Fukomys damarensis (assembly GCF_012274545.1). NCBI lineage: Eukaryota > Metazoa > Chordata > Mammalia > Rodentia > Bathyergidae > Fukomys > Fukomys damarensis. The sequence continues at coordinate 75,313,520 of NW_022900926.1, forward strand.
GTGATTGGATCACGGGGTGTGATTCATCCCAGTAGATGTGTGACTTGAGAGGCGAAGCCTGGTTGGAGGACTTTTGTCCCTGGGAATATAGCCTGGAAGAATCTCTCTCTTCCTCTCCTCCTCTGATTGCTCTCTGCTTCCTGCCTGCCATGCCATGAGCTGTATCTCCTACTGCTGTGCAGTCCTGCCTTGGGGCCAGCCGACTATGGACTGAAACCTCCACACACTGTGAGCCAAAACAAACCTCTCCTTCCTTAAATCAGGTATTTTTGTCCCAGCAACAAAGTAAATAACTAAGACACTTACCTAATAATATGCTATGGCTACAATAAGGAGATTTAACATCAACATTCAATTTATGGTGTCTTGAACATGACTTAAACCTTTCCATGCCTTAAGTGTAAGCTGTGCAAAGTGATTTTCTTCCAAAGCCTTCAGGAAGGACTGGGAGATACACGGTAGAGACACCTGACATCACTACCTTAGCCAAATAATCAAAGTTAACAGCAAAAGTGACAAAAATCTCGCTAATAGCCTGAGAAGAGCATGTCACCTCCGTGATCCTTCTCCCCAAAAAACCCATGACTCCAGTCTAATCATAGGAAAGTTTTAGCCAGATCCCAGTGGAGGAATATTCTAATGACAAACCATAGTGCGTCACAAAAACTTCACATCTGAGAAACTGTCACAACCAAGAGGACTCTAAGGGGACAGGACAGTTAAATGGAATATAGTATCCGAATGGAACCCTTTCTGGGACAGAAAAAGATACTAGGTAAAAATTAAGGAATATAAATATAATAGGGACTTTAGTTAACATCAGAGCAATAGTCATGGCTGAATATTCCATAGTAATTTAAGATATTACTAATAGAGGAAACTGGGTGTGCACCATCGGAGAACTCTCTACTCTCTTTGCAAATTTTCTGCTAATCAAAAACTATCCTAAAATAAAGGGTGTAATTTAAGAAATTAAACCAAGTAGGAATAAGATATGAGAAATTTAGTAGTCCAGTCTTAGAGATTAAATATATCTTTAAGCATGGAAATTCTGATTGTTTTAGAAATATGTATCTATGTTTCTTTGTGGATTAGTGTTATTACTAAAAAAGTCTTGGTAGATTAGTATTACTATGAAAACTTTTTTTATGATATACTCTTGCAATAATGAAACCAAAAAGAGGTCTACCTGAAGATTAGAAGAGGACCTGGGATACTTTATGACTAAGCCTTAAGGAGTTTATTGGCAGAACCCAAAGGCAAACCTAACCTCTTGCCTCCATGCCTGCAAACTATGAAGACCCCTCTACTACACAATATTAACTAAACACAAGGGACCTTCTACAAAAGCGCTTACCTCTCTATTCAGTCCATCCTTGATTCTGAATGGTTCATTCCTAAGGATCTGTGTCATAGCCAGAAATTTTGTGCAATTGCCCATTATTTCCCAATGACTTCAGATTTAAAGTGACCTAGATATTGGCATAGTTGGACAGAAAACTTAAAAAGTAGTTTATGGTACCAGGGAACAAAACTCAGGTCCTTGCCTTGAGAAACAGGTGGTGGAACCACTGAGCTAAATCCATGGCCCTATGTCTCTTGATTCTTTGCCTTAAAGCTGTTAGTTAGTCCCGCGGTGTCTGTAGCCCTGGAGAGCAAGTACTGTACATCTAAACTTCTACTGGTTCACAGTCTGAGGAAGTTTAAGATTTACACCTGGGAACATTCCAGAAAGGAAGCACTTGCTGTGCCTTTCAGCCATGTACGCCCCACTTCTGGGACCTCTCCAGGGACTTTAGATACTAGCTTCAAGGAAATAGCATTATTTTAACTGTCTCATCACTTGTTGGAATTATTAAGCATCTCTGATAATGCTTTAATCAAGTCTATCTGTAGGCAAAGGGTTTTTTTTTTTAACACCTCAGTATAAGAACCAAAGGAATCCACTCAAGAGACAAGTCAGTCTTCTTGACTCCCAGTCTAGTACCCTGGTTTCTAAATTGTGATATTTTAGAGTTGTAGAAATCATTTTTTAATTACAAGTTCAATATCCCTAATCTAAAAAGCCAAAATAAAAAATACTCCCAAATCTGAAACTTTAGATCTGTCACGATGCTATTAGTCTGATGGTTGAATGTGCACACATTGTTCCATGCACAAATTATTGTAAATACTGTATCAAATGACCTTCAGGCTATGTATACAAGACTTAAATAAAATATAAATAAATTTCATGTTTATACTTGGGTCTCATCCCTAAGATATCTCATCAAGTAATATGTAAATATCCCCAAATTCACAAAAATCCAAAATCTGAAACACTTCTAATACCAAACATTTTGCATAAAGGATACTCAATTTATATTTAATCTAAACATTTCAAACAAATTAAAAATAAGCATAGCTATGGTTGGGTGTCACGAAAAGGTGCACAATATCAAACACGGGACCCACAGACTCTTCTCTAGCTGTGTTCACCAAGACCTTCATTGAGACAGGAGAACCATCCTTCCATCCAGCAAACACATTCTCCTCCTAACCAGGAAGTTTTCATTATTTTAGCCTGAAGAAAGGGGATAACAGAGTTCTTAAATGTTATTCTAGAATATCATGCCAACTGACAGTGTTTCTACAACACCAGGCCTAGAAGGAGAAGAGGTAGCTGCTTTGAGTTGGCTGACTCACCACAGCTGTCCTAAAGTGTAAGAAATCATCACATTAACAAGATCCCCTCACACGTGCTGTTGTTGTCTGTCCTGCACCTGAGCTGCTTGAGCACTGCGGTCAGCACAGCCCGAGACAGAGTGTGGCACAGCCACCTGTTATGGCCCTGCCCATCTTTCCTATTTCATGACCCAGTGGTAATAATAGCTACACCTAATCATTTATTAGGTTCAAAAGATAATTGTGGGCTTCCTCTAGGTAGAAGAAAAAATTTTTCTGTATTAAGTGATGGAAAATTACCTTAGAAAAACAATTCAACAAGAGATAACCTTCTTTCAAAGGTATCACAGTGTTTCATTTTTTGTGATACATGCTGGCCATTCAAACAATAATAGCATTATCAACCTTGGTACTCAGAGAGAAATCATGTGCTAAAGAGAGCATTTTGAAAGGCAAATATACAATTTCCTTCAAATGTGTATTTTTTTTTCCAGTTGTAAAAGTTGGGCATTATATACAGAAAATATGATTCCTAAACAGGTAGACAGCCATAGTGTCCTTGTTCTAAACCACCATTGCTCAGGAAAACTTTTGGTAATGATGGAAACGAATCATGTTTGTGCTGTCCAGTTGGTCACCACTGGCCAGATATGATACTGAACACTTGGCATATGACTAGTGCATAGCCATGACTAGTGTGTTCAGTTTACATTTAAATAGCCATATGTAGCTAATGGGTACCTTATTGGGCAATATAGCTATAGATAATAGGTTCTATCCTGTCTGGAGGAATAAGGGGTCATAGACAAGGCTAAGTGCTGCATTACAAATTCAGTGTGAGGACTATGGGGCTTTGTGCCAGTTATTTTACCATCAAATCTTTTCAGCTATAAAATGGGAATTTGTGACTTATCAGAGAATGTACTTCTGTAAAAGTTTACAAGTATTTCAGATTTGAATGAATCATATATTCCAAATCACCCCACAAAATTGTAACTGTTATTCTTTGTTAGTCTTCCTTTTTCTTTGGTTGCTCTACAACATTGATGGCAAACCCATGGCACACGTGCCATAGCAGGCTGTTTGTATAACTGAAAGCTCTAAAAGGTTCACCATCATTGCTCTGTAATCTTGATGGTCAGCTTGATGATCACTGGTTTAAACTAATATTCTTTCTAATATAAAGAATTTTGTAAGGATTTAAACACTGCCAATAAATGTTACTAAATCTACAGATGATCTACCCGATTATCTCAGTCACTTAACGTTCATGCACACATTAAATCCTCTGTTATCCATACAAGGTAAAGCTAAGCAGAGAAGTGGAAGCAGCTGAATATTCAAATCCATAATTCAGGGAAAATTTTCCAGGTTATAGTTTCCATATCCTCTCCTTATTTTCACAGAAAAATGTGCTATTTACATATTCACTTTATTAAAATTATAAATTCCCCTCAGAGATTCTTCATACAATATAGATTCTATCTATCTATATTCTCCATAGCATTTTACTAGCTTCATAAATCATTGGGTTTTTTTTTTTTTTGATAAAGTTAAATAAATGGAGTCAAGTGGGTTAAATGCATTTGCTTTTTTAAAAAACAGAGCATGTGGGCCAGGGATTTAGCTCAGTGGTGCCATGCTTGCTTTATATGGCAATTTTAGTATCCTAAGACTTTTAATCACATTCAAAATGACTGGAATAAAGTAATAAACTCAATAGTTATAAAATATAAACAATTTTTCATTTAAAAAATTGAAGCAAAACCAAATTTTCATCTTCAAAGCCCTATCTTTCAATTAATTTCACAACATCGATCTGCCTCTATCTCAAAATCTTTAGATGGGGAACTTTCATTTTCTCTTCATGCTTAGAATGAATAAAATCAACTAAATGCGCTCCGAAATCCAGAGGATAAATCAAAGGAACCTAGCTTTCGCGTCTCGTAACTCACTGAAGACTGGGTTTTTGCTGCCACCTGTTGACAGTAATCACAATTAATAAATCTTGCTCACAAGTCACAAACTTCTATTGTTGAAAGATTATTTTTAAAACCTCATCCACATTACCTCTTACTTTTTTGCATGGTGAAAGGGACTACAAGGGCCGACTTTCTCAAGGTCACTCAAAAGGAGGCAACCCCGAGATTAAACTAAGTTGGGCCTTAGAGTTTGGTGTTTATTTTCCCAAACCAGTTAGTCTCAAACTTGTGTAGGTGGCCGAGAGCTTGAAATGGATGGTGCCCTTTACATAATACCAGGAAATACTGATGTGAGTAGACCCATTCAACCAAGCAGTCATATCCTTTACCCTTTTATAGAGAAATGAGTCTATACCTGTACCTGAAAGTACTGTAGCAAATGTGTCCCTTTGAAATGGCATTCAAACATGTACAGGCATGTCTGAAAGCCGGGGACATGGGCCTAGGTGTCTGTCTGCATGAGTGACCCAGCACCTTCATGGAAGGAATCCTCTACCTAGGCAAGAGAACTGAAGACCCCAAATCATGCCCAAGAAGACATGGGAAAGCAGAGCCCATGTTAATATGGGTCAGAGTGGCTGCACACTTGTGTTTGAGGGGGAAGAGAAAGCTGAAATAAGAGTCAATAAGAGCTCTTCACAATTCCATGGGTCCCCAGGTTTCTGGCTTCCAAAGTGAGAGGAGGCAGCTTCCCACAGGCTCAACCTCTTTCTTAGACATCAGCAGCCCTCTGCTGTCCTTCAACTCTGGCCTCGAGGGGTCAGAGGCAACTGTCACTTTGGAGCGTCAGGGCAAGGGCAGAAGACTACATGGCATCTGGATGACCACAGTTATTAGCACATACTATTACCACCTGTGACACCTACAATTAGCTGTGAGGAGAACCTTTGCAAAGGGCTTGTAGTTCTCTCGATTGCCATGATGGCCACAGAGCTAGAGAAATGCTCTTTTGTTTCTCTTACTTGAATATGAGACTTGGACCACAAAATTGGTGCTGGCTGAACATTATAAATACAGTCATTTCTTGGTATCTTCAGGGGATTGTTTCCTGGATCTTCTCGCCAAGATACTAAAATTTGCAGGTTCCCAAGGCCCTTATATAAAATGCCATATTGTATTTGCATATAATCACATATATCCTCTTATATGCTTTCATCATCCCTAGGTGAGTTTTAATACCTAGTGCAATGTAAAAGCCACAGTTTTTGTTCTGAATTGTTCAGGGGCTAATAACAAGGGGAGAAAAGTCTGTGCATGTTAGAGGCACAATGGTTTTTGGCAAATATTTTAGATCCAGTCGGTTGAACGTGTAGGCACAGAACCTGTGGATATAGGCACTGACTGTACAATATTGAAAAGTTATAGATAACCTAAAGAGAAAAAAATTGGCAATCATGAGAACTTCATTAAAGTTCTTAAAAAATTATTTCATCTCTTAATTTTGGTTTCTTTATATGGAAAATGAAGAAATCATTAATCTACCCTTCTTGCCTCTCTGAAATATCTGAGAAATTTTAAATTGTAAGATTTACTGAAATGGAAAATAATTTTTTTCTTTTAACTTATCCCTTTCTTCTTATAGATTTACAATTATTGTGACCATGTGATTTAATCTGGTCAAAAAGTGTGAACAGAAGTGACATACCACATCCAGGCAGAAGCTTTAAAAACAAATATATATATTTCACTATAATTCTCTTTGCCCAAACTCAAAGATAACAGAACACATATAGAGATAGAGCCCCTGCTGATCTGAATCTGGTCCCTAAGTAACTACATACTCACACACATACACACACACACACACACACACACACACACACACACACGCCCCGACACTTACCCACACTGGACATGGAGCAGGAGTGAGAAACACACTTTTGTTGGTTAAAGACACAGATTTGGGGATTGTTACTTCAAAATTACCTGGCCTCTGCTGACTGATTCAGGGGCTTAGCCACGCATGCGATATAAATGTAAAATACGAAGAAATTATGAATCAAGTAGAAATGAAGAAGGATTTCTTAGAAGAGATGTCTTGAGGAAAGGCTTTTGAAAAAGCACTAACAGAATAAGAGATTGGCATTAATAATGAAGAAATATAGCCACCATAATTTGAAATATAGCTAAGAATCAAATGGTCAATAATGAATATATGTTTTTAGATCATATCTAAATACGCATCTCTCGTAAGTATAGAAACATGATTTCTGTTTTTGTTTTGTGGTGCTGGGGATCAAACATAGAGCTTTACCATACTAGGCAAGCATTTCACCACTGAGCCGTATTCCCTCAGCTCTTCTCTGTTTTTCATTTTGAGACAGGCAGGGTCTTACTAAGTTGCCCAACTTGGCCTCAAATTTGTGGTTCTCCTGCCTCTTTTACTACTTTCATCTATACTCTTGGTGTGAAAAACAACCCAGAAGATATTGCTAAGTGAAAGGACACCTTAGCAGAGTGACACAAGTGAAGGAATCAGCCCACCAATGAGTCTTTGGATGAGGAGCTGGGGGATTTCCTAATAGTAAGTAGAACTAATCAGTGGTTATGCAAGGCATTGCCTCAACTCTCCTGTAAAACATGCAGGCCTTTTTCTATAACTCCAGAGAGAAACCTCGAGGGGAGAGGTTCACGGCACTTTCCAGCCCAGACAGGTCAAACTTCTTTGTCCTTCCTGAGTACAATATGAAGAAAGCGTCAACACAAAGGAAATATTTTTCTTGGCAGTCAGTTCAGAGCATTTTGACATCCTTGTTTTTAGCAATCCACTGGTCAGCCTGGGTGTGGCCACTCTTTTGAAAGTGTAGTCTTCAGGAAGTAGGTCAAGTCGGCTGGTGTTACTGGTCCTCCTGAGCGTGACTGAATCCTCGTGCTCACTATGTGTACATGGCTTTGGAACTGGTGCCACCTATTTGACTTACCAGCCAGCACATCTGGTTATCTCGACTGACCAGCACGGTTGGATTTGCCTTGAAACAGGCTGATCCAGGTAAGCACACATCCTGTTGTGCCAAGAGGCAGAGGAAATTGACCAAAGTATTGAATTGGTTGAAGGAAGAGTGAGGCTAAGGTCCTGGATAGATTTATTTGTATGAGGAAATCAGAAAGTAAAAGAAGACAAAGACTATGGATGAGATGCTCAGAGGCAACCAAAGGGCTCTGAGGAAGAGGTGGGAGCCGAGGTTGAGATTCACAGTGTTTAGCTCTTCCTTGCCTTACTGGGGCAGAGACCACGAATTGTTTCCCCAAATCCATTTCTTCTTCTTCCTGGGTTCATCACTGGGCTCCACTTTCCAGATGCCCTTGCAATTTGGTGTAGTCACGTGGCTGGGTTCGACTAATGGAATGTGAAAGAAGCAATGTGTATGACTTCTAGGCCCAGCCTCTAAAAGCCACCTACTCCCAGTCCAGGGGCACTGGCAGACATCTACAATCCCAGCAGTCTGGGAGGTTGACGCAAGAGGATCACAAGTCTGAGGCAACCAGGGCACCTTAGCTACTTAGCAAGACTCTGTCTCAAAATAAGAAACAAGAAAATAAAAGGCTGGGAATATAGCTCAGTTCAAAGGTCCTCAGTTCAGTCCCCAGCACCCACCCCCAAAAAGCTGCCTCCTTACAATCTCTTTTTCCCATGTTGCCTGGGAGGTAGTGTTGAAAGCCATGTATTAAAGATAGCACATGTAAAACATGCAGGCCTTTTTCTGTAACTCCCAGAGAGAAACCTCAAGGGGAGAGGTTCACGGCACTGTCCAGCCCAGACAGGTCAAACTTCTTTGTCCTTCCTGAGTACAACATGAAGAAAGCGTCAAATTCGTTAAAGATAGCACAGCTGCAGTCAGCCGAGGACTCTGCCAGGCACAGGCTACCTTCCTCTTCCTGACTCTGGCTGCTGATTTGAAACCACTCAGTACTGTAAAGTAAGAAAGAAAGAAACTTTTTGTTCTCTGAGTCAGAAATTAACTTTCTGTTCTCTAAGTCATTGGAGTTTTAGGACATTTGTTACAGCACCCAGGCCTACCCTGATTCATAATTGTCACCATCCATGACATTTTCTGAGTCACGCACTACAGAAGCTATTTACTACAAAGCTGGTACACACATCTCTTAGGACCCTGTGCACAATATAGGGGACCTGCGTGACTGGACCAGTGTTTTCCTCCAGCTTCATCTCTTCTACTCCTAAATAGCTCTGCAGGCCCCAACCACACTGAACCCTCCATTCCCTTAAGCACTTCTTTCTTTCTCCCTCAGCTCTCAGCATTTCCCAAGATGCTTCCTTAAACATTGTTCACCTGCCCATTCCTCCCTACCCCTGCCTTCAGATTCTCCCTGGTCAATTCTTGCTAATTCTTTAGGTTTCAGCTTAGACGTTACTACATTGGGGATCCCTTCTCCACCCTGCCATGACCAAGGGGACCTCCACATCCACAGTGTGCAGTCCTGTAGATCCTGTAGCACTGAGTTATAGTGACTGTTACATTCTTTACCGAACCTCCAGTTCCTAGCATGGTGCCTGGAATGTAGTAGGCACTTAGTAAATATTTATTAAAGACTTGCTACTAAAATGACCATCAAAACCATAACAGAAAGGCAGGTGTGGTGACATAGGCCTACAGTGCCAGCACTCCAGGAGATTGAGGTAGAAAGATTACAAGTTCAAGCCCAGCCCAGGCAATTCAGCAACTTAGATCCTGTCTCAAAAAGTAGGATGGGCTGAGTATGTAACTTAGTGCAGAGGCTCTGGATTCAATCCCTAGTACTGAAAAATAAATCTTCATATAAAAGTCAGAGATAATGTTTGGGAACAAGATGGCATAGTTCATGTCTTTTATATCTTTTCACTATTCCATTGTTTAATTCAGTCCCTTGTGCATAGATATTACCTGTACATATCGATTACATAACTATCTTCTTTGAGTAAGAATTACATTTTGTTAATAAAGAGAAAACTGGGAGAAATTTTGATACCTAACAGAAGTCTCCTACAACCCTGTGCACAATATAGGGGATCCGCATGATTGCACCATGATTGTATTTTTAATCCTTAAAATGACCCTCTGTGAACTTTCCAAGAAGTACTTTCTTAAATATAAGAAGCATAATTTTTCCTATGAGAGAGGACTGGAAAAATCTAGATAAGTCAATGTAAATGAAAAAAAAATATATATGTATACATGAGGAATGGACATGTCTGAAACAGATGCAAAAGAAATCCTTTATATAAACAAGGCACAATTAGATCAAGCTCAGAGTTAAGGCTAAAATGCTAATCTGAAGCACAGGAGATTTTAGAGGGATGGCAAATCTCATGGACCAACAAAATCTGATCCAGAATACTTACATTTTTGAAAGCTTGTTGCAGAATTGATGAAAAGATACATATATGTCCAACCACACACACACACACACACACACACACACACACACACAAACACTATCAAATATCCTAAAAGAATGGATTCTGAGGAGCTAAATCTAGAAAGATAAAAAAGGGTAGAGAACAAAGAAAATCCTATTATTATTAAATTTTTAAAATATTATAAAATATTAGGACAAATTTAGTTTCCAGGTAAATTTTTAATAACACACTTGTGTTTATATGGTATTCGGATGAGAGACTGCCTTATTAGTAATTTTAAAAATATATATTTGTACATTGTCTCTGGAGCTTAATGGAGACAAACAGTCCTAGATTCACATAAGATTAGGTTCTTGGCAGTAGAAGGAAGTGATCTGTGAAAATGGTCTTAATCAGAAAAGACTAGAAGTAATTGCAAACTGCTAGGGTACCCCATGAAAAGCGTTTCTAACTCCACTTTAAGGCGCTAGGTGACATAATGGTCATCTCACTTGACCAAGAAGGAGTCCATGGCTTAGAAAATAGTGAACCTCAGACTGGGCCTCAGAAGACAATGCAGGGGTTAAACCAGAATCAGGCGAGGGAACTTTAGAAGGGACATCTCCCTTTTCAGGAGCTACAGGCAATATTTTCAGAAACTGTCTAACAGTATAAGCATTTTCAAGTTTTCTATGAATTGGAAATGACATCAGGTCAGGAAGGGAACCAAAGGCAATAGGAGTTAGTCAAGCAATCAATCTCCAGGGAAGAACTCACTTGACCAATAGCAGCCACCCGCCAGGAGTAAAAAGCAGTCACATCAGGCCAGCAGAGGGCAGTGCAGTGAAAGGTCAGGCACCAAATGGCTGGGGCCTAAGAGTTTGGCAGCTACAAGTGCGAATGAGGGACTGAGAAGATTAAGATTGAGCAGGTAAAGTTCAGGGGGCCCACACTCGTGACAAGTAGGTTTTAGAAGCATGGCACTTAGGAATTTGTCTCCACTTTACTTCAAAGAAGACAGACTAGTAAGCAGTGGGCTTCCTTTTATGACTCCAGAGATGAGAGAAAAGGACCGCAAGAAATCGGGTCCCAGACCCTCTTTCAGGAACCTGCAACTGGCACCTGAGGTGAGGGCCTGACAGGTTTGCCCTGCACCTCTCTTCTAGACATAGACTTGACAGTGTAGTGAGGACCATGAGAAGCCCTTAGACCTCGTCTGGTGCCAGCCCCCTGGAGGGCAGGATAGTCTTTCCTGGTGCAAGGTGGAGAGAAGCAGAGATATTTCTTCCTTCCCTACTCACTGGAAATTCATTAAGCTTCCCCTTTAAAATGAATCGGTTTGTTATGAACAATTTGTTTGCTTTGTCTGCATGGGTGGGATAAAAAAAAAGAGTGTGGGAGTTTTTCTTTAAATTGATTGCCCATCCTATGACAGTGGACAGTAAGTATCAAGAAAGGGACGTGGGGACACTAAGACAACAGTATCCCTCATGAACTTCTGACACCCAGCAGCCTTGCTGCACAGCAACTAGGGCTTAGAAAGAGATGCATGCAGGGAGACACCCGAGGCTCTGGGTGACTGCTCAGGAAGGGCTCGGAGCAGCTTACCTTCCGGCAGGCAATGGGGTACATTCCCCTGCGGCCAGCATTCTTACTAGTGATTCACCTGCACCCCCTTCCTGCTGACCCTTAAATAAGCCACAAGTAATAGCTGTTTGTAAATGCTTTACATACTGTGTGCAGTGCTTACTCACTCAGGACCTTCTCTCGGGCCCTCTGGTCCCTCTCTGCCTTCTTTCCTGCTATGCACTTCACAAGTCATACAAGCTCTGATTTCCTTTGCTCCAAACTCTGGACCTCAAACCCTGACTGCGGTGTCTGCCTTTGGCCCTTTCAGATTTGGCAAGATTCAAAACCCTAACTGACTCCTGGACCTGGACCTCAGTCACACAGAGCAGCCTTAACCCTGAGGGGTTCCCTGTGCCTCCAAGGAGGGCTGCCCTCCTTCCTTGTGCCGTGTGTAACTGGTCAGTGAGGCCAGTTTCTGGTCTCTCCCGAAGAGGCCCAGAAGTCAGCACCAGCTTTGTGGGCTGTCTAGAGAACAGATCCTCTTCAGAGTCTGACAGGTAGGCTGACGAAACAAGTCTACAAGGTGACTTTGGACCACTGGTGTCTCTAATACCAGGGCTGTGCCAGAAAATTCAAGATCAATTGCACAAGCATTTTAAACAAGTTATTGCCAACATGACTTTCAGTTGAATGGACAAAAATAAGAACTCGATACTGTTTGAGATTTAAACTTGTGCACTGATGCACATGTACACACACAGGAACCTTCCATAAAGATTGTAGCATCTTGAGTTTTAAGCTATCATTAAATATTTACTCAAGCATTGCCTTTGGGCAAAGAAGGGAGAAATGCAGTCCATTCATTTTTCATCCTGTTACCCTCTCAATGTCAGAGGCTGTCTTAAGAGCAAATATCTCTGCTTTTGAATAAATGTCTACCTAAAGTTAAGCAACTCCATCAGTTTTACTTTGGTTTTCCTTTCTTCTGCAGAAGTCAAGCAAGTATCGTTATTATAATTTATTACATAAGTATACCACAGTTTTATTTATTTGATCTTCTTTTCGTGGATGTGTGTTGTTTCCAGTTTTGTGCCGTTATGCACAAATGCTGCATTCCCGTGTGTGTCCTAGTGCACAAGCCTCTCTTAAGAGCAATTAAGCAGTATTACCAGTTATAACATATGCATGTGATCAACTTTACTAGGTAAAGCAAAACCATTTTCTAATTTGGATTACCAGTTTATACTCTCCAGAGCCACACAGGAGAGGAATCCCCATTGCCCTAAGTCACTCTCCTGCCCTTGGAAAGAATTAATCTTTCTGATCTAGTAAGTTTGTAACATTCCCCTGCCTCACTGTGGTTTTAATTTGCATTTTCCCGATTACTAGTAAAGTACTTTTCCATATGTTAGTTGGACATCTGGATTTCCTTGTTTATGAAGAGCTTATTTAAATCTTTAAATGTTGTGCTATTTCCTTCTGGCCTGTCAAACATTTCCTTATTGATTTCTCAACATATTCAAAATGTATTGTGCATGTAGATTTCCATGTCATACATGCTACAGATATTCTCTCCTTTAAATATGGACTTTTCCCTCTCTTTATTAAGTATTTCAGTGTTCTATTTTGTTTTGTTTTTTGAGATGGTTTTACTATGTTGCTAAGCTGGCCTGAAATTCCTGAGCTCAAGCAATCCTCCTGTCTCAGCCTCCCAAGTAACTGGAACTACAGGCACATGCCACCACATCCAGCTTGTTAAATCTTTTATATACCTGGAATTTATTTGTATATGATGTTAAGTACAAGTCCTATTTTAGTTTTTCCTTATGAATTTCAAATTACTTTAGCATCAATTGAATATATTCATTGGTAACTAATAAGTTTCTAAAATTCTACTAATTCATAATTTTAAAAGTTGTATATCTGCATAATCGTGCCCTTTTTGTAAATCATACATGGATGTTAAAATTTATTAAATGTTTCTACAGAAATTAAAAGTGGTAGATTAACTAATGGTCAACTTGGAACACCCAGCTGAACTGAGCCACCGTGGTTCTGGGTGTGGAAGACCCACCTGAGAATTTTCCCAACAGCATAAAAAAACTGCAGGGGGAGATCTTGGCTGTTGATCTTCTTGGAGAAGGCTGAGGCTGGTTTTCCTGACGCACACTTGGCTGTTCACTTTGTTGGAGGAGCCTGGGGCGTTGCTCACTGCTGCTGGGAATAGCTGCTGTTCTTGTCAGGGAGCTTTGGTCTTTACCTTGAGCCCTGCTTCCTGGCTGCAGTGCAGATCCTTCACCGCACCAGAGCAGGCTTTCTGGCCTCCACCACTGGCCTCTGGGCCTTCCTGGTGCACATCCTCGATAGGGACTTGCATGAGACATTGCTGTGAGCTCGGGGCCTCTGGCTGGCGTGGAGGACATTGCCTCAGGTTCTAGACCTTTAGCTGGACTCGTGCGGAACACTGCCGTGGGATCCAGGCTCTCAGCTGGATTCTTCAGCTCTCTGCTATGTGAACAGATCTCTTGCACTCCTCTGCATTTGACTTTTTGGGTGACTATTATAAAATAATTCTGTAAATTGTGTGTCCTGTATTAAATCTATTGCCTTGCAAACCCTGACTACAATATTAAATAATCACATAATTTTATCATTTACTATCTTAATGAGACAAATAATGGATTTTTTCCTTTGGTTAAACATATGCCAAAAACCAAACAAAGCATTATATGCCATGGATAAATCAACTAGACGATGATGAATTATCCTTTCTCTACATTGCTAATATTTTAGAATTTGATATCTATGTTCTCAAGTCATATTCCTTATCCCTCTCCATGCCCTGGTAAGCAGAATTCTTCTCTCTCCTTCTCTGAGTTCCCTCTTTTAAGAGTCCACATATAGGTGACATCGTGCTATTTTAATCTTTCTGTGCCTGACTTATTACACTTTATACAAAGTCCTCCAGCTTCATCTGTGTTGTTATAAATAACTGATTCTTGTTCCTCTCCCCCCTTCTCTCACTTCTTCCTGTACTAGAGGTTGAAATTAGGGCTTTTTCACTAAGCTACATTCCCAGCAACACACCTTTTATTTTGAGTCAGGATCTTGCTAAATCACAAGTTGCCCAGGCTGGGTTTGAACTTATAATCTTCCTGCTTTATCCTCCTAGGGTGTTGAGATTACAGGTGTGCACCACCACACCTAGCTTCCATCCTTTTAAGGATAAATAGTATCCCACTGAGTATGTATACTTTTGTTTTGGTACTGGGGATTGAACTCAGATCTTGTACTTGCGAGGCAGGCGGCAGAACCACTGAGCTAAATCTCCAGCCCAAGCATGTATACTATTGATGGACATTTGGATTGATTCCATACATTGGCTAATGTGAATAATGTGCATTCTACATGGGTGTGCAGATGTTGTTTGACATACTGATTTCATTCCCCTTGGATCCATACCCTGTGGTGGGATTGTTGAAATATATAGTAATTCTGTTTTTAACTTTTTGAGGAACCTCCATATTGTTTTCCAAAATCACGGTACTGTTACATTCCCATCAACAGGTATAAGAGTTCTCTTTTCTCCATATCCTTTCTAATACTTGTTATCCTTCATCTTTTGATAACAGAAATCCTACCAAGGGTGAGGGGATATCTCATTGTGGTTTTGATTTGCATTTTCCTGATTTATGATACTGCATTTTTTTAACTTGTTGAGGAACCTCCATATTGTTTTCCAAAATCACGGTACTGTTACATTCCCATCAACAGGTATAAGAGTTCTCTTTTCTCCATATCCTTTCTAATACTTGTTATCCTTCATCTTTTGATAAGAAATCCTA
>NW_022900926.1:75328980-75331586 GCF_012274545.1 Fukomys damarensis
AGTTTTTTTTTTTTTTTTTTTTTTTTTTTTTTTTTCCTTTTCAGTGTTGGGGATTAAACCTAGAGTGTCGTATATTCTAAACTGGCACTCTACCACTGAATTATAGTCTCTACCCTCTTATTTTTCTTAACAGCTACAGGGTGTCAGTATGTTTCCCAGATTGTCCTAAACTCCCTATTCTCCTGCCTCAGCCTCCTGAAGAGCTGAGACTACAGGGTGTACAAACAGGCCCAGCCACATGCCTATTTTTAAATTAGGTTACTTGTTTCCTTGCAGTTGGGTTCCTTCTATTTTTATGTTAACCCATTATATATAGTTTGCATATATTTTTATCCATTCTTTAGGCTGTCTTTTAAAAATTCGGTTGTTTTCCTCACTGTGCAGCACTGTTCAGTGTGATATGATCCCATTTGTCCAGTTTTTGCTTTTGTCATCTGTACTTTGGAATTATAGCCTAAAAAATTATCGCCCAGACCAGTGACTTGGAGCTTTCCTCTTATGTTTCCTTGTGATTTTTTTGACAGCTTCAGATGTTATGTTTAAGTCTTTATTTTAGTTGATTTATGTTTTGTGTAAAGGGATAAGGGTTTAGTTTCTAGAAATTTTCCTATTTCATCTACATTTTCAAATTTATTGGCATAAAATTGTTCATAATATCCTCTTGTCTGTACTACACATAGTTCTGTCAACTCTACTACTGTCCTAGTTGCCCTCTCATCGCTGAGACACGCACAATACGGGGCACGTGTAAACTAAGGGAGGAAAGGTTTATTTTGGCTCACGGTTTGTAGAGATTTCAGTCCACTGTCTGCTGGCTCCAAGGCAGGGCAACATGGCAGAGGGGCATCACAGAGGAGAAACAGCTTAGGGCGTGGCAGCAGGAGGTGTAGAGATAGATATCAAGGGAGGATGAGGGAGATAGAACTTTCAGGCCACGCCCCCAATGGCCCACCCCCTCCTCCACACTTTATCTCCCAACATCACCTTTAGCCATAAAGCCATCAGTGGACTAATCCACCTCCCAAAAGCCCTGCCCATGAGCGCATGAAGCTTTAGGGGAATGTTTAAATGTAAACTATGACAGCTAACTTGGTTTTAATTATTTTTTTCATTTTCACTTTTATTTACATTACATAAGATTTTATGCTTTCTCTTGTAATCGGTGCTTCCATATTTCTTATATTTTGCTAATTGAGTATGTATAAAATAAATCATGTTTGTGGTCATGATTTCTATTTTTGCTGATTATTTGTATTACTATTTAGCCGTGGAAGTTAATTGACCATATATTTCCCTTTTTGGAAGTTATTTATGTCTTTTGTCCATTTTTCTATTCAGTTGTTTATTCGCATTACAACTTGAGTGAACATGTCATTTTTAAGGGTAGCAAATTTTTTTTTTTTCTCAGTTCATGTCTTTTTTCTTTAAGGTGTCCTTTGGCATCTAGAAGCGTTTTTTAAAATTATTATTTTAATGCAGTCAGATGAGTCACTATGTTTTTCCTATGGTGGCCTCTTGGTGAACTATGTTTAAGTAATTATTTCCTAGGCCTCATAAGAAAGATATTCAGCTGTAGTTTGCTTAAATGTCTTACATTTTGTTTTGAAATTTAAACTTTTAATTCTTCCAGAATTTAAGCATGTTATCAGGTATATACACTCTTTTCCCCCTCATTGATAAACATTTAGCCTCATTTTGCTGATTAAATAGTCCCCCACACTCCCTACTAATTTGCAATAGCACTACAGAGTCACACATCAGAGTTCCCTGTATTTGTGCAATTGTTTTTGTCTACTCAGTTTCTACTCCATTTGCCTATTTTCCTATCCCTGTTCATGTATTATACCATTGTAAGTACCATAGTTTTATATTAATTTTTATTTTCTGATACCAGGGATCAAACTCAGGACCTTGTGCTTGGGAGACAAACGTGGCACCACTGAACTAAATCCTCTGTCCTATATTAATTCTTAATGGGAAAAAATATCTTCCTTCCTCAAAAGTATTTTGTTCATAGCCTTTTACTTTTCTACTTAAATTACAGAAAAAGCTATAAAATTAAAAGCTACAAAATTAATATGTAAACATTGAATTAAAATGTTGGGAATTTTAATTGTGGTTATACTATATCTGTGAGCCAGTTGTGGGTAACTGATGTCTTTTCACTACTAGTAGCAACAGGGCATATCATTCCATTTATTTAGGTTTCCAAAAAATGACTTCCAGGAAAGTAGTCTAAATTTTTATGACCCATTTTGCCCCCCCATTTAGATTTATTCTCAGATATTTTATATATTGTGTTATTCGGGTGTCTTTTAAAAATTATTTTTCTAATTGTTGATGGCATCTAGAAATGCACTTGACTTTTATATGCTGATCACATATCTAGTCACAATGCTGAATTCTGTGTGTGTGTGTATGTGTGTGTGCGTGTGTGCATGTGTGCGTGCGCACACTTTGCAAGGGATGGAACTCGGGACACATCCTCAGCCCTTTTTATTTTTTGAGACAGTGTCACTAAGTTTCCCAGGCTAATATTGATCTCGTGTTCCTCATTCTTCAACTTCCCAACTAGCTTGAATTACAGGTATGTACCACCACACTTG
>NW_022900926.1:75331639-75337950 GCF_012274545.1 Fukomys damarensis
TTTTTTTTTTTGTACCGGGGATTGAACTCAGGAGCTTGGGCTTGCCAGGTGGTGGCAGCACTGAGCTAAATCCCGGGCTCTATTTTGAATACATATATAAATATATATATATATATGTGTGTGTGTGTGTGTATTTATATAGGGCGGATTGTTTTCTTTCTCCAAGTAAGTAATCATACCATATCAAATGTTTATTTTCTTCTTTCTAATCTTCTAGCACACTGGAGAGATGCTAATAGTGGCATGTTTATTCTTTTAAATTTTACAGGGGACGCGTCTCATGTTTTCATATTTGTGGTATGCTTTTTTCTACTTTTGCTTTTTATACTTATATTAATTAGGATAAGGATGTTCTGTTCCTATTTTTCCTTGAGTTTTTTTTTCAATAAATGAATGAATGAGGAATTTTCTTAGTAAAGGTGATCAAATCGCGTTTCTACTTTCAAATTTTTCCTTTGCTTTCATGTCTTTCAACTCCTTGCCTCTCTGTACTGCATTTAGTGTTATCTTAGAGCTGCCTTTCATTTTACTAATTCTCCCTTTAACTTTCCAATTTCATCCTTAGCCTAGCTATGAATTGTTTACCAATTTTTCATTTCTAAAGTTATATTTTAGTTTTTCCAAATCCTGCTGCTCCTTTTTATACTGCCTTGCAACTTGTTATTTTGGGTAGCACATGTTTTTTTCTTGACATATTCAATATCTTGGCATTCACGTTCTGTGTTTTATTTGATCAATTCTTTAAAACGCTTAGTAAACCTAAATATGTTTCTCGTTATTTCTTCTTCTCCATATTTCTGATAAAAAAATGTTTAGGTGGGGATAAAAGAAACCATGTTAGATATTCCAAAGAAAATTTAATGATAATTTTGTTATACATGGGCCTGGGAGGGAAAAAAAAAAGAGGTGGGGGAGGAGGAAGAGGAAGCAAATAGAGAAGGAAAAGGGGGAGAAAGAGGAGAGGAAGGAAGACACTGCTGTCTAGACTTTACTGATGATGGCCAGAGCCAATCTTATTCCTAAGGCTGCAGAAGGGCCCAGTTCAGTGACCCCACACGTGACGCTGTGTACTAGACTGTTCTCATTACCACTGCTACTACAAACGACACCCGAACCCTGCATTCCCACTGGTTCTATGAGAGTCTGAGACTGCACAGTCTCTCTGAAATTGCCAAACCTGCTGGAGATGCTGGTGGGGCCCAAGGTCCCCACTCCCCACCCTGCTGACCCACCTGTGCTACTGTTGCAGCAGCCTTCAGCGATTTGCAAGGATTGTCATTGCCAGGACCTAAGCAAAAAGAAGACATGTCCCTCCTCCGCCCCCCTTTCATCTCTATTGTTTTTTTTTTTCACCTTTGGTAGAACCTGGCCAGAAACAAGAAAACGGGGAGTTTAGGAAGCAGTTTTCAGGCTTGCAATACAAGAATAGCAGAGCAGTGTAAATGTGTTGCTGAATGCCTCACAGAGAAAAAGCCAATGTAGATCCTTTGTGTGAGCTTTGAGTGAGTTAAATCGTGGCTGATTAAACAGCAGAAAGCCTCAGGGTTGGGTTTTCTAAAAGCATCAAGATGCTTTCCTTCAATGACGGCCCTTTCTGATAGATGCCAGTATCGTCAATTGTTTTCAAGAATATTTCTTGAGTATATTCAGGAACCTACACAAGTCCATCTAACTCTGACCTTCTGCATATTTTCATGTTCATTGTCTTCATACTATTCTCATGTGTGTGTGTGTATGTGTGTGCGTGTGAACAAGTGCACCCATGTTTGCCTGTCTTTACCTTTCCTGGTTCTGTATCAGCAAATTTTCCCTGCTTATCTCATTTTCTCTCCCTTGCTGTTTCCACATCTCTAAATCCATAGCCAGCAATTTTGAACTGACGAATTTTCTGTATTTAGTAAATTGTTTTACATTCTCAGTTCAAAACTTAAAATAGCAGATGAACAGATGATTTCATCTTGCTCTACTTAATAAACCAAGTTTACGTTACATGTGGGACCACATTTTAATTTTCTCCTAATGACAGCATAGCAAAAAAGCTTTCTTTCTCCTGATGTACAAACACTCCTATCTTAGGACCTTCAGTGGAGATGGTATAAATAAATTCCATGAATTGAAGTAGAAAAATGTTCTAGGTTCATTATTGATCTGCTTTTGCTGCCCACATCATTTTATCTGAACGGAAGCAGGTCCTATTAATTCATGATGGAATTTAGTCAGGCCTTAAATTGAGAGGAGGGGGAAAAAGGTGGAGACCAAGACTTCACAGCTGTGTTCCACACCTCACCTCACATGTCTTTTTTTTTTTCGTACTGGGGATCAAACTCAGATCCTTGTGCTGGCAAGGCAGGCGGCAGAACTGCTGAGGTAAATCCCCTGTGCTCTCACATGTTGCTGTGAGTTTGAGGACAGCCTGGGCTACATGGCGAGTTCAAGGCCAGCCTAGGCTACACAGTGAGATCCTGTCTCAAAAAAACAAACAAAAGCAATCTGCCTATATTAAGAGAAGGCCATTAAAAGGAAACTGTCTGAAAAAGTCAGATCTATGAATTCAGTATGGACTACAGGCCCAGCAATAGACCTTAGAGTCAAATCTGGCCTTGAAAATGATTTGGAAATTACATGCATGTCTGTGTTTATAGCGGCACAGCTCATAATAGCCAAATCTCGGGAGCAGCCTATATGCCCATGAACAGATGACTGAATAAAGAAAATGTGGCATTTATATACAATGGACTACTGCTGTGCCATAAAGAAGGATAAGTGTCATTTGTAGGAAAGTGGATGCACCTTGAGACCATAATGCTACATGAAATAAAATCAAACTTCAATATCACATTGTTTCTCTTGTATGAGAACCCCAGAGTATAAATAGTTCCAGGAGCAAAATAATATATGACAGGAGCAGGGAGATAGACTTTGTGGGGATGGGAAAGGGATGCAGGGATGGGGAAGGGTGGGAGGGGCAGGGGCATTAAGAAGGATATATGTGTGTGTGTGTGTATATATATGTATGTATATATAAATATAATATATATACATATATATATAAAACAATTCCCCATGATGACTGTGTTATGTATTTCAAATATTATATACTAATGAGGAAAAAAAAAGTCCTTGCATTAGCTAGATGATCATCACCCCGCCTTAATTCCACTTGTTCACAAAGTAGGAATTAGCATTAACCAGGGGCAATTCCATTTCTTCAGTTAATTCTGAGAGTCCTACATTTATTTCCACTTAGAATGAGAGTTTTAGAATGCTTTGAAACCACTTAATCCAACTGTCTTAATTTGTGACTAAAAATATTGATGATATGACGGATTCATTCTAAGTCAGGGAACCAGTTAGTGGCAAGGCCAGAAAGAGAACATTACTCTGTGAGCTACTTAACACTTCCTGGTGCCCTGTAGAGATTAGATGTACAAGAATCCGTAAGAAAATTCTGTAAAAGTCACACTGGGAAAAGTAAGAAATCTTTGGGGGAGAATAATCCATCATGACAACATTCTACCAACTACCCAATGGTTTACCTAGCTACCTGGAAACCAGAGTCACACCAAAGGTGGAGGTGGGCGTGGTGTTGCATGCGGGTAATCCCAGCACTCAGGAGGCTGAGGCAGGAGGATCACTATGAGTTCGAGACCAACCTGGGCTACGTGGTGGGTTCATGGCACTCTTGAACCACACAGTGAGATCCTGTCTTAAAGAACAAAAAATGAAGCGTGGCCTAAATATGGGCTGCATCCATGTCATCGGTCTCTTAGGAGTACTAGCAAGCTGGTGCTCCCACCCTGGTGTGAATTACAAAAGCATGCTTTCCCTGGGCGGGAGCAACCTCTTGAGAGAGATTAAAAACACTTTCCTTTAGTTGAATGCAGCCAGTGCCCTTCTGCAATGTGGCAAGTGGAGATGAGATGGATTTCATTCCCCAGTACCCCTTGGCCAAGCACCTTTCGCATGTACCAGGAACCATCTCCTGTAGACTACTACACCCGTGTGTGTGGCAGGAGTACTTTTGCTACCGACCGTAGGGCAGCAAACACGGGATTTCACGAGGAGATACAGGTTCTCTGAAAGGTGGGAGCAGGTTCGGCGATGACAGACAAAAGCACTCAACACCGAGGTGAAGTTTGCCAATGCTGCTGCGATTTTATTTCTAACTCCAGGTATTTATATACTAGTTTCAAGGGCACACCTCAAGAGTGATTTCAGGCACAGGCAGGCATGAGAAAGATAGACAATAGTACTGTAAAAACTAAGACCACAAGGTCAAGTTAAGACCACACCTATATACCATCACAAAAGCTAAGACCATTAAGTCAAGGTAAGACCACACCTATACGCAGTCAGAAGGGGAACTTTGTAAAACAAAGGACTGGCTTCAGCATGTCACCTTCAGGATCACCTTCAGGACTTCACAGTCCAGGGCTCAGGGTCAGCACTTTGGCTGCCTGTCCTCTTGTGCCTCAATACCTCCCCATCTCTAGGAACATCTAATTGTTCCTAACCTTTCCTGGGCCCAGAATACAATTCTACAGATAATGAACAAATAGTAATAAAGACAAAATAGAACAGAATTATAAATGAACCCAATGTCCCCAAACTGCAGGCAGAGAGGCCAGCTATTCTCTTCACGGCTGACTTCGCATGCGGTGTGTGCCAAGGACCTCCAGGAGGCTTAACCCCGTGGGGACGATACCTCGGGTCTGGTTTCTGCCAGGTGACCGGCATTGTCACGCAGACTCCACTGCAGTGGTCGTGGCATACTTTGATAAGCAACCTGCAGTGGAGTTGAGCAGTCAAAGAGTGGCAATCATCTCAAGCTTGCCTCTCAGGAGGGCTGAGTGGGGAACAAAGTTTGAGGCTGTAGCAGAGAGGAGAGGTCGAAGGCCACAGGAAGGCTCTTCCACACCTCCATTAGCATCCAACCTCCTTGAGGTTCTGGGAATGGGTGGTTCTAGATGTTAATTCTGTAATTCCCCTGAAGAAGTCTGCAGGGACAGAGGTACCAGAATGCTCTGGCATTTATTCTTGAGAGAATGTTTACATTTCTGAGTTGCATCAAATACTTACTTTCTCTTCATTTTCCAGGGACTAGAGAGACTTTTTGGTTAAGTGATGAAGTCAATCTTGTTTGTTTTTGTACCACTGGGGACCGAACCCCAGATATTACTAATTTTTATCTCAAATTCTAAATAAGAGAATTTCCCAGTACTTAACACTTAGTATTAACTATTATTATTAGGGTGTCTGCCAGGTCATTTGTCCCTGAGATGGTCTTTTAAAAAATCCCTGTGCCTGGCAGTGTCCAGTTAAGGGTGGTGATAGGAGGCTAGGCTGCGGCAGCCTGGGGCCCTGTGCGTGTTTGCACTGTTTAGGATTAACAGGGAGCTCTCCAAGAAGCGAGGATTTTCAGGTGGCCCAAGAGACGAGTCTAGGAACAGAGAGACAAAACGAAGATCAAATACCCTGCCACGGCTGGCATAGTGCTGCTACACCTGTAATGTCAGCGCTCCGGAGGCCGAGGCAGGGCTATCCCTGCAAGTTTGAGGCCAGCCTGGGCCACAGAGCAGGTCCCTGTCTCAAAAACAAAGCCTTCCCAACGAACAACAAAACAAATCAAACACCCCACCTTGAAGAGAAACGTGTACTAACGCTAGGCAGGGAATTGAGACCATACAATTGTACAGTAGTTACGGACTTTCTGGCCACACCCATCCCCTCGCAGGAATTGTTAAGAAGCTAGGAATAGGAAACACCAGGCACACGTGACAGTTCGAATGACTATAAAGCTTCTTTCGGGTGGTCCAGAAAGCAAGACCACAACACATAGTCATCACTGGCCCAAAGATAGATTACATTTCCACGGGTTTGAGGTCAAGCATCTTGTCTTTTCGCCCTGCAGAAACAGAAGGTGCTGAACATGTACAAGCAGTAAAGGAAGGACACAGCCGGATAGATAAAGACCCGAGATGATTTGCAGTCCCTCCACCCCTCCCCGTCTCGATCAGCAAATCTCAAATAAGGGCCCCTTCATTGTGTTTGGACCACCTCAAACCATCTCCACAATCTGCTGCCGAACCACCCGGCATCCACCAGGGTTGGTGGGGTGGAGGGCAATGCGTTTCTCTCCGGGTGATCACCAGAGTCACAGGCATGGAAATGAGGCCATCGCTAGGGCAGAGGGAAACGCCCCGGGAACTCGAAGGCCTGCGGAGCTGCGGGGATGGGCTGCAGGCCCAGGCTGAGGCTCTCCGTCAGGGCGCGCGGCTCTCCCGCTCCCGCTCCCGCTCCCGCTCCGGCGG
>NW_022900926.1:75338465-75371250 GCF_012274545.1 Fukomys damarensis
CGGCCCCTGTCGGGCGCCCGGAGCCTCATGGCCGCTCCCTAACATCTGTGGGGATCAAGGGCAAACGCCCGGGCCGGCGTGGGCGCCGTGAGCGAGCGAGGAGACGGCAGGTGTCACTGCTTTTTGACTAGAGAAGCCTTTTGGCTTAAATATGGTGGTAAGAGAGTGTACGGTAGTGTGTTTCGGTGTGTTGGTGTAGGATGATGTAAGACTGAAGAGCGAAGGCAAACTTTCAGAACTTAGAGTGTTGATGTCCTCAGCTGAAGCTCATTCATTCTTTTTAAGCCTGACCTGCCCGGGGCTGAGCGCTGGGCTTGTTTGCTGGGGGAGCTGCAGAGGTGGGGAAGGCACAGCACGGACCCGACTGACCCTTTTCAAAATGAGTAAGTTTTACTTACTGGGAGTTTGCTATTTAAAGCTGTAGATGAGCTCGAGGTAACTGTTGAGATCCAGCGAGTGAAATTCTGGATAAACGTGTGTGTGTGTGTGTGTGTGTGTAAATATTAGCTTGGCGTTATAACATCTGGACTGAATCCAAACATCGCGGTCATGATTCTCTTAGTACATTTCTCAGATTACTTGAGATACAATTAGGGTAGAAGCATTTTTGTATAATAGTGTCTTCTCCTGTTTATGTTGGCCTTATTTAAACAAAGTCTGTACCCTGTGCCCAGTGTATTGCACATTGGGGTAAAGGGTGCTGAGGTGTTAAAGGACATATTGTTGAGACTGCTGAGGTGTTCATGGATTTTTGACCAGTGGCTATCAGGTAGGTGTGTTCCCAGTCTGTTAAGCCACTTGCTTACTACATTTTCCCTAACAGTCCAAGAAGCTCTTCCTGTGGTGCGAAGGGTTATTTCCCATGTGTGTGGGAGTAAAGCAATCCTGCTGGAATGGGAGAGGATGGATTATGAAAGAAGACCTGAGTGCTAGTTCTGGTTTTGTCACTCCTTTGTGGGGTGACTTTGAGAAGCTCTCTTCCCTGTTTTTGCACCTTGAATATGACCACAGGGCCAACTTGCCATAGTAAAGTTGCTGTCATGTATCCGTTCACATGCCAGGCTGTAGGACCAGTAAGGCAAATAACTGTCTCATTTCTGGTTTTTGACACTCTGCTTTTGGGGATAAATAAAAATTATAAAGCACTGCACTGTGGTTTGATAAGTACCGTTGTTGTTTTAAAGGGAGGCTGCTTTTTGCTTATTTTATCCCTACTCTGGGTACCAAAAAACCTATACTTCCTTTTTGTTTAATAGTATCTGAAAGGGTTAAGTAGAAACTTTATGAAGACTTCTGAAAGGTTACAAATCATTAACTTTAGTTTCTTCTCATCCAGAGGGTTCAGGATAACCCTAAGCCTCATGAGCCAGGAGAGGTAGCCCAGATCCAACTCCTTCTGTGGGTTTACACTGCCTTCATAGCCTACACAGTACCTTTTCCTGCAGCAGGGCGTTACTAATTACTAGGTTTAACTTACACATTTGCTTAAATTGTAACCTTTGGTTTGGAGGGTGGTTTGTTCCCCACTAGCATGTGCTGGCCATTGGTATAGTTGTCTATCTTTCATGTGTGCATCTTTCAGCCACAGGCTCAGCAGTCTCCTGTGGAATTACAGAGTTGAAGCATGAAAGCTTTTTGGTGGAACCCGCCTTCTTGGGCAGAATTTGTAAACCGTGGCTCTTGTTGGGCAGTGCCATTGACCATTCTCAGTGTTCACATCAGTAAATTCAGGCTTGCTTCAGGCGACTCATACCCTGACGGAAGGGTGCTGGGTGGGAGAGCACAGAAGAGAATAGGACTGATTTCATTAGAAGGAGATAATGGAGCCTGGAGGTTGCAAGTTGGCTATGGGAAAAAGGACATACCTGACCATATGACCACACTAAAGCCATAGTTACACAGGTCTGGTCCTTGTGGGAGGTGGGATGGTAAGCAGGCTATTGTGATCATAGATGGGTAAGCTTGAATGGGGCCAGGAAGAGGAGCTTGAGGACCAGGTCTGATGGGTCGAGCCTGCTGTATTTTGAGTCTACCCTTTCTCCTGAAGGTAAAGTATGGAGCAGGATTAAGTAGTACAATGTATCAGAGTCTCTATTTTAAAGCCTTTTGAAGTGAGGGATGGTTTACAAACTTAGATACTGTGTGAGTTGCATTTAAAGTATAGCTGTATGAGACCATTTGTAAGGAAGGTATGGTCTTATAAAAGGAGAAAAATTAAGGGCTGTGGCTCCTGGGATTGTCCTAGGGAATCAGTTCCTCATCCCCCTTAAAGGTGTCTTTTCAATAACTGACCTCAGTCTGCTTTAGACAGTCGTGCCAGGTCGTGGTAAAGACCATTCAGGGAGTCTGATCCACTGGGTTCTGAGATGGGGTCCACCTGCCTTCTTACACCTGACTTGGCTCACTACCTGAGTGATAGAGCGGGTGTTACACGAGCTTTAGCGCTAGCTACAGGTGGGTGGCAGCCCACGTGTAATCTCAAATGAGTTAATGTGGATGAAATCTATGGCACAATATTTAACTGGTGGCACTTTCTGCATAAATAGTAAATCTGTTGGCCTTTACCTTTATGAGCCTCTCTGAATTGCATTTTGTAATCTGTTAAATAGAAATATCAGTGCGCCTAGAGGGATATTCAATAAATATTTATGACTTAGGGTCTAGCACTTGATAACACCTTCACTTAATCACACAGCTAATGTGATTTCCAGTTAATCTGTTCTATCCATCCAGGTATGGGTGAGGCCATTTTTAAGGTATCTGGTATGTGCCCACTGTGGGCATGTGGCCCAATCTTGGCTATTATTATTATTATTATTATTATTATTATTATTATTTTGATACTGGGGATTGAACTTCTGTCCTTGTGCTAGCAAGGCAGGTGGTGGAACCACTGGGCTAAATTCCCGGCCCTATGTGGCCCAATCTTGTGCCTGCTATTGCTCCTCAAGATGCTGGATTGGAAGATCCTTTACAAGTTAAAATTATTCTAATGTTGTATTGTCAGGGAAAAGAAAGTTGTTATTGTAAGGCTATTTTAAAACCTCAACGAGGTAGGTGAAATGTAAAAGACTTGCAGATGAGAAGAAAAAAGTTTCCATTCAGTGGTGATCAGCTAAAGATTGAAAATTGGTGATTCTAGGGAAGACCCATCAGGTTAATGTCCCTTGTTCTTGTCAGTCAACTGATGAAAACAGTTCTAGAACTTTCCATCTTATCTGCCCATTGGTTGAATTGTGCACTTCCCAGTTCTTTGACCTGGCATCAGAGAGGACAGATGCAGAAACCTTGTCCAGTAGGCTGGGGAGATTGTCCTCACCTGACAGTGGCCATTGCTGGAACTTAAGTAACATTCAAATGTTCTTTTTTCAGGAGCATATAGTTTTCTTAAAGAGTAGCTCTAAACAGTCTGTTATTTTAGGGGCAAAGCAAGAAAGAGAAAGATTAAAAATTAATCTGAGGGAGAAATAATTTTTCAGGTAGCCTGTGTACAAGGAAGTCATAACCAGAATGTTAGAATCTTTTCCAAACTTGATTGGAAAGCTATTGTCAACATGGTTTCAATTAATAGGATTAATCTTGATCATGTGAGGCGGAGAGGTTTCTTGATGATTTTCTTTTGGATAATTTCTTCAGGCATAATCACCTGCAGAGTGGTGACAAGCTAGCCCACTAGTCCTCGTTCCTCAACTACTCACCCAAGCCAGGCCCCAGAATTTGTGCCATCAGAAGTTCCAGGTGGCAGCTCCAGAAATCTTTCCTTCAAACAGGCTTTATTTGCTTAAAGATGTTTATTTCTTCAAATATCAGGATAGCCTAAATGTGGGATGCTTTTGTGCCTTCCTGTTATGAATAATAAAAGAAGGCATTTCGTAGTAGTCTGTAAAAAGGAAAAAAATTTACTGTAAAAATGTTGTCATTGCATGTAGGTGCGCTTTTTTTTTTTAGCTGGTTACAGAATCATACTGCGTAGTCATTAACTTTTGGGGGTTGATTTAGACTTAAAAACAAAACCGATCTTACACTGTGTTAAAGAGACACTTCCTAATTGTGGGCAGGCCGAACAAGGACAGGAACATAAGTACATGCATGGTGGCTCCCTTGCGGGCTGTCTTTCTGGCGTGCCCACTGCGTTGTGTCCTTCTGAACTTGGCCCTGACAAAAGCATTTTCCAGTTTCTTTAGCACAGCAGCAGCCCTGTTTTCTGTTGTACAGACAAAGCCCTTTCCCATTCTGACCTTTCTTCTGACTTCCCTGGCCAGTGAAAACATTCTTTTCAGGAAGAATGGCTTGACACCTTTGAGAACCTGCCAGTTTGGCTTCTTGTAGTGATCTAGGCAGACATGTTGCCAATGAGCCAATTCGTATTTTTGTCAGTCTCTGTCCTATTTCTCTGTCACTTTCAGGAAATACTAGTTTTAATTGCATTTTGGCACTAATTACCAAACATTTTATTTTGTCTTTCACAGGTACAAGATTATCATGGACATAAAATTTGTGATCCTTATGCTTGGCTTGAAGACCCTGACAGTGAACAGACAAAGGTAATTTGGGCTGATAATTAAAGATGAACGACCATGATAGCACTAAATTCTAGACATCGGTGACTATGGCTTTTGCCTCCTGCTGTCTCCCTGTGTTTGCTGCTACTGGACAGAGTGCATACTTATTATCTCCGTTTTTTGTGAAATGATTCATAGGAAAAAAAAGACAAAAGAATGCTTTGGACTCTAGAAAAAAAAAATCAAGTTACTGAGTAATGTTTGTGGTTTGTAGTGATGCCAAAGAGCCAAGTATTTGAAAGCATTAAAAGGAAAGGTAGAAAGAAAACTGATTTTACTAGAGCAAACTGATATGAAGGAAAATATGCCCGATGCAGTTTTTTCCCCCAGAAGAAAGAAAATGTTATATATTGTACAAATATTAGGTCTTGAAAACTGCATGCTGTTCTTGGTTACTTATTGACTTTAACATGACAGGTAAATAAAAACTAAATTATAAATATGAGTGTTTTATATTTTTTAGAAGTAGGGGGTGGAGGGGAAAGTTTTCTGTTCTGTGTAAAAAAATATAAAGCTTTCTATTCCTTTGAAGATGCATGTAGTATTTCAAGAGTTCAGCAAAAGTCTCATTTCATTAGTGAAGCTGCCCCTAAGTGCTATGTTCCCATGGTTATTTTTCCCTCCTTCCAGTGTATCTTATCATTTTATATACTTTACATAGTTATTGAAATTTAATTGGGAAGGGGAGTAATGTTCCACAAATTCATCTCAAGTTCTTGGACTTTTATTTATAAGTATACTACATGTTACTTCAGTACATAAGAACATGTACACTATTTCCAGTATGCTCATCATTCTACCTATATGAGCTTCTTTAGAATCTGAGAACATTTGCTATTTGAAAAAAGAAAAGATCAGATGCTCTTCAGATCTACAGGTCAGCCTCTGAAAAGCTGTCTTCGCTCCTCAGTATCTTGGGGTTCTTGCCGCCATCTATACCAGTCTTCCTTGGAGAATTCAGATTTCTAAGACTGTTCAGATCTGCTGTGCACCTGGCTGGGGGAATTGAGATCTCTGACAAGGAAAGGAGTAGGATGAGTAGCTTAGCCAGCAGAGCATGGTGATATGTGGCAGAGGAGAAAGTGGAGGCAGGAAGACCTCCTACTGGAGAAAAATTCACAGCTGTCGCCTCCTTCACTGCTGTGTACTGGCTTACCTGCTTTCCCATCTGTCATCCTCACCTGTTTGTCACAACTAGCGTCTTCTCCTTCACCCGTTGTGGAAGCTCTTACAGCTTCTTAGCCTTTGTGCCAGAAGTAAGTGCCACTATTGAGATTTTCTAGATCTGCACTTCTAGCTACAGTCCTGTATTTTCTCTCTTCCCTAATTCCCTTCCAGAAAGACAGGTCTCATAGATAAGAATGCTTGATATTTGGGTTTAATATTTCTGCTAAGAAGCACTGGGTTATAGAAGTAAATGGGTAGAAACTCCAAGGTGAGGAGCAGGTGGATATCTTTGGGAGTGGTAAAGGCTCTGGTTCTGCAGATAAGGGGAGCAGCAGAGGGAAAAGGTGAGATTGTTTCTTTACCCTCATTGGCCACAAATGACCTTGATAGTTCAGCATTGGACTGAGCTGAGACCAAGGGATTGCACCTGGGAAAGGAGATCCTAGGTAGAAGCTACCAGGGAAGAAAATGAACTTCCTTTGCATCCCTTGGAAAATCATCTTGAAGACATGATGATTTCTTTGTCTGAGCTGTTGGGTACAACCTTGATTTTTCCTGCCTCTGCTAGGGGTTGAGTGATTCAGTAGTATCACAATGACCCAGATTTAGTTTATGTGTTGACAGTGCTGTTTCTTAGTCGGTAATGACAGGTCCTATGGATAGCAAGCAACTTGTTAGTGGATGTTAAGCTTCTAATTAGTGGATGAAACTTTGTTAGTGATCTTACATTCAGCCCTGAGAGAAGCTAATAACATTGTGGGGTACCCTGTTTTTGTAGTATACATTTTTTATTGGCTTTGTATACTCTATCTCATTTAATTCTCAAACTCTGAAGTAGATCTTGTTTTCCCCACTTTACAGATGAAAAGATTGACTAATACTAAGTGATTAACTTGCTCAAGGTCATGCATTTAGTAAGTGAGTACCTGGAGTAGAAGTCAGGTAGCCCAGAAACTATTTCTAGGCTTGCACTGAGATATAAAAGTAGGAGTCTGGTACCATGGCAAATGCTTATAAACCTACTACTTGGGAAGCTAAGTTAGGCGGATCCCAAATTCAGAGCTGTTCTAGGCAACTTGGTGAGACTCTGCTTCAAAAATAAAGAAATAAAATAAGAGCAAAATGACTGGGCGCCAGGGGCTGATCAGACCTTCAGATACCTTCAGAGCAGGGGTGACGGAATAAAGAGAGGCAGAGACAATATTCAAGGTACAAGGGGGACCAGGAGGAGCCGGCCTCTAGTGGATGATAAACTCTGCAGTTGACCCGCTTTTATTAGCCAGCAAGAAGCTCAGGGGGAGCTGTAGAGTACTTTTCCTGAAACAGTGACTGCAGTAAGAATGGGACAATATAAAACAAGGAATAAGTTAATCCTCACAAAGGGATCAAGTTAATGGGGATTACATCCTTCCCCTTATCTACATTCCTGCATTCTTTTTGTTTTCTTCTCAGCAGATGTTATCTTGCCTTAGGAGTGCTGTGCTTATGAGCTTCTCCTGTACAGCCAGGAAGCATGTAGCCTTCCATACATTTTCTTATTCCTAACGGAAGCCACACTGGCCTCAAGTCTGTGGGACCTAAGTCATGTAGCCTGGTCGCTAACATGGGCTTGAATGGGTTAAACTTCATTCTCACGCCGAAAAGTTGGGTATATTTTTTTTTCTTTTTTGTGGGGGTGGTAGGAGAATGCTGGGGATTGAACTCAGCATGCTTAGCAGGTGCTCTACCACTGAGCTACACCCTCAGCCTTCAAGATATGTTTTTTTCCTTTTCTTTTTTGAGATAGATCTTGCTGTGTAGCTAGCCTTGAACTTAACTATGCAGCCCAGGCTGGTGTCAAACTTGAGGTGATCCTCCTGCCTCAGACTCCTCTGAGTGCTGAGATAATAGACCTGTGCCACCATGCCCAGCATAGGGTGTGTTTTGTTTTTTGGGTTTTTTTTTTTTGTTTTTTTTGTTTGTTTGTTTTTTTGGTATTGGGGATTGAACTCAGGACCTTGCGCTTACGAGACAGGCGGCAGCACACTAAGCTAGATCCCTGGCCCGAGGTGTGTTTTTTTAGTGATCAGAAAAACAGCCCAAATGTTTGTCTACTCATGGTCATGAAAGCATAGCCACAAAAGTATATTAGCCAAACCCTGGTGTGAAGAGAAAATGTTTCTATAGCTTCCAAAACAAAGAAAAAGCTGTCTGTTACATTTTCAGTAATAAACAGTCAAGTGAGAAACCTTTGTAGGGCTTTTATACTAAATTTAGAAATGCTATCAATAAGTCTCTGATTTACTCTAGTATTTAATATAGCTTATCCAGTTGTGACAGTGCCTAGTATTTAAGGCTTTATTTTTTTATAGAAGAATATCAGAACAGACTTCTAACTTCAAAAATTCTCAAAAAACATAGGCTGGAGTGGGGAAGGGTAGAATCTAGGTGAATTCTTTCAAGCTGTCGGAACCATATATCCCTATTTATAGCAGATATTCCAGATTATAGATCACACATGGCTTATTTGATTCTCTGAAGCAGATCTAACCCTGATAGGAGTATTTAACATGTGTCTTTATAAAGAATAAGCAGTAAAAAATGAGAACCAAGACCTGTCATGTAAAGGTACAAGATCCCAATGATGAACGTAACTGTACTGTATACCTAAAATGTACCAATAAACTCAATGAGAAAAAAAAAATAAGCAGTAGAACAGCACATGCCTGATAAATACATAACATACTTCGACAGCATGTATACCAAAATTGGAATGATACAGCGATTAGCATGACCCCTTTGCAAGGATGCCATGCAAATCTTTGAAGAATTCTGTGTTGTTTACAAAAAGGTGCATAATACATGTGTTATTTAAATTACTCTGAGCCACATTAAAAAAGTAGGAAGTGGAATAAATTTCAGTTATACATTTTGTTTAATCTAGTATATGCTAATAATTTCTATCTAGTCTATGTAAAATATTAAGATATTATTTTTTCAAACTAAGTTTTCAAAATCTAAGGTGTAGTTTATACTTATTGCTCATGTCAGTGCAGATCAGCTGTGTGTCAGTATGTGGGAGCCAACATGTGGCTAATTAATGGCTAATGTGTTGGATAATGAAGATACAAAATCTATCTTACAAATAACAGATGTAAAAAAATAAATAAAACTTGTCAGATTAAACAACAGAATTATCATAGGAACTCAACAGTTTAATGTTAATATAAATAAATTATATAGCTATCCTAGTTGCTATTTAAAATCTAAAATTAAAAATAGGAATAACTGCTTGAACAAATGGCAAATACCGTTCAAAGTGACAGCTTAAACACTAAGCTAGAATGTTCCCTGTCAGGGTTATTTTTATGTCTTGCAAAGCTTTGACCAATACATTAAAACAAGAACCCAAATTTGATACAGGAGAAAATAAAGTCATCATTCATTATAGATGACACCATCGTGTCTAGAAAACCTAAGAGAAATAATTGAAAACTTACCAGAATGAGTGAGTTCAGTAAAGTGACTAGGTACAAAATAAATATAAAATCAGCAGTACTTGTATATACCATCAATAATAATAATAATAATTAAAACCCCATTTGATAGCAACAACTGAAAGCATATATCTGAGAATGAAGATTTCAAGCCATCTGGAGCAGTAATAGTGTTACTGCCACACATGGAAGACCTAGGGCTGGGATGTGCAGTGGCTCATTGGTAGAGTGCTTGCAGCTAGCATGCCCAGGGCCTTAAGGTAATCATTTAACAAAAAGAAAAACAGACGATCCAGAAAAAATGTGGGTAGTATCATTTGTAGCAGTGGAAAACTGAAATAATCATTTCCAACAGTAATTAAGTCATTGCACATGTAACTTCTTGACGAAATGTCATGAATATATTAACAGGTTGGGTTATGACACTTGCTTACTAAAGTGAAATGGCGTGTATGATTGAACACCGAGAAGGTACAAGATTACAGTGTTCCAGGTGATTATTACTTTTAAAAAATACCTTTGTGAAAAGTACTCTGGAAGACTCAATGTGGAAACACAAACTAAGTAAACACCAAAAGTTATGTGAAGGAAGAGGTCTAGATTAAAAACGTTTTATTTATTTATTTTTCTTTCTTTTATTGAGTTTACTGGTCCATTTTAGGTATACAGTACAGTTATATTCATCATTGGGATCTTGTACCTCTACATGACAGGTCTTGCTTCTCATTTTTTCCCCTTGTCCCTGCCCTCCCTTCACCCCCTCCTCCCCTCCCCATTTACAAACACTTTATTTCCATTTAGATTAAAAACATTTTAAATTCTATGTGTGATGTGCTCTACCCCAGTGTCTTAGTAACTCAGACCTCCCATCCACTAATGAGGCTCTGATACCGTCCCTCCCTTCCCTGACAGTAATGTGCAGGTGGCTAACTGAGCATCTTAAACTTCCCTGTGGTCTGGGTACTTTCTTCCCATAGCAAATGTCCGCAGGAAGCTGCAGGTTAAAGCCAAACTAATGTCTTTCCTTGGCAGACAAGATTTAAATGTTACAGGACTTTTGATAATCTCTAGGATTTTCAAATATCCTAGGGTTTCTCTGTAGATATTTTAGGGAGATAAACTCTACTCTCTGGTAGCTTTTTTTGGCCTATGCCGAAGTCAGTGTTCTGTTGCTTGCTTGCTGTTGCTCCCCCTCAGCTCTGCAGGGACACTCAGGCCTTTGGAGTTGTGTACATCACTTGCATCTAGACAGCACCTCAGGTGCTGGGGGCAGTATTAGGATTTAAACTTGCTGCCTTCTTCACCCATGTGCTGCCAGTCAGTCCACATTGCATCCTTTGCTCCCCTTCCTGATAAACTCTTACCTGGCTGGCTTTTGACACAACAAGTTCCGGGTAGAAGCAATATCCGTGCATCTT
Source organism: Fukomys damarensis (assembly GCF_012274545.1). Taxonomy (NCBI): domain Eukaryota; kingdom Metazoa; phylum Chordata; class Mammalia; order Rodentia; family Bathyergidae; genus Fukomys; species Fukomys damarensis. The sequence goes on from NW_022900926.1 coordinate 75,349,089, forward strand.
TCATCCTCCCTGTCTTACTCCACTTTTCTGCCTTCACATTCTTAGTTGACTATTCCAGGAGTTGTTGCTGAGTTACTAAAGAAGATGGATACAGAGAAGGGAGGCATTTCAAGGGCAAGGGGAGACCTTAATTGTGATGAACTGATAAGGTGGGCTTTGTCTGCAATTCTGTTCTGGCAACTCTGCCCTTGTTGTTATACTGTTAACTAAATGTAGATTATCAGCTCTATATTCTTGATGACTAGTTTTAGTTTTTTGCTGTTTTCTGAGAGCTGCCTTGGGTAGAATGAGGAAAATAATAACTTCATTTTTTCTGTGTTTCCTGAGAGAATTAATAAAGAACTAGCCCCCCCCAGTCCCCTGCTGCCACTGAAAAATCTTTCATGTACCATCACTTGTTCTAAAACAAGAAGATAAAATTGCTGTTTGCTTCAGAGAGGACCAAAGGAATATACAGTGTAGGTCTTCTTTTCTAGGACACTATGTGCTCTTCCTTCCCATTCTTCCATTGAGTGGTTAAAGGTGGCCCCATTACATCTGCTGGCAGAGAAGTAGAACAGAAATCATTTGATTTTGCAAGGTAAGAAATCTGAAAACTTCTCCTCTTCCCTTGTCTCAACACTCTTTCTTTCCTTGGCAGGGAAGAGTTAAATGTTGAAGGTCTGATCATCTCTAGGATATTTAAATACCCTAGGGTTTCTATGTAGATATTTCATAATTTCATAGAGGTCAGTGGAGGACAGAGTTTAGGGAGACAAAAAGCCTGCTCTCATTGGCGCCCTTCCTTTTCTGTGTCAAAATCAATGTTCTGTTTGCTTGCTTGCTTTTGTTTTTGTTTTCTGTCCTTTAAATTTAGCCCTAAATGTGTGTAACAAGTTTTTGCTTGGTTCTGGTATAGCTCAGGCTAGGACCTACCTGTACCTGTGTATTCCCTAGCATGGGTCATCTCTGGGGGAGCTTGGGTTGAGCTGGGTGAATTGAGATTACTCTGTCTGATTGCTTCTCCCGGTGAGGCCACTGCATTGTCAGGCTGATGGAGAGAAACAGTGGACCGGAATCTTGCTTCCAGGACTTCCAGGACCACCAAGAGCTGGTTATGTGTCTTGAAGCCAAGAGATGGCTATTAAAACTTATTGTTGGAGCTGCAGAACCCTGGACATCAAAGGTATTAAACCTTGTTTAGGTTTACTGTGTTCTTTGAAGACTTCAAGACAAACCAGGAATGTCCTCTTTGTAGATCCTTACTCTACACTATGATGATGCTGTACTATACTTTGATGCTGCTTCTGTGTTGACAATGAAGTATTTGCCAGATGGGGTCAGGGGTCAGAAGACACAGCTTGAGGCCTGTGGTCTTCAGTTTTATTCTGTGCATGTAAGAAGCTGTCTAATCTGGGATTCATTTTCTTCATTTATAAGAAGAGTAAAACCCTGAGCATCCGTTTAGCTAGAAGGTGTAACAACATTCACATGAGAAGATGTGTGTTAAATCCTTTTTACATGTACAACAAACACGTAATGAAGATGCTGTTTGGTATTAAATGTATTGGAATACAGACCTTCCAGTGCTATTCCCCTAGTTGCTCAGAATATTGAGCTTCAAAGACTCATCTTTTTATTTCATCCACCAAAGTTAACTGGATTTTCCTTTTGAGTTCTAGGTTTTTGTTTTTTGTTTTTGAGTTCTAGGTTTTAAACACACACACACACACACATATACACACTCAGCATTGATTTTTGAATGGAACTGGGACTTGTAAGTTTGGTTTCATCATGTGGTGATTAAACAGGTCCAAAGATCACCTTCAGGCTCTTGGATAGCATCTCTTTTAATTGTACCTTATGAACCCCCCCTACGAAGTTGGCCCATGAAAACACCCTGCCATCCATTCATTACCATCTGTTGCCACCTATTGTCTCTACCCCCAGGACTTTTTATGTCTCAAATATCTCATTACCTCCTGTGGGACTGTTGAGCCTTGTTCAGTCTGTAAGCATATGTCTCATAAACCCAAACTTGAAATTTGTATTTAGGGTACAAATTCCTTTTGATGTCTGGATGGGATCATTGTCAAAGTTATGAGGAAATTTTTGATGCCAAGTCACTCATCTCTTCTAAGTATTTTCTTCTTCTTTTTAAATCTCCTTTCTCTTGTTTTTTTGTAGCAGAATTTTTGATGCAAGCAGCAGAAACTGATCCTTGCCAAGTTAGGCAAACAGAATTTATGGCAAGGATATAAAGGCAGCTCCTGCGATGGCCAGGCATGGGACAGGCAGGAACCAGCTACTAATAAGGTTCTAAGGTTGGAATTCCCACTTTTCACCCAACACTGCTAATGGCATTAGTGATTTCCAGTCATTTGGGCCCCTGTCCCTTGTCCAAGTGACCCTCGTGCCCGGAGAGGGACTCTTGATTGACCAACCAAGCTCCAGACATTTGCTTGCCTTGTGGGTGTACTGCTGCAGTCAGTAAAAGAGTTAGTGGAGTCCTAGGGACTCTTTGGATCCTGTAGTTGCAGGACAGCTGCCCGGACTTTGTGTCCCACTACAAGGAAAGGAGAGTTGATGCTGGCTGTCCCACAGGCCACAAGGCTACTGGTCTTGTTCTCTCTCCATATGTACTTCAGTGACTTCCATTCCCTTGCTTCCATTTCCTATCCTCAGTTACCCTTGCGTCCCCTCTGCCAGGTATTAGGTTAAATGAGGTAGGTGAACTGCATAAAACAGACAGATGTGGTGCATGCCAGCGTGGAATGTATATGGTAGCCTGAGGAGACGAAAGATTGAAAATGGCCAAACATTTCATCTTGTTACATCAGACATCAGGGCCGAGAGGAGGTGGCTGAGCTGCATCTTGAGGAAAGGTTGGGGCTCCTGCCTCATTCGCTGACTGTTGAGGAAAACTCCATTTTAGAAAATCAGACACTAAACCACTGATGAAATGCTTTGTACTTAACACTGATATTTCCCTTCCAGGAACAATTTCTCAGCTTTGGTTTCAATTATCTATAGTTTTTCTTTGAGGAATGCTGCATCAGATATGGAATCTTTGGGAAAATAGTTGTTAAGTAACTAACAACGACAGCTAGGGTGTGCAGCTCAGCGGTAGAGCAGGTGCTTAGCATCTGTGAAGTCCTGGGTTCAATTTTTAGCACCCAAAGGAAACTAACAACTCAAGAGTAAAGATATGTCTGACTTCTCCCAACCTCTTTTTGATTGTATTGTGTTTAAAAAAAAATTTTTTTTTTTCATATTTAGTTGATTAACATCCCATTTACTGGGGCCGGGGATTTAGCTCAGTGTTTCCACCGCCTGCCTCACAAGTGCAAGGTCCTGAGTTCAGTCCCGGTACACACACACACACACAAAAATCAATCCCATTTACTGTGTTGTTTTGCCATGTCCGTGGGGGAAAGATCTCTGTCACAAAAATCACCTGGGACACTTTATAAAAGCACAAATCTCCAGGCTGGACACCAGATTTCAGTAGAAATATCTGTTCCCATCCCCAGATAGTTCTTTTGATCCAAAACGTCTGGGAAAACTGCCATCCTTATACATGAGAGAAAGATAATAATACCTTTGATTTATATAGGGCCTGTTTTCAAGGAATGAGTTGAACTGGTTGCCTTACTGTCATTTATAGTGTCTTTGTACATGAGAGTGTGCTTGTGGCTCCAGTTTTTCTCACTGGAGAATCTCAAAAATGTGTCACCATGAAGACTTCTGAAACTCTTCTCGGTACTCAGACCATTTGAATCAGTGATTCTCAGGGGCTCCCTTTCTGCTTCCAGAGAGTCTCAGGCCTTTCTTCTTTTTTTTCTACCCATGCTGACACCACCCTGGGTGAGGCACTTGTCTCCTGTCTCCCAGAGTTTCTTTCTGTCTTGTTCCCTCCGGCAACTCACGAGAACCCTTAGAGATCTTGGATCCTGCTTTTTTGTAGGAAGGTGATGATACATAGTTGGTAAGTGAGTAACTCTAGAGCTGAAAAGGCATGTTTGAATTCTAACTCCAAAGTTTTGCTAGAATGTGGTCATGTTTTTAGCTCCTATAAACTTCAGTTTCTGGCTTGTATTGTAGAGAAAACCACCTCATATAGTTTTGGTGAAAGCTAAAGGATAGTGCCAGGCCCATAGTAAGTGCTTAGTAAATATTCACTGTTGCACTTACCACTGAGAGGTTTAAATAACGTAGAAACTATTTGCTTTTTATTTGGTACCAGGAATCGAATTCAGGACTTGTGCTTGTGAGGTAGGTATGGTGCCACTGAGCTAAATCCCCGGCCCTACTATTTGCCTCTTGATAATTCCAAAGACCTAATCTTTAAAGCTGTCTGGGACTGTTTTTTTTTTTTTTTTTTTTTTTTTGCGGTTAATTCCTTGGCTCTTTTGCTTGTCTTATTCATGATTGTTACTCTGCTCAGATTTTCTTTTCGGGGGGTCAATTTTGGTTGTTTGTGTTTCTTAGAAAATTAATCCATTTCATTAAGGTTTTAAAATTTACTAGCATGAAGTTATACATAAATAGCAATCTCTTAACAGTGGTTTTATTCTCTGTGGTTCTGTTTCTTTGTCATTTCTCATTGTTTTAGTACCTATAACCTCTCCCCTTAGAGCTCTGGCCAAGTGTCTCATGTTGTGTTGCATCTCCTCCCCTTCCCTCCCCTCCCTGCCCCGCTTCCTTCCCCTCCCTCCTTTCAGCAGTTCTGAATGTGGCACATGCCTGTAATCCCAGCTGTTTAAAAGGCTAAGGTAGGAGGCTAAGTTTGAGGCCAGCATGGGCAACTTTGCAAGACCTTGTCTCAAAATAAAAATTTATAAGGCTGGAATATAGCTTGATGGTAGCATGTGAGGCCCTGCTTTCAACCTCAATATCACCAAAAAATAAAACAATAGAGCCAGACATGGTGGCACACACCTGTAATCCCAGCACTCAGGAGGCTTAGGCAGGAGAATTGCCGAGAATTCAAGGCCAGCCTGGGCTACATAGTGTGTTCAGGGCCAGACTGAACTACAAAGTGAAACCCTGTCTCAAAACAATCAGTCAATCAAACAGCAGTTCTTTATCTTACATAAGTCACAGTTTAAAAATTTTCTAGTTTTCTTTTCTACTTTTAAAACTTTTTAACTTAAATGTCACTTTTCTCATTGAATGATAAAGCTCTTTAGTGTAGAGGTGCATTCAGGCTTCCCTAGGCAGCCCTTAGGCAAACTTCTGGTCGATTCTTCCTCCGGCATAATTCCTGTAGTCATCCAGCCTAGCCTTGCTCAACAAACCAAGCTTGATTAGCAGGGCCTGAAACCTAGCTCAAGCTAGGTCATGTGAGCAGAGGAGCTGTGTGGCTGGCATTAGAGTCTGGTTTATCTCTGTATTTAGGCACGGCCTGATCCACAAGTGCACATGGCATTTGTGTTTCTCTCTTAGGTCATCAGTTTTCCTTACCCTATTGATTTCCAGTCACCTCTACTGCGTGGTAGAGAAAGATGGGTCTTGTCTCCATAGGTTTCATGCAGTCTTAAGGCTCCACTTCCCTCTGCCAGTGTTCATCTCTGTCCCAGGAGAAGCCTTCAGGCTTTGCGTGGGTTCATGACCACTTCATTGACTGTTGCCTATACAGAATGGATGGAGACAATCTGCTGATAACAATGAGCAGGCTCACGTACAGGAGGAACGTGACTGGAGGTAGCATAGTTAGAACACAGTGGTGTCCACAGCGTCTGCTAGATGGGGGTGCTGGCTGCCAGGCCCCGGATCTTCACTCAGCTTACACAGTGGCAAATGCTAAGGTCTAACTCTCTGAAGGAACTAAGAGTCACTTTCCAGACCCGGTCTTTTTATTTGCGTACAGCGCACCTCACCTGTACCAGATAGTCCTCATCAAGCACAGTGTGATCACTGTCCTATAGTATGTAGCTATGGTGTATCTAGGTGGGTACATTCTCAGGCCTATTCCCTGTGCACTTCTCAACTAAATACTGCAGCACTGGGACAGACCATGCTAATAAACCTGTAGAAAGTTGTGGCCTCCTCCGCATGGATGCCCTGCTGGCCCTGGGTCTGGGACAGGGTTGGAGTGATTGCCCAGAAGAGGTCACATGTCCCTCTCCTACTGTATGTGTGGGGCTTCCCAAAGATACCAGAAGGAAACACATTTCTTGTCACATTCTGTGAATTTTAACATGTGATGCTCATATTTTTCTTATTTTCCAAGCATTCTTATTGCACTTTGGAGTCCCTCATCAATGCACAAATTATTCAAGAAAGCATATATTTAATTTCTTAGTAACTGGTTAATTTTGGATTTGAGATACAAATTATTCTTTCCTCGCCGGGTTTCTGGTCAGTGGAATATTTGCCAAAGAAGCAGAGATTAACACCTTCCCACCAGCTTGAACCACCAATGGTACACATGTGATTATCCCTTGGGGTGGCATGGGACAGTCAGGCATGTACAGCTCTGTTGTGAACATGTTAAAGTTTAATTATCTTTGAATGGGCTTCCTGGCAATGACTAGTATTGAGAAGAAAGCTTGACTGTAAGGTCAAAATGAGAGTTTTTGTTTCCTCTCCCCTAATTGACAATAGGCAGCCCCAGTGAGGGAAAAAGTTAATGTACCCATCAGAGACAGGCAGAGAAGGTGGAAAGAGACTGACTGAGCTTCCAGAAGGCCCCCCTTGTCCTGTTGAGCATGTATAGCTGGAAGCTGTGATGAGCCCTCCTTACCTGAGAGTAGATGTCTTACTGACAAAAGACAAACCCCAAGGACTCAGCGCCCTTGCTGATTGAGTTAGGTTTTTCTCCTGTGGAGAATAAGTACTTTAGGTTTTGAGGCTGTGAAGAGAAAGGCACCTCACTTCGTTTAGGTTAATGGTACTGTGGTCACAGCTGTCTGGCCCGATTTAAACTGGGGTTTAAGTTTTCTTTGCTGTCTGAGGTACTGCTGATTTTTGTTAATGTTCCATGAATACTGGAACACAAAGGACACTTTCCTCTGCTAGGAGTCCTCGTCTACCTTGGGAAGTACATTGTTCCAGCAGTCTGTATTCTCAGTTTCTAGATGTGCGTTCTGGGCAGCAGCTACACTCATTCTGTCTCTGGCATGAGCTGTTTGCAGCCTTCTGTGTGACTGATTGTCCAGGACCCGTTTCCCTCAGCCTGTGCTGGAAGCTCTGCCATTTTTTGGCTTCTTTTTTTTTTTAATGGAGTTTTCCCTGCCCTTGGAGAGTTGCTTGTGATTTCTGCTAAAGCGAGAAGGGATCCAAGTGCCCTGCCCCCTCATCCCTCTTAGCCCTTCACATAGGCTGGGGTTGGGGTCTCTTGCTGGGCATCAACCACTTTTTCCAGAAGCCCCCCATAGTTGCTTTAACCAGGTCCTGTGCATGTTATATGGTTCTGAATACCTCAGGGGATTGACTCTGGGACCCCCTCGCAGATACCAAAACCTGATGGTTTTCAAGTCTCTTAAATAAAACTTTGTAGTATTTGCATATAATTACTACATGTTTCCTTCTCAATCAGCTCTAGATTACTTATAAAAACCTACCACAGTGCTATGGTAATAGTTGTCACACTGTATTCTTTGGGGAGTAATTTGGGGAAACAAAAGTTTGTACCTGTTCAGTAAAGATCCAGTTTTTTTCAAATTTTTGATCCATGGTTGGTTGACTCTTATTGTGGATATGGAGGGCTTGCTACTGGCCACTTAGGTTCACACACTCAGGTTCCTTTGTGCACTGCTGACCAAATCAAGAGAGGTGATCCATGTTAGTAGAAAGGAAAAAGGATTTATTTAAAGCTAGCTCTGAGGAGCCGGGGGGTCCCGTTTGCCCAAGATCACCATTTCCTCACGTACAGATGGGAAAATGTCTTTATAGTAAGGAGGAGTAGGGAGCACAGAGGGAATATTGATTCTCCACACTTGCTGTGTCGCATCCTGCGAGCTCCAGCTCATTCTTCTCTTTCTTGTGGAAAGGAAACTGGGCTCCAGCCTCCTGGAGTATTGACATATTCTGTTACTTCTTTTGGGCAAGCAGGGGTCGGTGCTCAGCAAGGGGAAGTTTGGAGAAGTTGCTTATTTCTAAAAGGAAAACAATCTTAGCTTCTTAAAATCTAACTTTTGAAACTTTAAAAAATCTTAACCTTTACAGTTCCATTTTGCACTGCCAGGCACAGGCTGTGTGTTATAGCAGAGACTCCTCAAAGTCTGTGCGGTGTGGACAGCACCATCCATCGTTTTTGTTCATATGTAGAAAGAGGGGTGGAGAAAGGACTCTCTGGAGAAAGTCTCCCACCTGCAGCTAGCTCCAAGTGGTCTTTTTGTAATCTCAATAAAAACTGACTTTATTAAACATACTTTCTTTCGCCGCAGTGCCTCCGACACTGATGGTGCATTTCTTTATGGCCAGAGGAAGAAAGCGGTGGTGTTGACAGCCTGCGTGCTGAGCTACCTATCCCGTCCTCTCTCTCCTAGAAGCCGTTTCCTCTTCATTTGTTCCCTGGTGCCATTCATCTTTATCTTTCTACTGACTTCATCATTCGTTGTGCTATATCATGGCGTCTTGTGTAAATGTTTAGCTAATGATTCAGCCATCACATTTTTTTGTTAGTTTATGTGAGAATTGCAAAAAGACTTGAGAATTTTTTTAAGGAACTTTATTTTTATTTATAGTTCCATTTAAAAAGGTAGTTAGAATGTGTATATTCAGATATAGAGCGATCAAAAGTGATCTCGCATCTGTTTTCCATAAGCATGCATATTTTTAATTGACCAGTAAAGTTTTTTATGTTCAAAGTGTGCGACATGAGGTTTTGATGTCTGTGTACACTGTAGAATGGCTATGTCAAGATATGTAACATGTGCATCACCTCATATATTTACCATTTTTGTGGTGAAAACATTTAAAATCTACTCTAAGCCACTTTCAAGCATATGGTCTTCTGTTATTAACTGTAGCCATCATGAGGTACAGTAGATAATCTTGAACTTACACCTGCAGTCTGAAATTTTGTGTCCTTTGGCCAGAATCTCCCAAGTAACTCCACAGCCCTATGCTCCTTTAACCACCCTTACATGCTTTGTTTCTGTGGTTTTGACTCTCAGATGCCACATGTAAGGGACATCATGAGGTATTAGACTTTCTGTGCCTGCCGATCTCAGACTTGAGTATTTTGTGTATTGTAACACAGTGCATGTGAGGACAATTTGACAGCATTTTCTCCAGAGACAGGAAAGGTAGAGGGATCTTCAGGTCCCAGACTCAGCCACTCTTTGCCAGGTAGCTTTGCTTTTTTTTTTTTTTTTCTTTTTCCAGTTGTGTTAAGAACACAACATGAATTCTACCCTTGTTACAAACTTTTTAAATTGTGCTCAGTAAAGTATTAACTATAGGCACAGTGTTGTAGAGTAGATCTCTAGAATTTGTCTTGTGTAACTGAAACTTTGTGTTTAAGCTTTGTGGTTGTCAAGGCAAATGAGATATAAATAAAATTGTTTAGTTTTGAGTGGCCACTCTGCTGGGGGAATGTGTTTGGATTAATTTGTAGACATAAAATCCAAATTGTTGATGACCCTCAGAGGGTCAATTGCATGTATCATTAATACTCATTCACGTGTGTGCTACTTGAATAGATCCTGGCTTGTGACTGGATACTAAAACTCTTGAGGCACAAGGCATTTAAATTCTCCTCACTGCTTGGTGTCACCATGTAATTCTTCTGGGTCCTCCTGCCTTTATCCTTTATCCTTTATCTTTCTTTCCCTAAAATTTGTTCTAGTTTTTAGACCAAGTAGCCAGAACTGTCATTCATGTATGTTTTTCTGGTTAAAAATGTCAGAAACATTAGACCCTCTATGGAACCTGAAATTTCGGAAAGCCTATTCATAGAACATTTGCTGCTACTCTCATGAAAAGGACTTAGCCAAGTTGTGAAGATATGTGTAACGAAAGAACTTCAGACGTGCAGGAATTTGAACGTGTTTGGTTTTACATTTAAATATTTGATCTGGAAGAGTGTAGTCTTTAAATATTGCTCTGTCTAAAATACTTGACTAACATGGGTGGGATGTACTGATCTTAAAATTATCTAATAGCATTATTATGCCTGGTGTCACAGTTTTATTTATTTTAATTAGAAAAGCCAACGTGTCAGCTGTAGGTCAGAATGGATTCTGTTCATAGTATAATCACAACCATGAGGCATGTAAAAAACAGTGAAAAATAGAGAAATTGTTGGAAGAATAAAATTCTTCCTTCAAAGAAAATGAACTGAGCAATTCCTTGCGCTTCCTGTGACCTTTGGAGTCCATCAGGCCTACCACAAATTCAAATGGGCTTTAGGATTCCTTCCTCAGCAGGTGCCCAATAGAAGGGGAAGGACCAACAGAGACGCTCAGCTTGCTGGGGTCTCACTGTGGAGACTCTTTAAATAGCCATTAAAACTCCAGACTGACATGCACTGTGCTTGTTTTTGTTTTCACTCCTGTGACGGTGATTGTTTATGTACCTTTCAGAGACCAGCCATTCCTCTTGGCCTAGCTTCTCACTGGGGCCTTCTCTCTACCCTCATAACTGGCCTTCCTGTTTCTGCTTTTCCCCCGCTCGTCTGTTCTCTGCTCAAAGCAGGACAGTCTTTTGAGAGAATAAGCCAGATGATCAAATTTTCTCCTTCCCTGGTTTGGCTTATTGCACTTCAGTGAAAGATTAAAACTTCATATCTGCCCACCAGGTACCAGGCCCTCCAGTCTCAGCCAGGATTGCCCCTCTTGCTCATTCCCAGCTTCACTGACTTTCTTCCTCTAATTTGTACTTGCCAACTTTGTCCCCTGCCAGCCTCCCTGCTCCTGCTGTCCCTTTACGTGAAGCTTCTCCCCCACTCTGCGTGGTCCCCCCTCTCAGTAATCAGACCTCAATTTCAGCCTTCCTGAGAGGGCTTCTCTATCCACCTGCTTCAGTGGTCCACAAAATCTGTGACCAATGATTGATTTGTAAGTGTCTAAACTGTCGTAGATAGTTTCTGTGGTAAACTATAACGAAGATGGCGTGGCAGTGTCAAATTGCCATGAAGGTTCTCAACATTAACTCTTGGTTCAGCACTTGTCTCATTATGAGCTGGCTGATAGCCAAGTGCTCAGGAGCCAGCCCCAGCCCTTAGGTGATATTTTGGGTAGGAGCACTGCTCTGCTCATTACCCTGCCTGTAGCCCTCAGAACTTGCCTCTCTCTCCAACCCTCTCGCTTGTTTTCATCTCCCTTCAGTAAAATGTGAGCTCCTTTACGGTAGGGATTTTGCCTTGGCCTCATCACCTATCCCCCCACAACACCAAGGTCGGTGCTAATACATGCTAAAGTTCTTGTTAAAGCATGTAAGCGCTCCAGCTCCCTGATGTTCTTGTTTTGTCCAGGCTGGCGCAGTCCAAGTAGGAGAAAACTGTGGGAGACCTTGGTTGCCCCTCCCTGGTTGCCCCTCCCTTCACCCTTGGGTGGATCTGCTTTCTCCCTTTTTTGTCCAGGCTGGCGCAGTCCAAGTAGGAGAAAACTGTGGGAGACCTTGGTTGCCCCTCCCTTCACCCTTGGGTGGATCTGCTTTCTCTCCGTATCTGGTATTGGTCACTGCTTTTGTGACTGTACTATAAAGCGATTCCAGCCTTGGTGATGTTGCTAACATACTACATGACTGTGACCAGGTGGCTTTAGCAGCACAAGCTTCCGTCTTCTTTTGGTTCTTGTACTGGGTATTGAACTCAGGCCTGTGCGCTTGTGTGGCAGGTGGCCGCACCACTGAGCCAAATCCCCGGCCCCTATCTACGTATCTGTAAAGTAGGAATGGCAAAAGTGAGGTCATAAACATTTCCCATAAAGTGAGATCATGCTCTTGGACACACGTTTTGTAAAAGGCCAAAGATTTATACAATCTGAAGAAAAACCAGAGTGTTGGACACACATATTGCAAGCTCCAAACTGCTGTCATTCTGTGGCTTCTCAGATGTGCACCAATTTTCTGACTAAAAGCAAAAGTCAGTTTCTTCCTTCATGTTCTTTTTTGTGAGGTAGAATGGAGTCGGCATACTTTTTCTCTACAGGGCCATACAGTGAATATTTTAGGTATTATAATCCATGTAGTAGACTTCTGTTGCCTCCCCCAACCCTTCCAACTCTGTAAAAATATAACAACTGTTCTTAGCTTGAGGGTCTTAGGAAAGCAGGCCAGCTTGAAGTTTGCTGATCCCAGATGGTGGACAGTGGAAACTTTATTTTCAGTTTGAACAAAATAAGAAGTATGATCCTTCACACTTTTGTTTTTCTTGAATTAGTCCTCTTTCAGAAATGTTGCTAACCACTATATTCATACTATGCATTCTTTCTCCTGCCAAGTGCATTGTAAATGTGAATGAGTTTTGGAACAGTTTCTCTCTGTGCAAAATCATGGTTCGCCAGAGCTGGATTGGTGGTTTATGAGGGGAAACCCAAAGCATATTTGTCCACTTCAAAGACTTCTTTGAGATTGGATGGACCTGGAGGGCTTTATTACGCATCCTGAAGCGGACTCTGTTAATAGTGCATCTTTGTCTGCCATCCACAATATTATATTCGTAATTATTTCTTGAAGTTTCCCCCCTTAATGATTTACCCATTTGTAGACATCTGATGAAACCTTCTGTTGAACTTAGTGCTGATCCAGTTAGTCTTGTTTTATCTCTTGCTAACACCCAAACCTAAATTATTATGAGGTCAAGTTTTACAGTATTATAAACTTTTTAACTGCTTAGTTCTATATAAGGTGTTCTTGGGTACAACTAATCTCATGTAAAAGCAGCCCTTTTCCTGCCAAGATCTCCTGACCTCTTGCAGCCCCATTGTTTTTGTTGTTCTTAATGCCACTCATCTTTTTTTCTTTAATATTCTTTAGTTAGGAATTTTAGTTGGAAATTTTAACTTTAATTCTCTGGAGTTAATGTGGTAGATCTTAGTAAAAAGATAAAATCAGTGGAATTGTACCTAGGTGTCGCTAATTTTGTCTCAGTTTGAGATTGCCTCTTGTTGTATAAGAACTCTGGAACATTGGCACTGTGTAAATGTAGATTTTTAACAGCCCACAACCCAGGCTGCAGTGTAGTATGCTTGTCAGAAGCCAGCTCTGCCACTCCCCAGCTGTAGGATACTGAGCAACTTTATATCCATTTGGATCCACAGTTATCTATAAAGCTGGCCTAGTGAAAGAACCTTCTCTAGAGCATCAATGTGGGTTTTAAATGAATTAATACATGCTCTGTGAAAGTTAGTACCATGTAAGGATTAGTTGTTCCTTAGGGAAAAATAAGTGCTTGCTGATACATATCGATGGTTAGCATTCCACATGGGAAAATTTGTGTTGACTTGCTTTGCCCATTTTGATTTTTTCCCACAGGCTTTTGTGGAGGCCCAGAATAAGATTACTGTGCCGTTTCTTGAGCAGTGTCCCATCAGAGGTTTATACAAAGAGAGAATGACTGAACTGTATGACTATCCCAAGTACAGTTGCCACTTCAAGAAAGGAGACCGGTATGTGATACTGTTTTCATTTAATTTCCTTTTCACTTTCTAGCTGAATGCTCTCTTAAATTGCAAAATACAAGTTCTAAATAATTTATCAGTTTATAAAATTATGTCATCATAAAAAGAATTCATTTCTGTGTTTAAAAAGGAGACTATTCTTTTTTTTTTTAATTGAGTTTATTGGTACATTCTAGGTATACAGTACAGTTACATTCATTACTGGGATCTTGTACCTTTACATGAGAGAAGAATATTCTTTGTTTTATTGGGTGTTGTTATCCAAATTCTTAATAGTTAAGAAATTTAGTAGAGATGTATGCTATGAAGAAGTCTAGATTGTAAGAAATCATTGTTGTCTTAAGGCAAGCAGTTGGTACGATAGGATGATTCATAAACAGCATTGGAGATTGTTTGTCTCTAATATTGTTTTTGGCTCTACTGGTTGAAACCATTGTATTGTATTCATTTCTTAATCCAAAAATGATGAGATGGACCAGGAAGTAGATCTATAATTCAACCCTTTTGTTCCTCTCTCTTTAACATGCACTTGAACATATTCTCTTGTTCTTTTTTAAATCTCTTTAGAGCCACCATCGCAGATTTACTTACCATGCTCTGCCCTTACCCATATCTCAGCAGTTGAGTCTGTGTGCCAGCCCTGCCTGCCACCTGTTTTTAATGAATAAAGTCTCATTGGAACACAGTCATGCTCATTTGTTTATGTATTGGCCACGGCTGCTTTTGTAATACAGGACAGAGTTGAGTATTATAGCAAGAGACTCTGAGATGCATGCTGTCTTGCCTTTTGTGGGACAAGTGCGCTGACCTTGTACCTTAGTAGCCTGGCTAGGGAAGCTAAGGGAATTTCATTTCAGGAAAATCTGCTTGCTTCTTCATTGAAAAAAATAGTTAATGCTTGAGTGTCAGTTGTAATTTTACCAAATCAACCTTTGTCTCTGTTTAGTTACTGTGCAGAATTATAGTAAGTTATTTACCTACAGAAAGCAATTCAGGTAATAAGCTTTAGGTACAGGGAGCCAGTGGGATCTTTCACAGTAGCACTACTGCCTCTGTCACCGCCTGATCTCTGTTGTACCTTTCTGCTTTGGGGATTTTGTTTCATGTTTAGTTTTAGTCCACAAATAGAAAACGCTGTAGCTAAATAAAGAGCATCTCTCTCCTGCAGGTATTTTTATTTTTACAATACAGGTTTACAGAACCAACGAGTATTATATGTGCAAGATTCCTTAGAGGGTGAGGCCAGAGTGTTCCTTGACCCCAATGTCCTGTCTGATGACGGCACAGTAGCCCTCCGAGGTGAGTCCCACCGCCCAGGCTCTTGGGAGTCCGGAGGCTGCCCTTGTTGCTCTGAACTTAGTGTAATTGCTGCACTTTGAAATGCCACAGGGAGTTCAGACCATACTGCAGAACAGATGCACGTACAGTATTAGTGGAGCTAACTTTTGCACGATATATTTAGAACATGAATTTCACATTTTCTTTCTCACTTCGATAGCATGAAGCAGAACTGGAGAATAATTTCACACTGGACCTGGTTTAGCTTTGGGGATCTTGAAGTATCATCATCTTTTCCTATAGTATCCCTGAGACCTATCTGTAATTGGAAAAGTTAAATCCTCTGTTGCAAGAAGTGCAAGCTGTACAGCCAGGCGTGGTGGTGCACACCTGCAATCCCAGCACTCGGGAGGCTGAGTGAGGCAGGAGCATCACTGGAAGTTCGAGGCCAGCCTGGGATATGTAGCGAGCTCAAGGCCAGCCCAAACTACACAGCAAGACCCTGTCTCAAAAAACCCAAACAGACAAACAAATGTAAGCTGTACAAAGAATGTTCAATATTCTAAGTATAAGTATAAGCCAAGAAAGAATATTATCAGATCTGTTTCCTCAGAGGACAGTCATCAGAGTTTCAAAATCAAATTAATTTTCAGCATGTTAGAATTATAAGCAAAAAACCCCCACAATGTTATAGAAATTCAACAACTTGATATCTTGTCCCCTGAAGATACATCTTAAAAATGGAATGATTTTACCTGCAGTTGTCTATCATTTACATAACTGCCCTTAAAATAATTTCCTCCATAGTTCATAGAGAAGATAGCCCCAGGTTTGTGCTATAAGCAGAGTTCTAGTAGGAAGTAGGTTATTTTCCAGTTCTATGGTTTAAAAATAGCACACTTTAAAAATTATCTTTTAGCTGGGCATGGTTGGTGCCCTCGTACTCAGAAGACTGAGGCAAGGGGACCACAGTGGTTTGAGGCCAGCCTGGGCTACATAGTGAGCTCAAGGCTAGCCCAAACTACATAGCAAGAAAGAAAGAAAGAAAGAAAGAAAGCAAGCAAGCTCCAAACCAAACCAATACATGCATACATATATACTTATATCATACAATCTCTTGATTAACATTATAGATGTTCCTAGTGAAGTTGTCTCACCATTGGCCCTGTAGTACCTCTGCTTCTTAAGAACAGGCATGGCTTTGGCTCTCTAAAATTGAGAAGTTGGAACAATTGTCATCCTCTGTGATTGGTGGGTTGGGTATAAGGAGACTCCTGTTGTATCAGGTCTGTACAAAGACCTGTATACAGGCACTTCTAACCATGACTCAGTCATTCAGTGGTCTGCTTTCTCCTCTTTACAAAGATGATCCTTCATCACATAGGTATGGAAGGTAAGATGCCAACTACCTCCTTGATAAACAGTTGTCCATGAATACGAATGTGGAGTTTTAAATGAATTTGATAAACTGGCTCTGATGTAGTTATGCATCCTGGATAGGAATTCATTTCCTTTTCACAAAGACCTACCTTGCAAGCTATCCAGAAGGATCTCACTGTAACAGGGTCTTACCTCTTGTGATGATACATTCCAGTGACTTCATGTTTGCTACCTGCAAGGGTGAGAAGGCACATTAGACAGGAGTGCTGGCCTCAAAAAGTCACTCACTAAGTTTTTTGAGAGTGGTGTTATAGGGAAGTTAAAAAATTCAGTCTCTTGTTAGCATGTCATTTTCTAACATTTTGCAGGGAGGAGGGTATGGGGGATTGAACTCAGATTTTTCTAACATATTTTAATGTTTTATTTAAAAATTTCCTGAAGTTTTTCTAATTATGTAGAAAAAAAAATCCAAGCATTGTAGTGCCATCTATGCACAGTAAAATGGGAATATCTTTTTATCCTCCATTCCTCTTCAGACTCTTACTCTGCATTTACCTAAATATCAGCCTGGGTACTGTACAGGACTAATAAGTAGGTTATAGGATTAATAAGTAGGTTCTATGAAATTTTAAACTTGTTGCCTATTAATTCAAATTCCCATAAAATAATGTAAAGCTTCTGATATTTGAACTTCTTACAGTTTCGTCCTTAGTAAACTTGAGAAAACTGTGTAAGAGGATATCTCTGGGATTGGAGTCTCTAATAGTAGAAGTGGTTTCAAATGCTGTACATACTTCATAATTATAAAGCAAACATAAAACTTGTAAATATTTGTCAAGAAACATTCCATAGTGATGAGAACCTTCTGCCAGGGCCCTAAAGAATTGGACATGGCATGACCGTCTGTAGACATTGTGGATTTCAGTCACTTTTGGAATGTGCATGCCATGTACCCTCACTGCAGGCCTTCAGGCTTTATTTACCTAGGGCTGTGATGTCAGGAGGTGCGGACATTAATCCTGGAGTGCCAGTAATACCCTGAAAATTAGGTTGGAAGGAGGGATTTCAAATAGGAGTCTATCCCCGAAATTACTTAATAGCTACCATTTAATCCTATTATGTGGTATGTGTCAAAATCCAGTTATTACTGTAAGAGTAGTTTTCTTTTTCCTTATTCCCTTTAGAGTATAAATAAAATATGTAGAAAGTCTCAGATGCACTCTGCTTTTAACTGAGTTATAAAAATTTCAAAAAGGAAGCATAATTCACTGCTTCACTTTTCCAGTAAAGAAACTAAGACCTAGAGACGTTAGGAACTCCGTCCAAGGCCATGAGGGCAGTGCCTATGAGACCCGGGCTAAGCGAGCATTGCTCGCTGCCAGTTTCATATTTCAAGGAGATTTGTCAGGCAATGCAGAAGACATGGGAAGGCCAGGAGCTGCTGTGCCTCATGTCACCATGTTCTCTTGTCCCCACAGGTTATGCATTCAGTGAAGATGGTGCATATTTTGCCTATGGTCTGAGTGCCAGTGGCTCAGACTGGGTGACGATCAAGTTCATGAAAGTTGATGGTGCCAAAGAGCTTCCTGATGTACTTGAAAGAGTCAAGTTCAGCTGTATGGCCTGGACCCATGACGGGAAGGGAATGTTTTACAACTCGTACCCCCAGCAGGATGGAAAGAGTGATGGTACGTGAGGACCCCGGTGAAGCACTCTTGCACCAAAGGAGGTGTGACTTCCCGCCTCAGAAAATGAAACTAAACTCTAAAAGTTGTTTGGTGGTCTAGAGCCAGGTTTCCTCAGAGGGAAAGACCTCACCAGAACTTAGTCGCTTAGAGTAGTAGCTATTGGTTTCTTCTGTACGCGAGTCTGTGGGTTAGCCAGGCAGTTCTTTGGGGCTTTCCTAAATTCTGCTGTGTCTGTGGCCTGCTGCTAAGTCAGTTGGTGAGTCAGTTGCTGATCTTGGCTTTGCTCGTTCACAGTCCTGATCCTCACATGGAACAACTAGGTTGTCTGAACTCCACTTAGTGTGCCCTCTCACCCTCTACTAGCTGTAGTACCTGGCCCAGGCCTGTTCACACTGCGACTCACCAGGATCCCGAGAGGGAGAGCTGGAAGGCATAACAAGCACATCACCTTCCCCGCATTTTGTGGGCCAAAGTAAGTCACAGGGCCAGCCCTTCCTCAGCGGGTAGGAAAACATTCAGAAATTGGGGCCAATATTGCAGTCAGTCCTTCATAGGCACACCTCTCCTTTCTGTCTGTCTCCCAAGGGGATCATGGAGGAGAAAGATTTTTAAAAAGAAAACTAACCTATTAGATGTTGCTAAGTAATTGTAAGACTCTCCTGCTGTAGCAGTCATTTCTCTTCCTCTGATTAGAAGTTCCACGTCACCCTTTGCTTGCATTTATCTTTTCTCTGTTACTTCCTGGACACACCTTTATTGATACTTCTCGAGTTGCACAAAGATCCTGTTGTGTTCCTGTGGTCCCTTCTTTTTTCCCCCACTTCACCCTTAATCACCCCAGACAGGTAGGGCCAGGTACCATCTCATACTGGTGCAAGCTGTCAGCAATCATCGTGCTACTTACGCTACACCTAACATCTCCAGGTGATTTGCAGCAGTTTGCTGTAACTCACTTGGTCTGGTCTGACGTATAGTCTTTATGATCTCTGTTAGACCCGAGGCGCTCAGATGCAGACGCTCGGGAACTGCCTGAGCATGGCTGCTCTAGGGCTTTCTGCTGTGACTTGTATCTTTGCCATCTTGGATATGCTTGCTTTCTTTTCTGTTTTCCTTCGGTTGAGTTGGGAATGAGGCTGTAATGCCTTTTATTTGTTATGGCTGTGTTTAGCTTTGCTGCCTTTTTTTTTTTGATACTGGGATCAAACTTGGGACCTTGCACTTGTACTCACCGAACCACTGAGCTAAATCCCTCATCCTGCTGCCTTTTGATTAGGCTACAGAAAGACCTTTATCTTAACTCACCAAGGAACTACAAGAGGCGCTAAGAGTAGGCTTTTTATTCAAGGATGTTGATTGAAGAATGGCATCTGTACTCCACACTGAATTAGCTGCGTGTATTCCGAGTGCCCTAGAAAAATGTTAGAAGACGTTTGTTATTTCCAAGTTCTGGGAGACAGAAAAAAAAAAAAAAGAATAAATTGCCCATTTTTGTTAAACAATGTTACTAAGTTAACTTGTGAAAAGCATGAAAGTTATTATCCTTAGCTTTCGGTGGCTGAAATAAAAATGATTAGTAATGGTGACTGATTTCAGAAAACCATTGTCTTCCCAGTTGTAATTCTGTTGCCCCTTTTAAAAGAGGATCTCAGCAGCCTCTCAGACTCTAATGGGATATGCTTTTTACCAGTGTTCTGGGAAACCGAGTATCTCCTAAGTACCATAAAGTTGTTTTGTTTTGCTTTTGATTTTGTTTTGTTGCAGTACTAGAGATCGAACCCAGGGCCTTCTCACTGATAGTTACAGTTGAGGCTCAAATTTGGAATCCTTCCTCCTCAGCCCTTCAGAGCGAGATTCAAATCACACATCTGTGACTAGCTAAAATATTTTTACATTATATTTTTATCTTCTTTTTTTTTTCCTTTTATTGCCCTGACAGCTTGATACGTTTTCATAATGAAAAGATAAAGTTCAGTGTTAGAATAGTCTCCCAAAACAGCAAAGATTTTAGGATGATATCCAGCTGGTATTTCCTTTAATAAACTTTAGTTCACAGGAAAATCGAGAGAAAGGTAATTGCTGCATGCACCTTCTGTTCCCACATAGTGTGTTCTCAACATTCCCCACCAGAGTAGCATGTTTATTTTAGTTGATGAATCTGTGTTGACACATATTGTCACCCAAAGCCATCGTTTACATTCTGCTTTGCTCCTGGTGCTGTGCATGTTATGGCCATGAGTTTGGACGAAGGTTTAATGGCTTGTATCCAAACACTGTAGTATCATGTCTTTTCACTGCCCTAGAAAGTACTCTGCTCTACTTATTCATCTCTTCTTTCCCCAACTGCTGTCCACCACTGATTGTTTTTTCTTATTGTCTCTTTTAGTTTTTTCTTTTCTCGTGTCCTATAGTTGGCATTATATAGAACATAGGTTCTTCAGATTGACTTTCTTCACTTAGTAATAAATAATACATTCAAGTTCCCTCCGTGTCTTCATGGCTTTTTTTTTTTTTAGTGCTGAATAATATTCTACGGTCCAAATGTACCACATTTTATCTATTCACTTACTGAAGGACATTTTGGTTGCTTTTAAGTTTTGGCAAATAAGCATAAAGTTGCTGCTTTAAAAAGTTTATTGTTACATTTTTATGTGGACATACATTTTCACTTCCTTTGGGTAAATACTAAGGAGCACATTATGTATGTAAGAGAGTATTAACTTGTGTAAAAATGTCCAAAACCATATTCTAAAGTGGCTTTACCATTTTGCTTTCTCACCAGTATACAATGAGAGTTCCTTTTGTTCCACTTCCTCACTAGCATCTGACATAGTCTTCTGAATTTTGGTTTTTCCAGTAGGTGTGTAGTAATTACCCACATATCTAAAATGTTATTGCCAAATCTAAGGACATTGAGACTTTCTCCTGTGTCGTTCTCTATGGGTTTTATAGTTCATGTAGTCATCTGTTCTTATAATTTGCATAATACCTGATGTGGAACATCTCTTGGTATGCTTATTTGCAATATACATATTTTCTTTGGTGTAGGGTATCTGTTAAGATCCTTGACCTAGTATTTAATCAGGTTGTTTTCTTGTCTTATCAGTTCTTTGTATATTTTGGATAACTGTACTCTGTCAGGTGTTTTGCAAAAATGTTTCCTAGTCTCTGACTTTTTTGTCATTCTCATAGGATCTTTTGCCAGGCATACATTTTTAATTTTAATGAAGCCTGTTTTATCAATTATTTATCTAATGGATTGTGCCTTTGTTGTTATATCTAGATTTTCTCTTAACCTTTTAAGAGTTTTATAGTTTTACATTTAGGTCCATGTTCTATTTTGAGTTAATTTTTGTGAAAGATATGAAGCCTGTGTCTAGATCCATATTGTGTTTGTGTGTGTGTGTACAATTGTTACAGCACTGTTTATTGAAAGCTTTTGTTTTCTCTTATATTTTCTTTGTTCCTTTATCAAAGATCAGTTGACTGAATTTATGCAGGGCTGTTGCTGGGCTTTCATTTCTGTTCCACTCACCTATTTGTGTATTCTTCGGCAATATCACACTGTCGTGATTACTGTAGCTTTATTGTAATTCTTGAAGTCAAGTAGTATTTTCTTCTTTACCTTCAGTATCTCTTGGCTACTGTGGAACTTTTGGCTCTCCATATAAACTTAAAATAACTTACTGGGATTTTGGTTGGGATTTTGCATTCATTCTACAAATCAAGTTGAGAGCAACTGACATCTTGACTATATTGAGTCTCCCTATTTAAAAGCACGAATTAACTCCCTGTTTCTTTTTTTTTTCCCAGAAGAATTTTATAGTTTTCCTTACTTAGATGTTATACCTATTTTGTTAGATTTATACCTTGAGTCTTTTATTTTGTGGGATGCTCATGGAAATGGTATTGTATTTTTAATTTCAAATTCTACTTGTACCTGATCTATAGGAAAGCCATTGATTTCTGCCCATTAACCTTGTATTCTGCAGCCAAATACTAATATTGTAAGTGTTTCTAGCATTGTACATTTTGAGTGGAGTAGAATTTCTTAAAATTGCCAACTGCATATCAGAATGCATTTTTAATTTCTTTAGGTACAGAAACATCAACCAATCTCCACCAAAAGCTCTGCTACCATGTCTTAGGGACTGATCAGTCAGAAGATGTTTTGTGTGCCGAGTTTCCTGATGAACCTAAGTGGATGGGTGGAGCTGAGGTATTGTACAACTGAAATTTTGCTCTCCAAAATCATGCCATTTATAT
>NW_022900926.1:75371288-75384670 GCF_012274545.1 Fukomys damarensis
ATATATTCATATTCTTGTTATGTTGTCATCTTTATGGATGGCAGAAGGCTTGTGAGTAAATTTTTTTGAAAAATAGTATTCAACTGGTTTCTAAATAATGGTAAAAAAAGCTTTTAACTGAAATTTCAACATAAAATTACTAAAAGTAGCAGATACTTATGATGAAAAAAATCCAAAAGTAGGCAACAATCTAAGAATAAACATAAACATTTCAAAACTGAATCCTTCTCAAGGTAAGCAAAGTAGTCTTCCAAAATATATCTTTGTAGCCAGAAGTGAGAATATGTGCTTGTGTGAGACAGTCTTTTCCTTTGTGTACAATTGTGCTATTTTGATGTATACTGTTTGCTTGTTTTCATATTAAAATAATTATCTGTAGAGATTTCCCCATCTTACATATTCATACCTTCCTCGGGCAATAACCTGCCAGTAACTGACCTCCACTTCAGTGATGTGTCCAAAGTTACTGGCCCAGATTTTATTCTGTATCTTGAGAATCAGCTACAAAGAGTGCTTGGAGTAAGAATTCTTGTTGGTTCATTTCTGTGTATTGAAAAATATTTATTGTTAAAGAGTTGTAATATGGGCAGGATATTATTACATTTTTAGTGGAAGTAAAGAGTCCACCATAAACTTTAGCTCAGTGAGGCACTCACCTCTTCTCTGAAAGACAAGTAAGAACTTTGGTAGGAAAAGAGACATTTAAAATTCTTATTTTGGGGAGGTAAAATGAGTTTTGTTCATTGAGGGTCAGAGCAGGAAATGATAGCCACATACATTGATTTCCTCTATTCTTAGATGTCTTTTTCTGTCTTTATTTTGTTTGTCTGGACCAGAGGTCCACAGACTGTTTCCTTCCTGCTAAATCTGGCCTACCACCTTATCTTTGTAAAGAAAGTTGTATCAGAGACCAACCACACCCAGTGGAGTTGGGTGGTTGCCACCAAATGCCTCTCACTCCAGAGCTGAAAATATTCACTGTCTGGACCATCATAGAAAAAGTTTTCCAGGCATGGCGGTGCATGCCTGTAATTCCAGCACTTGGGAGGTTGAGGCTGGAGGATCGCTGCGAGTTTGAGGCCACCCTGGACTACATGGTGAGTTTAGGGCCAGCCTGAGCTACATGGTGAGATCCTATCTCAAAAAAAAGTTTTCCAGATGGAAATAGAGTATATTCAAAATAAATTTGTAGGACTTATATTTTTGTTCCTTTAAAATGCACTGTTTTCATTCCTCCTTCCCCCTGACTCTTCACCTTACCAGCTTTTCCAGTGTGGTGATTAATGTCATTCTTCTCATCCTTCACATATTTGATTTTCGTGACATTTCTGCTATCTAATATCTGGATTGTTTTTATTGTCATCTTTTTACCCTAGCTACTCCTTCTACCTAAGTTTTCTGCTTGATAGGAATATGTATTTTTACCTTTATTTGAGTGAAAAAACAATTAGAGAAATGTGCTACCAAAAAAATTAAACTGTTGAATCCCTAAGTATTTCTTTTTCCCTCTTTTGAGAAAGGTATTAATGGAGAAAACTTAAAACAGCATATTTTAATAATCAGGTTGTATTTCTTCATAAAATCAAAGACATGCTGTTCCGCGGAAAATTTTAAACTTCAAAGCTACTTATTTCATTGCAGTGGAACTATTTTAACCAAAGGTAAGTTATTTGGTAGATAGAATAACGTGAATATTGTAAATCAGTGCTGGAATATACTTTAGTATATAAGTCTGAAAGAAAACAACAGCTTAGCACATACAACTCTACTCAGAACTCTTCACATAAAACACAGGTAGTTTTATGTGGGCTTTTAATTCACTTTTTAAAAAAAATGTATTATAAAGAATATATAACATAAAGCCAGGCGTGATGGTGCATGCTTGTAATCCCAGCACTCGGGAGGCTGAGGCAGGAGGATCGCTGTGAGTTGGAGACCAGCCTGGGCTACATAGTGAGTTCCAGGTCAGTCTCAACTACATAGTGAGACCCTGTCTCAAAAAACTGAAAAAAAAAAAAAGGTAGAAGGGTATATGACACAAAATGTACCATTGTTAAGTGGCCAGGTGAATGACGTGCAGTGCATTCATGCTGTTGGGTGGTCATCACAGCCATCCATCCCCAGGACGTTCTCACCTTGCGGAGCAGAAGCAGGGTACGCATCAAACAGCTCACACCACTACTGCCTGGTAACCACTGTTCTCCTTTCTAGCTCTTTGTATTTGACTACTTACATCCTTCTATGGCTGCTTTATTTCACTTAGGAAAATGTCCTCAAGTGCATTGGTGGTGTGATGGGTGTCAGAATTTCCTTCCTTTTTAGACTGAACAATACTCTATTGTGTGTCCCACATGTTTTTACCCATTCATCCAGGGACACCTGGTTGGCTTTCTGTAGTTGGATTGTAATGCTGTACTGCTATGAGCAGCTAGTGTTTACAAATAGGAGACATGTCATATATGCATTTAACATATCTGTGGTCACCTTTACTAGCTAGGCGAATTAAAAGAAAAGCAGGTTCAAATAATTCAGGTGAGGGCTGGGGATTTATTTCTTTGGTTCTGGCGCCTGTCTTGCAAGCACAAGGACCTGAGTTCAATCCCTGGTATCAAAATGATGATGATGATAATAATAATAATAACAATATTATTATTATTATTATTATTATTATTATTATTATTATTCAGGTGATTTGTCTACCATTCACGAAGTAGATCTATGTTTGCATAACTTTTGTAATATAATCTTAATTAGGGCTTTGAAAGGTGATTGCTTCATGCATAGACAAGATAAAACATGTTCTAGGGTATTAATATTGCAAGTCCATGGCTGGAGTTGCTCGCTACCAAACATTTCTCTTCTTTACTACCATGCACCTTGCTTTCCTGGTCAAAAGGAAAAGAAGTTACACAAAAATACCGGTGGTGACTATTTAAAGAATGACAATAAGCAAAAGTATGCATATGTGCTGCACAGAGGTAATAAAGTTGAAATGAATAACCAAATTCACATACAAAAAAGAGTCCAAGGAACTTCGTTGTATCAGGCTTTTATTAGTGTGTTAGGCAGAGGAAGTTTATAAGAAAACCGATGAGCTTCGTAAACCCCAAATAGGCATAGATAGACTTCCCTTAAGTCACATTCCAGCTACT
The DNA here is from genome assembly GCF_012274545.1 of Fukomys damarensis. Classification (NCBI taxonomy): domain Eukaryota; kingdom Metazoa; phylum Chordata; class Mammalia; order Rodentia; family Bathyergidae; genus Fukomys; species Fukomys damarensis. The sequence continues at coordinate 75,374,441 of NW_022900926.1, forward strand.
GGTGTGGCCTTGTTGGAACTCTGTCAGCTCACCAGTTGCCAGAGTTGGCTTAGCATGTCTGGCTGGCTAAGGGAGCTCACCTTCCTCACCCTGCCATGCAAGGTCATTCTGAGAAAGACGACCATCTTGCTGTATAGAGCAACACTCGTGGAAATATGAGTTCCATATTCCTGCAGCAATCAAGCTTTCAGAAGCTTTGGGCCCACCCCGAATTGGTTATTTATTTCTAAGTCCTTTACTCTGAAAAATCAAGATTATGAAGAAAAGCACTGAACCTGGAGCTTCTTGAGGTTCAAGGGTGTATACTATAGCCAAAAAGCTAGTAGGTTGTAGAACTGGCTGGGCCAGAAGCACCACAGCTGGAGCACCACTTAGTCAGGGCATTCACAGGACAGGAAGGAAACAGTTTCCTAAGAGCTGTTATTTGGTGACCTGAACCTTCATGAAATGTGGCAGTCCTCTTTGTAACCATGAACCACAGGCATGTGCTGCAGGTGTTGCTGTGGTTTTTTTTTTTTTTTTTTTTTTTTTTTTTACCATGGATCAAACTTGGGACCTTGCACTTGCAAGGCAGGGGTGGTGCTACTACATTCGTCCCCATCTTGCTTTGCTTTTTAAAGTATTTGTTTTTAGGATCTTCATGGAACTTAGTATTTTTTAAAATACATTTAACTATATCTGTGAATGAGGAGCTGCTGTTACAGTGATGGCATGAGTGTCTTGCAACAGAAATCAGGAGGTCTTTATATGGACCCCTCTGTCTGTGTGGCCTTGGGCAGGTTCCTTCTTCTGCCCAAGTCTCTTTCCTTCATTTCCTTTATGGCTTTTTTCTACTCTGAAAGTTTGTGGATGGAGGATTTAGCAAGCATCTCATGAGCTGAAGCGGACTTCCTGGCTGGGAACTTGGCTGCTGGGTGTGAGAGAAGTAGGGTGTAGAGTGCTTTATGGGTGTAGTTGGAAGATGCTGTGGGGGTGGGGCAGGACTAGGTGTGTGTGGATTTCTTGTCTTGCTGCCACCCTATTCCCCTGCAGTGTTGTGATGTGAGTGCAGCAAGCACTTCCCTTTGTATCCTACGTGCAACATGTAGTTTGTCTTCCCTTCGTCACAGATGCCTCCTGTGCCTTCCTGCTTGGACAGGTCTTTCCTGCCTTGAGCAGGGGAATGCAGTAGGTTCCGATCCGGAAGCTGAGTTTGTTCTGCTGTTGGCTCAGTCATGCCTTCCTCTGACATCATATCTTCCTGGGATGCCTGCCTTCTTCACAGCAGAATCTTGAGCTTTCTGGATACTTGTGGTTAGTAGAATTATTAAAGATGAGTTGCAGTCCAAAATAAAATCTCACTCTAATTTGCATGCCACATCTCACTCCCCAGCTCAAATTTAGAGAGCACACTGTTCGCCCCTTTCCTTGCTTAGGCTTCCTGTTTTAGCTTTTTCCATAACCGTACACAGGAAGGAACAGAGAAGGGGACAGAACTTTTGCTCATCTGGAGTGTAATGTTGGTCCCTCTTGGCTACTCACAGTTATAATGTGTGTCCAGAAAGCAGCTCCTCTGGTCGCATCCTGTGTGGTGTGTGATGCCTTCAGTTCTGGGAGTCCCTCTACTGTTGTTCCCTGATGTAGCTTGTGAATCTGTGGCTGACGGGAAGTCTCCCGCCCCTAAAAGCTGCTCCCCACAGTATTCCATTGAGACTCATATCTCCCTGCTGCCCTCTTCCATCCATTTTCGGCAGGGACCTTTCAAGATGATTTCAGACCAGCAACCTTCCTGAGGCCTCTTGGCCCAGGGAAGCCATGTCTGTAGTTTGCTTCATCCTGCAGGTATTGGCTGTATTCACCACTGCCCTGCTCACCTGCCAGCCAAGGACCTGGGACAACTTCCTCCTATACCTGTCAGACTGCTGTACAAGAGCTCCCTTGGGCCCCTGGGGTGTAGCACAAAACAGACAATTGGCATTTGGCTGTGATGGACAGAGACATCAGTTCTTTTTTTTTTTTTTTTTTTTCCCCAGCTTTAATTGAGTTTATTGGTACATTTTAGGGATACAGTAGTTACATTCATTGTTGGGATCTTGTACCTCTACATGACAGGTCTTGATTCTCATTTTTTCCCCTTACCCCTGCCCTCCCTTCATGTCAGTTCTTTATTACAGACTATGAAGCTTTAATCGCAGGGCAGGATTGTGGGAGAATAGAAATTGTTATCTTTTAGAAGATTCCATTGAAACCCTACCCCATCTATATTAAAGTCAATTGTGAGCATTTGAGGGGGCAGAAAACCTAAAGAAGTCAGGCATGTTGAGACATTTCTCCCAGCAGAGGGTGCTATAGCATGAAAATTGTAGAGGTGCGTACAATCACTTCAGAATGGATCTAGAAAATGCCCAGCTTCTGTGTGATTAGAAAACTGAATCCTCCTTCTGAGCACCTAATTCTGTTATATGTAACTCTTGGAAAAGTTGTCTTTTAACATAAGTCCTAAAGCTTAATATCTGTCACATATCGCCATAAGCCCCTTTTATATATTATTTATGATTCCTAGTAATTAATGCATAAGTATGTACATAATCATTTGTAGTACACATATGTTAACAGCCCAACACTTGACTGACAGGAGGCACTCCTCCGTAAATGTTAACTGTCTTATCTTTCCCCACTTGCCTTGCTTGAGGCCATGTGACGACCTCACAATCTAAAAAGGCCAGGACTATTTCTGAGGAGCTCTGCCTCCTCTGCCCCTGACTTGGTTTTGTTTTTATGTTTTTGTTTTGAGACAGGGTCTTGCTATGTAGTTCAGGCTGGCCTTGAACTCATTACATATCCCAGGCTGGTTGGAGCAGTAATCATTCATCAGTGTTCTTCCTAATCATCACAATTCATGCCTTGATGCCCACATTACTTGATACGCCCTTGCCCTGTGTCCACTGTGAGCTTCCCTTTTGTTAGCACTGCCTGCTGTGATACTATCCATCATGCTGGTTAGACTGTGGGGACATCTCTACGGTGTGGTTGAGAAGGCAGAAAAGCCAGGAAGCCAAACAGAGACCTACCTGTGGGTAGAGCAAGAAGGTTCTGCAGCTGGATCGAGCAGCTATTTTTATAGTACAGAGTGAGTATCTCTCATCCAAAATGCTTGAGACCAGAAGTTTTTCAGATTTTGGAATTGTTTTTCAGATTGTGTAATGTTTGCATATGTGTAATGAGCTTCCTTGGAAATGAGACCCATTCTGGACACAAAGTTCATTTGTCTTTCCTATATATCTTCATAGCCTGAATATTATGCGGTATTTTTTGTGTGCCTACATTTTGACTGCAAATGAGGTCAGCTGTAGAATTTTACGACTCTGGGTCATGTTGGTACTTAAAAATATCAGAGTTTGAATTTTTGGGTTAGAGATTCCCAACCTGCAGTAATGCTAGATTTTCCAGTTGGTCATTTTCTCACCTGAACCATTTTATTTCTCAGTAAGGGAGAAAAGAAAACAGATCGTTGAATAACCAAGCTTATCTGCCAGAGAGAAATGTTAATGGCCATATCTTATCAAGACCTAGCTGATTTCTTTTATTTATTTTTATTTTTATTTTATTTTTGGTACCAGGGATTGAACTCAGAACCTTGTGCTTGTGAGGCAGATGACAAAACCACTGAGCTAAATCCCTGGCCCATAATTTCTTTTATTTTGAAAGAGATTTTTGTTTATGGCATATCAAGCAACATGCCAAATGATATTTGGTTGATTTCTTTTTTTCCTTATTACTGTTCTACCACCTCATACTAGGAAAGCAGGCTGATTTTGTTTAATGACTGCCTATTAGAAATGTTTAGGTTAACACTTAAACACGTGTGTGTATAGCTGCTTCTGCCCTTGTTTTACAGACTCTTTATCTCTTGCTTTACTGCAAATCCATAAATGAGTCTCATCTATGAAAAGTCATCATTGTAGGTGATTAGTTTGACATTTAAAATGTTTTCTAAATTGTTAGAAACATACTATTAATGGGATGTTTTTATGATTCGCAACTACTATGAAAGGAATCAAAAGACGCTATAAAATTGAATGAAGTTTCCTGCTCTGAGAGGAACGCGATTAACTCTCAAAGCTATTAAAATTCATTTTCATTCCTTTTGTTGATTTCCAGGACAATTTCAAGTGTTACTGCTTTTTAGTGCATTTTTTAAATATACAATTAGTTCTTTTATTACAACATGTAAAAGAAAGTGCTCTCCCCAACTTGAAGTGCAAGTAGATTCAAGTTACAAAAAAAACTTTATTCGTCTTCTTTTCTGAGTAGATAAAGTTATGTATATTAAAGAAATTTCATGTCCATGGAGATTTAGTTATTAGCACAAGGCCACATGACTCTGAAATTCAACATAAAACAGTTTATGATAACATGTCTGAAGAAAGTCCAGTGCTTCCGTGTACGTATAAACATTAGTCCTGTTGTTTTGAAGGGTAAATAACTCTTAGATAAACAATTGGAACTTTAAGATGTTAAACACTTTTCTGTTATCTCTTAACCAGAGATGCTTATTTAAGTTGTTTGAAAAGCCCACTTATCCTTATCATAATATAATATTGGACCTGAATTAAAGCCAGGTTAATCAGCTTTAAAAGTTTTATTTTGGTAGTAATCAAAATAGTAATACAGGTTTATTGTTTATAATATACAAAAGTCCCATTCTCCAGAGAAACTATTATTGATAGATTAGTAACTGTCCACATGCACACAGATTCATGTGTGTTACTGATACACACATCAGTCACATTACCTAAGAGTCCTGCTGATGACCTCCGGTAAAATGTAGTAACTGTTTTTTTTTTTTTTTTGGTACCGGGGATGGAGCTCAGGACCTTGTGCTTGTGAGGCAGGCGGCAGCTCCACTGAGATAAATCCCTGGCCCAAAATGTAGTATCTTGACCAAGGCTCTGGTCTTACAAATCACCATCGCACTACCTGAGGCATTAACTGAAGACATTTTATGAAACCATATATTTGGTACTAGATTTCCTTGGTTGCTTAGTTCTCTAAATTCTGTGCTTTTTCAGTTGAGGGGTTTGTAGGAGTATTCCTGTATACAAGAAGTCGCCTGAATTATGTGTTGGACCAGCACATGTGAGCCTAACAGAATAAAGCATAAAACACATAGTCTAGTTGTTTGAGTGATGTTTAGCAAAGGTTTTTGTTTTCGTTTTTGGCAAGTAGAGTAGTGTCACTGTAGCTTGATATCACAGTTTACACAATTTGTTAATGCATTAATATGACTTTCTTATTGAAAGTCTAAGTACAATACCCCCATAAATTTGTGCTATAAATGAGTATGGCAGTAGTTATTGACGTTTTCTAAAATAGAAGCCGAAACTTCTTAAGGCTTCTGAGGTTAACATAAAATATGCTAAGGTAGGAATCACAAAAAGTGGAAGAAACACTTCTTTCCCCATTCCTCTGACTTCCCTACAGAGGAATTTTTCTTGGTTACAGTTTCCTGATGGATAGACATGAGCGGTTGGAAGTTTACACCTTAGCTGATTCACAGCCTTGAGCCACATTCTTGAGTGTGCAGCTTGTTAGCAATAAAGTTGACGCCGTGTTCTCCATCTGCTGATTTTTGTTTCTTTTCTAGTTGATTCAGATATCAGGTTGGGAGAAATGTACTGCTTGGGCCTGCCAGGAGACTGGGTGAAAGAACAGTAGCTGTGGACCTTGCTATTCTACACACTGCATATCTCCAGGGTATTGTTGATACACACACGCTGTCTTGGGTCAGGTGCCCTGGAAGTCAGAGACTGTGGTAGAAATTTGTATGCCAGAACTTAATGAGAGTACTTTCGAAATGTCTGCCTTGCTGGCGACTGAAGGCAAAAGAGGGACAAGTGGAGTTGAGATGCAGTCCTCAGCCAGTCCTGCAGTAGGCTTGGGCAAGGTTTGCCCTTCAGCCTTGTCCTACCTAGGGGAAGAAGAAGAGTCTGGGCCTTCATGGCCCTGCATAACCAGTCACTCTGTGTGGTGAAAGAATGCATGACCTCAGAGGACAAGTCCTGGAAAGGTTCTCAGCTGGGAGCTGTCTGCTCCAGCACCGAGTAGAGAGTGAAAGCTTCAGTCCTCGAGGGACCAAAGCATCCAGTACATAGACTGATGTCTGCCAGTGAGATGTACATTTGAGAATGAGTGCATGTAGCTTGAGTATTTGTTAGATAGCCGTCCGAACCAGAAGCCAGAATAGCCCAGCAGTTGTAAGAGTGGAAAATTTCGAGCAGCTGCTTTTAGGAGCATTCTCTCTCTCCTTTAAGAGTCATTTGGGGGCCATTCTTTCCCAGACGCCTTCTCAATTATCAGTTTTCTTTCCAGCACTCTTCCCTGTTAGACACTCCTTTCTGGTTAGAGGCATCATGCTTTATACTTTTTGCTACTGATGTTCTATACTAAGGAGGATTCTTTGTGTTCGTCTGTTTCTGCCACCTTCTCATGAATTCTTGAAGGCCTTGCCCTATTATTGATCTGTGTATTCAAGAACATAGTTCAATAGCCGTCACCTCAATACATAGATGTTGGTTAACAGCCTCAGCCCTGACTGCCCCAAATAGTGGACAGCCGTGTTTGGTAGCACATCTTCAGGAGAGGAGATGGAAAGTTGGCTGAAACCTAGATTATCTTGTTAAAACCAGCTGCTTTCGGGTTAGAAGCCGCATCTTAGGCAAAGAAATATTCTTAAGTTATCGAAAGGCTTTTGTCATTGAACTTCTCTCTACTGTTTAGCTCATTTGGTGAACAGGACTGGACCACCCAGAAGACAGTGACTAATGGTATATCCAAGTAGCCTTAACCAAAGCAAACTGAGTGGCTTTGGCTTTCCCTTTTCACTCAGGACCCAAATGCTATTCCAGTGCTAAGAGAAGGTAAGTTTGAGGGAAATCTGCCAAGGAAGAGGAGCCAAGGAAAGTGTTGCTGTCTAAGAAGTTTGCTCGTCCCACTCCGGAAGTTAGGACATTCTGACACCAATAGGGCCAGGAACAAGGCTGGTGGCTTTGGTCTGTCTCTCCTCTCCTCCCCTACCCTTCCATTTTTCTGGCTATAGATCAAGAAAAGCTAAGTATCAGTGAATTTTCAAATGGTTTTTAGCCCATCTGTAGCTCTGTCCAAATACTTTTTATCAATAGAGATGTTAGTTCTTTCTTAACGTTTCGTAATTGTAGTCAGTATTTTGTCATCCAGATGGCTTCACAGAATTAGATTGCCAAAGTAACTTGTATGTTCAAAATTGACAGTAATAAGAATGGTAAAGAGTTTTGCTTTCATTCTTATGAATAGTATCAAGACTACAAGTAATGGATTTAATATTGACAAATGTCAAGATTTTGTTCCTAGTAATTAGAATTTTGTTTTTGTTAATGTTGTATTTGCATAATGGTAAATGTTCATGAAATAAAGTGATTCTGGCTGAAGGAAAATTTGCTTACCATGATATTAGACATAAAGTGGAAGAAAGGTATGAAAAGGACAAATTTAGGAATTATGTATTTCGTAAGTGCTCAGGCTAATGTTACTGCAACTCTGTTGCACAAAATCAGTGTTGTGCATCAGATTAATTGCTTTCAGAAAGCACAGTTATTTTAACTGCTTTAATATTGCCTTTAAGTAATAATTTTTAAAAGTGGAATTTATGGTGTTTTATAAAGGCCCGAGGGCCCTTGGGTCTCCTGCTTTTCTGTTTTCCCTTTCAGGAATCACTTAAGATTCAAAAGTCCTCCTCAACAACGGGATTTTTATCTTCCCTTCTCAATGACTTTTATAAATCATCTTTAAAATTGCCTTGAACTACTTTAGCAGTGCGAAGCTCTCACTAAGTGTCAACAATTAAATTCTAGAGAGAAAAGATGCTATTCCTAATTTTACATTTTGGGACTGATCGCTTATAAATGATTTTGAGATTTGAGATCTTGTGCATTTGAAAATCTATCGATATCTCTAGCAAATTTTAGTGGCCATGGAACATCTCCAGAGTGTGATGATGATAAGAGTTGAAGGAAAGGAGAATCTTTTCGTTGGCATTCCAGTGGAAGTGTACCTTGGGCCATCTGGCCTGAGAGTAAATATAAACTGTTACAATTTTTAATCCAGCCAGAAATGCTGAGGAGAGCTCATTAGATGTACTTGGGAGCAGCTGCTGTTGAAGGTGGTTGTGGTTCTTTCTGTTGACTAAATCACTACAAATGAATTAGCTATCATTTATGATAGATGTAGCCTGCATTTTAAGCCCTAAACTCTACAGACTCTTTTTAATAGACAACAGAAGAAAAGAAAAAAGCTGAGAACAAGAGTATAAAGTATTCTTCATGAGGCTGCTTTTGATTATATTTAATGAAATTATAATAGTGATGTTGCTGATACTCTTAGGACAGTTAAAAGAGAAAGTAGAATGAAAATTATAAGCATTGATTTATTAGCTATGATAGTAAAAGCTTAAGGAAAATAAAATGTATAACTCCAAATCAAAGGAAGGAAAAATATTTCTAAAGAAATTTATCTTGATACAGGGTTGGGGATGTAGCTCAGTAGTAGAGTGTATATTTAGCATGTGCAAGGCCCTGGGCTCAGTCCTTAGCGCGCGCATGCGCACATGCACACACACACACACACACACACACACACACACAGAGAAATTGATATTGATACAATAAATAGGAAAGGAGATGGGAAAAAATGGTGAATAGAACATTCAAAATTACTAGTGTGGAAGCCGATACATTAGTGATAACAATTAATGGACAAAACAGAGATTCTTAGGTTGGTTCTAAAATCGAGTTGCTTTAAAAGCCAGAAGTGGTGGTGCATGCCTGTAATCCCATCACTCAGGAGGCTGAGGCAGGAGGTTCGCTGGGAGTTCGAGACCAGCCTGGGCTACATAGTGAGTTTCAGGTCAGTCTCAACAACATAGTGAGACCCTGTCTCAAAAAACCAAACCAAACCAAAACAAAACAAAACCCCAAAAATAAATAAATAAATGCATTTGTTTGTAAAAGACCTACTTAAAACATGATGACATATTTTTTTCATTAAGTTTATTGGTGCATTCATTTTAGATAAGCATTATGATTGCATTCATCATTAGGAATTTGTACCTGTACGTGACATATCTTGGTTCTTATTTTTTCCTACCCCACTTACCTCCCTTCAACACCTTTCACTCCTCCCTATATGCATAAGCTTTGTTTCAATTTTTTCCTTTTTTTTCTCTCCTCATCTCCTTCCTCTTTGAACATTTTCTTCTTATGTTACAATTTCTATTACACATTTTGGTCCTCGTTTATACTTTCAGTTTCTCATACCAGAAAAACAATTTGGGATTTACACACATGTCGTATTTATTTCACTTAAGAGCATGGCTTCAAGATGTACCCATTTAGCTATAAATAGCTCCAATTTACGTTTCTGTATGAGTAGTACTCCATTCTGTTAAAAAAAATAAATAAACCCACACCTTTATCCAGTCCTCATTCAGTGAGCATTTGGGTTGTTTCCAAGATTTAGTTAATACATACTGTGCTGCTATGTGGTGGTCCAGCCGTCACAACACGAACATGCCCGAGTCGGGGAGTGAGGATTGAGAAAGGAAAGAACACTCAAACCTGAGCGGAGACGAAGAGAAGTCTGATTTATTTCACAGAAACAGCTCCTTTTATAGGTTCACATCAACAGGAAGCACCAAGCAACTATTTGTATCTTTTATGCAAAGACCGGATTGTCTGACTCTTTGCAAAGAACATCAGATCTTTGGCTGTCTCCTTGAGTTTCTTCCGTTGCAGCAACAAGTTTAACAAGCAGAGTCCTAGAATGTTACAGATTGTATCAATGCCTTGAGTGTAGAGGTGAAGAAGTTTCCTTTTAAATGTCAAACTCCTAGAGGGCCATGGCTGGGCTCCCACATATCCCCCTTTTTATTATATTTAGAGCAAGGGACTTTCCCAGCTCAGCAGAAAGACTGTGCCTGTCTTAGGTGAGAAATGTCCAGAGAAATCCCTTACCCGTCATCAAGCCATGAGAATTCTGATACTCATGCTCTGTCTTAGGTTGGATATTTCTCTACACTTCTCTTACCCGTCTTTGACTACCAGCCTCTGCAGGGGTTAGATCATAGGTTGTGGAGGCTTGACATGTAGATTTCTCTACCTCTATCAACATCTGTAACCCTTGATCCTCATACTAGGACTCATTAATTGTTACAAACAT
>NW_022900926.1:75396383-75409155 GCF_012274545.1 Fukomys damarensis
TTTTTGACGAGATCTCCTTTTATTCTTTATCCAGCGGTGTCCTTCACTGAATCCCTCGATACTCAGGTCCCTGTTCGGGCGCCACTTGTGGCTGTCCAGCCGTCACAACACGAACATGCCCGAGTCGGGGAGTGAGGATTGAGAAAGGAAAGAACACTCAAACCTGAGCGGAGACGAAGAGAAGTCTGATTTATTTCACAGAAACAGCTCCTTTTATAGGTTCACATCAACAGGAAGCACCAAGCAACTATTTGTATCTTTTATGCAAAGACCGGATTGTCTGACTCTTTGCAAAGAACATCAGATCTTTGGCTGTCTCCTTGAGTTTCTTCCGTTGCAGCAACAAGTTTAACAAGCAGAGTCCTAGAATGTTACAGATTGTATCAATGCCTTGAGTGTAGAGGTGAAGAAGTTTCCTTTTAAATGTCAAACTCCTAGAGGGCCATGGCCGGGCTCCCACACTGCTATAAACATGGGTGTGCGTATATTGCTGTGGTGTGATGCTTTTAAGTCTTTTGGAAACATTCCTAGAAGGGGAATAACTGGCTCAAATGGGACCACTAATCCTAGCTTTTTGCGTTATCTCCACACTGATTTCCACAGCAGTCGCACCGGTCTACACTTCCACCTTCAGTGGAGAAGGGATCCTTTTTCCCCCCACATCCCCACAAGCATTTGTTATTGGTTGGTTTCTTGGTAGCAGCCATTCTTTCTGGAGTGAGATGGAATCTCAGCATTGTTTTCATTTGCATCTCTTCAATGACCAGTGATGTTGAACATATTTTCATATGTTTATTTACTGAGAAAGTGTACTTCTTCATCTGAGAAATGTCTATTTCAGATGCCCATTTTTGGATTGGATCTTTAAATTTTGGGGATTTGATTTTTTAACTTCTTTGTATATTCTACATAGCAGTCCTTTGTCTGAACAGCTGGTAAAAATTTTTTCCCACTCTGTGGGTTGTCTCTTCACGCTCTTGGTGGTTTCTCTTGCCGTACAGAAGCTTTTTAGTAAGATGAGTGCCCAGTTGTTGATTCTTTGTGCTAGATCCCATGTGGCTGAGATTTTGTTCATAAAATCTTTTCCTACACCCATATCTTCCAGAGTTCTACCTAACTTATCTTCCAGCAGATTTAGTGTTTCTATTTTATTATTTAGATTTTTGATCCATTTCGATTTTAGTTTAGTGTATGGTGAAAGATATCGCCCTAATTTTAATCTTTGGCAAGTTGAAATGCAGATTTTCCAGCACTGTTTATTAAAGAAGCTATCTTTCCTCCAGTGAGGGTATTTGCCTCCTTTGTCAAAGACGAGGTGGCTAAGTATGTCTGGAGTTGTTTCTGCATCTTCTAATCTGGTCCAGTGATCTTCAGGTCTGTTCAGGAGAATGTTATTCAATTTCCATGTGATTATGGAGTTCTTGTGGAATTGGTTTTGTTTTGTTTTTGTTTTTTCTTTTGCTTTTGATCTCCAATTTCATTGTGCTATGGTCTGCCAGTATTCAGGGTGTGACTTCCATTCCTTTGCATTTACTTAAGCATGTTCTGTGAGCTAGCATGTGATCTATTTTGGAGAATGACCAGTATGCAGTTGAGAAGAATGTGTATTCTGATGTGGGGTAGAACACTCTGCAGACTTTTACTAAGTCCATTTGTTCAGAAGTTTGGTTCAATTCTAATTCTTCATTGTTGATTTTTTTTTTTTGGTCTAGTTTATCTATTTATTTATTCATATTTCTTTAGTAGCTGCTGGATTAATTACTCATGGTCCTGTGCTATTTTTAAGAAATCTCTGCAGTCCTGTCTTCTCTGTCTGATATTATGTCTTTACATGGGCTCTTTATGCTACATATACTTTCAGTGAAGTTTTTAATCTAGGATATCTGTTTGAATCTGCTTTATGGGTTCTATTTCTTTCCTATGCTGGGCATTCATGGTTTCCATCATAGTCCTGAGCTCCTCTATATTTTTATCTGTTTCTGTTCTAGAGTCTCTAACTGTATCCTTCATTTTGGTCACCACTCTGTAGTTATCTGGGAAGTTATTTTTCCTTTCACTTTTTTCTGTTCATCTGTTTTATTTCTCTTCTAATCAGTTCAAAAGTCCAGATGGTTGACTTTCAAGTTGTTCAACCTTACTGCCCCTGGATTTGCCTTTGGTGAGCTGGAAGTCTAGATTTGTGTTTCGTTTGGGTGTCTTCTCATCTTTATTTTTTTGTTATTGATATTTTTGGTTTCATTCTTGATTTGGTCTTTGGGTTTTGAGTCTATAGTGACCCTTAGGCAATCTCAGTTTTGGTATATCAGGAGGGACCACTAATTAGAACAATCACACCACCTTGGCCAGAGTAATACAGTCAGCATCAACAATAGCATCAAACACAGCTTAGAAAATGACAAATTGTCATAATTATTAATCTGTAAGCTTTAACCACATGAACTAGACTTGTGATTATATATCAAAGTCAAGGGCCCACCAGAAATATGTTTGCAGAAAATGAACCCTTCAATATAGTGAATTTACCCTCCAGGAAGAAGACTTAGAAGGAGTTGGTGGGGTAGTGAAATAGCAGGCAAGGGAAAGTTTAAAAGTAAGGCTAGGTGACCCAGGAAGATAAACTGTTGAAGCTAGGAGGAAAAGAAGGAAGGAACAAAAACAAGAACAGAATGAACTAACAGCAATAGGAAAACTAGAAACTATTATGCTCTTATAAAAAATAATAATCAAGAAAAAAAGACAAAAACAGGAATAGGAAAGGAGAGAAATGAAGAAGACAAGAAGAGAAAAAGACAAAGGAAAAAAAAAAGTCCCCTTCAAGGTATGTCTCTGCTGTCACTGGTGGACAACATGGGCTGCAGCGTGTATGATCCTAGTTGATTATTCTCAGTGAGAGTCCACTGGCTCAAGTTGGTTTCTGGCTGCGAGGCCAGAGTGGAGCTTCCTGACCTCTGAGGGTTTGAACTCGGCACAATTCTCTTGCAGGTTGGAGCCATCCCTCCTCCACAGCAAGTCTGTGTTCTGGTAGGAGGTGCTGATGCCAACCACTCACCAACCGCTGTAGTCTGCTGGGTCTTTATTACAGTGACGCTCATTGCTTTCCTCGTAGGCTTCAATTCTCAACAACCAACCTTGGAGAGGCCCTCTCTCTACTGCTCACCACTCCACCATCTTTCCAAGCTCAGAGTTATGGTCCTTCTGCTCTCCTGTTGTTTGGATCTGGCCAGTTGGCATAGGTGGTTGGCACCTGACATATTTTCATTTTGTGCTGTCATTATAACTGGAATAGATAAGTCCTTTTGCCATATACAGTTTGGTGCTTTGTCTATTACATATGGTTTTCTATTATTGGTCTACAGGTATCATAGGACTGATCCATGTCTTGCAGTCCACCTCTCTGCTTAAAGGTAGATTGCATTCTCACTAAACTAAAGATCCAAAGAGACTGAAGCCACTGGAGTTTGTAGGTCAGAGTTCCAGAGAAAGGAACTACCTCCTGAGAGTCCCAGAAATCTTCCTCAGGTCACCTCACGTGTTTTGGCTATTAGTGTGTGAGTTGGATGAGATTACATGATTCAGGTTAATATCCAGGGAACTATGAACTGACAGTTACTAAGGGTTTGACAAGGCCTAGAGACTCACTTTTTGACCAGAGTGAAAAGACCTTGTGAATTCTCTGGCTATTCAACGGACATCCAAGAGAGGCCAAACCTTTGTTGAAGAGCTCTAGACCATAAGCCAACCTTAAGGATCTGGCTGATGTACTGACCGTTCATTGCTTCAAAAGGTTTTACAGACAGATTAGAAAGAAAAAAATCCAGACAGAATGCCCAGAATGGAGGTATAATGAAACAGAAAAGTATAATTTATAACCAGGAGAAAAATTAGACATTGGAAATAGATACATAAATGACAGAGCTAACATACAAGGGCTTTTTATAAAGTTATTATTAAAATTTTAAAGGTTTTTATAAAATGTTAATATAATAGAGAAAGATACAAAATGAACCACTATAGATACAGCCTTCTATAGAGTAAAAATTTTTAAATGAAAAATTTTCTTTATAATCTCAATATCAGTTTAGATACTATTAAAGAAAATATCAATGAATTTAAAGACAGGGCTGTTGAAACTAAATCACAAAGAGCAAAAAGACTGAAACAAATGTGAATAATATCTCTGTTGACCTGTGAGACAGTAATAGTAACTGTTTGAAGTACTAGATTGGGGGTAAGGGAAAGAAAAATATATATAAGAAAAAATATCCCAGAAATATTATAAATCTGTTGCCATATACAAACCCACCAATTCAAGAAACCCAGCAAATCTCACGTAGGCTAACAAAGCCCATTATAATCAATTTAGAGGGGTAAAAAAAACAAGAAAATATGAAAAGCAGCCAGAGTAGAGAACACACGTTACAAACGGGGAAAGAAAGATAAATGGCAGTGCCTTCTCATCTAAAATAGTGCATGTCAGAAAATAGTGGAAAAGATTTTCTTAATGGGGCTACTTGAGTGCTGTAAATAAAACTATACACGCTTCCCACGCCTCCTGTCTCCCTTACCTTAACCTAATAGTGATCCCTATGACATTTATCATCATATAATAGATTGCACACCATATTTGTGTTTGTATCCTTTGTTAGATGTAACCTTTTCCCTGAGTTGTTCCTTGGTATCTTAATTTAACATCTGGAAACATCTTTCACATAATAGCTATGTACTTACCAAATAATCTGTTGAATAAGCAAATGAGTAAACAACAGTTGTTAGTATGTTAGGATTCTCCAGAAAAAAAGAAACAACAGAGAAGAGGAGGGTGCATGTACTTATAAAATAAAGACAGAGGAGTTTAAGGAATTGACTGATGGTTCTAGAGGTTTGGGAACTCTTGCCAGGCTGGAGACCCAGGGAAGAACTGGTTGGTTGAGTTCAAAAGGCAGTTCTGCTGGCTGAATTCCTTCCTTGTTTGGGGAAGGTTTGCCTTTGTTCTATTAAGGCCTTCAGCTGATTGAATGAGGACTATGTACATTGTGGAGGAAAATCTGCTTTATTCTAAGTGCACTCATTTAAGTATAATCTCATCTTAAAAATACCAAAACCATCTTGAATAATGTTTAACCAAATACCTGGGCACTGTGACCTATTCAGGTTGACATAAAGCTAACCATAATAAGGTTGTTGAAAAACAAATTCTCATACACTGCCACTGGGTAACAGGGGAGGTTGGTAAACTACTAAAAATGTTGAATATGTGCATATCTTACCAAGCAGTTTTACTTCTATTTCTATATGCTAGGAAGAACTTCAGGTTTCAAATAAGCATGTTCAATAATTTCGTAAAGAAAAATGTCATAGGGAATAATGTAAATGTATAACTGTGGGAGAAAGGATCAATTGTGATATATATATTCCTGGATGGAGCTAGTGTACAGTGATTACAGCAAAGTAGATTTACATATATCAACATAACTATAAAAGTTACTGAATGCAAAAAGTTGCAAAAGTATACATAGATTAATAGCACTTACCAGTTTTAATAATGCAGAACAATATATTGTTTGTTGCATTGGATTTTTGTTATGATTCTTTTTGCTATCTAAGGTTCTGCTGTTTCATGCTAAAGAATGTCCAGAAGCACAGGCCTTTAAACTCTGAGATTTTATGGCACTGGTGACTAAAGATACATGTAGAATTGTTCAGCAGAAACTTGTTAATGTAGCCAGTCTGAAACAAAGTGAACACTCACTGTTAATTCCTACTCATTTAGAATGCTAATTTTAAAAATAGGTAATCCACGAACAAACATGTACTTCAAGGATGTGGATGTTCAGAGTGACCATTTGCATATATTCCTATTTTAGATGAATTAAAATAAAAATCACGTTGAAGCCATCATGACATTCCGTTGTACTTATGGATTTTTTTTAACTTAAATAACTTGCTGTATATTTATTTCTTCAGCTGTGATGATTAAGAGAGAAATAAGTTGAAATTTATGTTCTTTTTATTAAGTTTCTCATCAGATCATAAGTTTGGAGTAAAGACACTACATTTGAAGTTAACCTTTTTGGGGGGTGGCGGAGCAGGGTCTCACTGTGTATTCCAGCCTGGCCTTAAACTGACTCTATATCCTGGACTGGCCACAAATTCATGGTAGTCCTGCCTCAGCCTCCCAAGGGCTAGATTACAGGCGTGCACTACCACACCCAGCATCCTTAATTTTTTACTTAATATTTAACAGCCTTCTCACAGAACATCGAATGAGACCCCTGCGCTGTTTTTCTCTCTCCTTCACAGTTATCTGATGATGGTCGCTATGTCTTATTATCAATAAGGGAAGGATGTGATCCAGTAAACCGACTCTGGTACTGTGACCTACAGCAAGAATCCAATGGCATCACTGGTAAGTTATTTTTTGGACATAGATTCCTGTGTCCATTCCTGGAAGTGCCATTAAAAAGCAGTTATTTGGTCTTTTGATTGATTTCCGAAGAAACTGTCTTCCATTCTACCACATCATCTCAGTTATTATGATCTTTTCCCTTTCACTACTGTTCCATGGAATGAGAAAAAAATTGGAGGAAGCCAACTCTTAGCTTTGCATTTTCTCTAAATTGAAGTTAAACATATTTTCTGTCCTGGAGTGTGAAAATATCCTGTGCATATTGCAGATGAGAAGTGTTAAGAAGCTGGCGCATTTACAACTGTCTAGATATAATGGAACAAACTGTCACAGGAAAGGAATTATTAGACCAGTGAGAATTTACAGATTAACAGGTAATCATACAACTGTTTAGTACTGAGCTAGATACCCTGTAACAGCCTGGTTTTCTTCCTGAAGCCGTTTGTGTCACCGTGGTGAACATAAAACCAGCCAGCTACAAAATCTGAAGGTGCTCATTTTAAAAATGTAATCTTCCAGCATCTCTATGGTATCAACATTGGCATCAAGCATGAAAGCTTTTCAGATGCACAGTTTATTATGCCAATGATCCTAGGCCCTGAAACTGTCAAATAGGCTGACACCCAGATAAGGACATGAAATTAATTATACCATGGCCCGATTAATGTAAAAATAAGTATATTTTAGAGGTACTTGGCACAGATTTCTAAATATACAATACAGAGTGCATTTCATAATAATTTGGATACCTTGTTATTCATATCTAATCTATATTTTGTGAAAGTATTTACTTGTGATCAGCATTGTATTTTTCAATTTGAGACAAATTTACATGCTAACATTCTGAGATGTTACACAGCACCATTCACACATATAGGAGGGTGGAGTCCATTTTTATTCTGGTGTTAAAGGTATATCCATTTAATAAAGCTATGTACAGTGGTACTACGGTTCATGGAAGCTTTTGTTTGTGGACAGTTGGTTCACAGACAAAAGCATTTGGCCAAATTTTGTTTTTGTTTGTCAACTCTGCATCGGATGATGAATACAACCACAACTATCTTTCCTGCACAAACACGAATGCACCTTCTTTTCCAGAATCATGGAATGAATTAAATGCGTGAACTGAGACACCACTGTATTTTCTTCTATTAAAAAGATGTCAGGCAGGTTGGGGATTTAGTTCATTGGTGCTACCACCTGCCTAACAAGCGCAGGTCCTGAGTTTGATTTTTAAAAAAAAGATCTCAGGAAAACTCCACAAACCATAGCAATTTCACGTGCTCTGGGAGAAACAGTCACCTCCCAGGAATTGTTTGGTAGGTCTTTGTAGAACGGGGCAAAATGGAGTCTGAACGGAACTGTGCTGCTTGCTGTCTTGTACACGTTCCTGTGTGGTTCTGAGATGGTAGAAAGGGCTTGTCCTCTCTGCTTTATAAAAAATTCTAATTATAGTGTCCTTACTCGAGAGTAGTGTTTTCATTTTCTGTTTATAAGTTCATTGTGTCTTTAAATTATTAAACCGGATTATATTATTAAAAGATTCAAGTTAAAAAATACAAATTGCTTAGCTTCAAATAAGAAAATTCCATCCATATATTTACATATTGAACTGCTTTTGCTATATCCATGTTAATAAGAGTTTGGAGTCTTTAAAGAAAGAAGCGATAGCAAAACTCAAGGAAGCCTTTGTTTTCTCCTCAATGTCTTAACCCCCCCCCATTTTATTATACAGTGTTAGGGATTAAGAGAAAAGTGTGATACACAGAGATTGAGATTCCCAAAGGAGTGTGCGCAGAGGTGTGCTAGGGCCTCAAAACAAAATTTTACACAGTGCGATTGTGAATGAGAAGTTTCTGACAAACCCTAAATGGCTATCTGAAGATACAGAAGAAAAAAGAAATTTATTTTGTGAACTGCCCGTTCACAACCCAAGTCACGTGCGATCTCATAATAGGTGGGGATCTCTCCCCACCAGCAAGTGTGCAGTTAGTGCTGTAGTAGACGCCAGCTGGATGTCTCCAGTTCAATTCAGTGGCGACACTGTCTACCCCACGAAGGCATCGGATCCCACAGCTAGGGGCTCAGTCCCACTTAACGCTCAGTTACAAGTCCGGGACTCTGAAACCTCTGACTGTTGGCTGCCAAGTGACGTTCCACCACCCCTGCATTGTGAGTGATTAATTTGCTCAGAGAACTTAGGGAAATGCTGTACTTTGATTTCTTAGTTTATTATGTGTTATTTTTAAAGGGCATAAATGAGCAGCCAGGTGAAGAGATACATAGGTGAGGCCTGAAACGGTCCCAAGCGCAGCAGCTTCCGTTCCTGTGGCATTGGGGTGCATGCACCATCCTCCTGCACACCTTCCTGTGAGCCTCTGCTTGTAGGGCTCTCTGAACCCTGTTTTGGGCGGTTTTATGGAGACTCCGACACATAGGCCTGGTTGAAGCCTAGAAAGCTGTGTGGAAATGTGATAGGACAAGATGGATCTGGTCTGATGCATAAGCCAGAGTGGAGAAACTAGCGGGGCCTGTCTGTCCGGATTCTTCTCGGGGAGCCCCTCTGTGCAGCGAAATGAGGGTCTGATGATTAGTGCTCAGAGAACTCTCTTGGCTACCTGCAGGGCAAAGTTGAAGGAAGACGAGAGAGAGTATATGTTCAGTTTCTGTGACCTGCCTTGGAGAAGAGAGATTAGCCTGCCTTGGAGAGAAAAAGGAGCAAGGGCAAAGAGGGCAAGGGAGTTACAGAATTGGATCTGAGACCTAAAATACCTCAACGTTATAACAGAAGCCTATGTTTTTCCTTTGTCCTTCTGTGGAGAGAAAAAGGAGCAAGGGCAAAGAGGGCAAGGGAGTTACAGAATTGGATCTGAGACCTAAACAGAAGCCTATGTTTTTCCTTTGTCCTTCTATAGCTGCTTCAGAAACAAAAACAAAAGGTGAAATACTTTAACCTTAGTACTGCAGTCATTTAGGAAATTGCAGAGGCTAGGGGAATTATAAGCCAGGAACCAAAATATAAATATATAGCACAGCTTAGATGCATTCAGATTGTGATACCTTATTTACAAGGTAAGGCAGGTGGTGACCTGCCTTGTGACTCGGTCTTTCTTTGAGGTACTTGAAGTGGCTTTAATGCAGCTTAAAGTGAATAGGTCAGAACTCGGTAAATGTTAACTATGATTATTTTCCAAGTAATTCATAATCATCTCTCTCTCCCCCTCTTTATCTCCTTCTCCCTATTCCTTTCCCTCTCCCTCTTGCCTGAGGAGCTCTAAGATAACTGTCATGTTTTAAGTTCAGATGCTAGGTCTTGGTGTTAACCTAAATTTATTTGGGTCTGTCCCTCTCTGAGTCATATAGGACCTTACATTTCTTGTTATAGTTATTTCTAGATGTTTATGTTTACAAAGTATTGATGGTTTATGAATGTAAGCATCAGAGTAGCAGAACTGTCAGGAAATATATAGTAAGAGATTTATTGCAAGAAATTAGCTTATGTGATTGTAGGGACCAGTTAGGCAAGCCTGAGATCTGTAGAACAGGTACTCAAGCAGGGCAAAAAAGCTGATGTTATTGTCCACAGGTGACAGTTTCTTCTGTATGGCAGCCTTGAATCTGCCCTTAGAGCTTTGCCACTGTTTGAATCAGTCAGGCCTGCCCAGATTATCAAGGATAATCTCCTTTCTTAAACCAGCTAATTATGGACTTTAATCACATCTACAAAACATCTTCATAGCAGCGACATGTAGATTAGCATTTGATTGATTAACTAGGCACATTAACCTGCAACAATTAAATCATGGAGAGTAAGTAACAAACAAATCTGAGGAAATTAATATAATTTAATTTTTTCATAAGGTTAATAAAGTGATCAGTGTTTGCAGTTTGTTAGGGCATCTGGGAAAATAGGTCATGTCCTGTAGATAAGGAGATAGAGTTGGAAGTGATAATGGTTTTGCAGCTGTTGAGCTCAACCTGGGCCTTTGCCAGTGAGGGTTACTGAGTTCCAGGTACAGTTAGAGGCCTGTCATCTTTTTAAAATTCTGACTTTATCAGGATTAAATTTGTGGATAATGTAAACCTCTGGATAGCAGTGCTGGGATTCTGAAAGCTCTTGATTTTGTAGTGATTGACCCAGTGGCTATCACTTTCACCCTGATGTTGAAAAGTAAGTGAATGGGGCCAGCGATTTAGCTCAGTGGTTCTGTCTCCTGCCTCATAAGCACAAGGTCCCAAGTTCGATCCCTGGTACAAGAAAAAAAGTGATTTACACAGGTCAAGATTAGTGAGATCTCATTTGTTTCTGGATTTGTGGCTGCATCATTTGTGAGTCAGTAGCATGATTATGACTCATAGAGAAAGAAGTTGTCCCTTAGTATCCACGTGGGATTGGTTCCATGACCCCTGCTGGATACCAAAACCCACAGGTGCACAAATCTTTATATAAAATGGCATAGTGCAACATTGCACATAACTTATACACATCCTCCCATATACCTTTAATTATCTCTAGCTTAACCGCTAATACAATGTAAATGCTATATAAATAGTTGCTGTAGTGCAATGTTTAGGGTAAAATGTCAAGAAAAATAAAGTCTATACATGTGAAGTACAGTTTCAGTTTTTTCCTAGTATTTTCAGTCAGGGTGGTTGAATCAGAGATGTGGAGCCAGCAGATCGGGAATGATGACTCTACTGTGTGTGTGCAAAACTAGTGAAGAGATTCAGTAATTTTAGTCTCTAAGCGGGAGACAGCCGGTGGAAATAGTCACGATTAAAACTACTTAGTCTCTTAATTTCATTTAGATGTTATAGGATTGTAATTACAAAGCTTTAAATCAGTTTTGAATTCTAACTTCAGCTCTAAACTAAATAGTTGGTGACCTTGGTTAAGTAGTTTTTTCCCCGCTCCCCAAGATTTCATGTCTGCAAGTGGGGAATTAGAAGTAAAAATGAAAATGCTTAGAAAGGACTAGCAGAATTCCTGGTATTCTCCAGTATTCCTTCTTTCTAGTTTTCCTTTTTTTTTTTTTCTTTTGACTGAGAGGAAATATTTGGAATTACTGCACTTTGCTTTTAGGTAACACAGAAAAGTAGGTTGAAGGCATCTTTTTTTTAAGAAAAATTATCTCGTCAAAACTATTCCACATACAGATTTTAGTGTTAACTTGCTTCTACAAAGCCAAATTCATAATGAAAAAAGTCCTTTAAACATAACAAAAACAGGTATCTTTGCCTTTAGGGGGCGACCATGAGGGAAAAGATCTCATTGTGAGGTTAATAATTGAAAATTCAAGGGCTGCTTACATGCCCAGGTGGTAAAAGTGACTGCTGTCTTCCTGTATCTCCTTATTTGTTCCCAGTTTTGTTGTCCTTTTAAACTGAGGAGAGGGGTAACTAACATTTAACTTAAATGCACTAGTTAACTTAAATGTTGGATGTTAGTCAAGAATGTCCTGTGGCTGAAAATTAAAGCCAATATTATGAAACCTCTACTTTTATATTACTGACATCTGTATTTCTTTTGATAATCTTAAAGCTCTCTACTTTAATTTTAATCTTTTTTTCCTCAAAGGCAAGTAGAATTATCAGCATTTTTATATAAGTTAATTCTTTATTAAGACATTGCAGAATTGCATTCCTTAAAATACTTCCTTAGGTGGCTCTTTTTTAGCATTTCTGTCATCTTTTATCTTCCAAGAAAACCTACCCATGTGCATTTCTAAATGAGAAGCACAAAAAAAGTGGTCAGGAGAAGCAATCCGGTGGTACCTCTATTCACAAACTCAATTCTTTCCATGATTCTCGTGGCAAACCAAACTGGCTATGAACCAAATCAGATTTCCCCAAAGTTCAACAGTGAACCTAAACATTGAATTTGATATGGTTCTTATTCAACTCAATTTTCAACCAGAATTGTGGTACCACCTATATTGTAGAAAAAGCATATAGCGAGAACAAAACCATACAAATAAAGGATGGAAAGATGTTGGGTCCGGTATTTAGCTCAGTTGTACCATGCCTGCCTCACAAGTGCAGGGTTCTGAGTTTGATGCCCAGTATTTAAAAAAAAAAATCTTGAAAGTTAAATGAGATCTCTGCAGAAGCAGATTCATTTTGTCTTTTAAATTTGAACTGCTGATCTTTCCCTTGCTGACCATCCTGCTTGCTGCCTTAAGAGAGTGATGTCTCTCCTGGGACCTTTGCCTCTCTTTGGAGAACCTCATTTCCACCATTCACATTTGCAGTACTCCTAATAAGAATAACCAGAAGACAGGGCAGGGGAGTTAGCTCAGTGGTTCCGCCACCTGCCTCGAAAGCGCAAGGACCTGAGTTCGATACCCAGTACAAAAAAAAAAAAAA
>NW_022900926.1:75409451-75433484 GCF_012274545.1 Fukomys damarensis
AATAAAAAAAAAAAAAAAAAAAAAAAAAAAAAAAAAAAAAAGATTAACAAGAAGACATTTGTTACAGACTGGATCACATCCTTCCCTAGTAGCTGCAGTTGCTGCCTTTCCCCACTGTTTCTGACCAGATCCTAGACAGTGATGGTGAACCTTTTAGAGCGTTCAATGATAACGAACAACCTGCTGGGTACGTGTGCCATCAGCTCACCACCACTGTACTAGGACCGTGCCTGGTGGTCTTATGGTTGATGTGCACCGCTTTTTTCAGATGACTGCACTGATCCTGTAGGGACCTCTGAGTCCAGAGGTCCCTGCCCGATAACTCATCTCCCCTCTGTCCCTGTTAATTTATGTGTGAGCATTTTGAATCTTTACCCCTGTGGCCTCCTAGGTTTATTATTATTACTCTTATTAAATTTTTGTCCTTTGTTAAACCCTGAGAATGTTGAGTTACAGATCCTATTCCTTTCAGTCCTGTACATGTGCTCTATGAGCAGAAGATGTTTGTGCATTTCTTTTTCTGTGGCTTTTGTAAAAATTGAAGATGAAGAAGTATGAAGTTATGATTAAGGCCACCAAAGAAGTGTGACATTTTATTAGTTCTGTAGTAAAAGAGTCAGCTGAGTCTCGATTCCTCTGATCCTTAAAGTGATTGATAACTGAAGATTTGTTGAAATTAATCATTTCAAACCTCGCAAAAAAGTTCTTTTTTTATATTTTCTGTACTTTTCTAAATCAAGACTTTCTTTTGAACTATATAGTATATGTATTTTATATATGCATATATATTTTATACACATACTTTAATAAGTTTGCTATAATTCTATTTTGAATATATAGAATTGCATCCTACATTTAGACTAAATTTAGAATAAATTTCCACTTATTTTCTACCTTATAGTTAAATATCAGGCCTCAGAGCTGATCTTTTCTTCTAAATATGTACATTAATATTAAGTTGACATATTTTAAAAATATAAATATGTTTATGATTACATAAATGTATTTAATTTAGGTGTATGTTTCTAAAAATTTATATTAGAAAAGTAGGAGGTATTACTAACTCCTTTAAAATTTAAATTTGGTTCCGTCTGTTGCCTTTACGTCATAAACACTTGTTTAGAACAAGTGTCATGGTTGTGCCTCAGTCCGAAATCCAGGACTCTGTTTGGATTTAGTTGGGAAATGGATGTGTATCAAGGTCCCACTGTGTGCCCCATGCTCTGTCGGATGACGAAGGTGGTGGCAGCATGATCCAGGCCCTCTGGGGGCCCTGCCTGTGGAAGAGTGGACATGGAGATTGTGACGTGGCCTTCTGGGTCTTGTCCAGGCACTATGACCCAGTGAGCGCACAAATCCAGGCTAGGTGCAGGGCATTTCTGAAGTTTAAAAACTCTAAACTCCTCCTTTCCCTTCCCTTGTATATGTTCACTTTTCTTTCTGATTTTCTCTAGGTCAGGTATTTTCTTGTCTAACAGCAAAAAAGGAGCTGACCTTATTCTGAATAGATTTTAAATTGTGCCAGCGGTTTTTAAAGAGAATCCTTAAGAAGCACTTGTTATATGAAGAAAACTGTAAGCCACATCCTTGTTGCTAATAACTTAACAGCATTGTCCCTCATAGGCATCCTTCATTGGGTCTTCCAAAGTCTTTGCTTGGTCGCAGAGATCATACAGGCTCTGGAGAGCAATTATATATTTGCAGTATGATGATTTTGGTAACTTACTGGTTTTTGCAAAGAAATCTGAGCACCCTCTGTACTTCCCTCAGACTTTAACTAAGGTGCATCTTTGCTTTTTCTGCTGTTGCTACAAATTTGATCATTTCAGATTTATTTACTTTTGGTACTGGGATCAAACTCAGGACCTTGCACTTGCAAGGAAAGTGCAATAGCGCTAAGCTAAATCCTCAGGAGATCATTTCAGATTTATGACGTTTTCAGTACTTTGCATTTTTAATCCATTCATATCATTAAAGAAGATTGGGCCTTCTCCTGCATAAATTAATCTACATGTATGCTTGCTAACACATAACCATAAAAGGAAACTCAGCATTTACCAGACAAATGACTGTTATTACATTGTTCATACCTAGTGGGGCGGGGTGCCCTTGGAGAATATGCTGGAAATGGCATACACCACTGAGTAATTGTAAGTAAATGAGTTATCCAAAGCTTAACAAAGTTATCTGAAGGTTAAAAGCCAGACCAATAGGGGAGGAGAGCTTCTGTGAGAAAAGAGGAAACTGGCAGAAAATAATTATGTGTTTCAGAATGGGAATGCAATTGTAAAAAAAAAGCAGGAGGAGAAGAAAAAGAATTGCAACATCAAAAGACCATAATAAAATAAATAAAATATGAAATTTGATGTAAAAGACAAAATACCGGTGTTAAAATTAGTATTCTAATTTTTTTTTTTAGTAGCAGAGATTGAACACGGGGCCTTCACACTAAGCTACACGCCCAGACTTTTTTTTTTCTTTTACTGATTTTAAAATGAGTGATATAAGGACTTTTTGCAGGAAAATGGCCATAGAAGATGCCAGTTAGCTTTTTTTTTTTTTTTTTTTTTAAATTGTGGTACCAGGGTTTGAACTCAGGTCCTTGTGCTTGTGAGGCAGGTGGCGGAACCACTGAGTTAAATCCCCAGCCCGCCAGTTAGCTTTTTAAATTTCACTGTTAGCGAAGTATTCTGTTCAGAGGTATCATATTCAGTTAATTTTTGTGAAAGGATACTGGGTTTATCTGGGGTTGTTCGTGTGTGTAAGCATTTCCTGTACATCAGGCACTGAGCTACAAACATAGATTTGTTTCAGTCACTTTTCTCAGCAACCTCTCAGGAACACAAATCGCTCTGTCCTCCCCAGGAAACTGAGGCTGTGAGCCCCGCTAGCTTTCCCAATGCCATTTAAAGATACCAGTCCGGGCCAGCATGAGCCCTCAGCCTGTGTTCCAGCCGTTAGCGTCTTCCAGAAAGAGATGGAAGGAAGTCCTTTGGGCCAGAGGACGGCAGCTTCAGCCTGCTCAGCCTTACTACATGACCAAGCCTTGTGTTTGTCACTTACCTCACATGAATCCCACGTAGCTTTTGTAAAGTGTAAAAGCACCTTAGTTCCTATTGTTGGAGAGCACACTCAACATTTTCTACGGGATGCTGTTAATATCATTGATGATTTCCAAAGAAAAGAACAAAAGCATGTCTTTGCTGTAGGAAAAGCAGTAGAGGATTTATTGAAGGCTAATCTCACTCAGTAAACAAATCAGTCCCTGCCAAGAAGCAGGTTTATAAGAAGCAATTTCAGCTTTAATGTGGAGAGGTTTGGGAATTGAATTCTGCTGGCTTCAGAGTGAATGACACCACTCCCAGACAAAACAACCTCAGAATAAATGAACAGAATGTGAATGGGTTAAAGAATTAAGCCAAGCCTCCTTTTTAGAAAGTAATTTTCTCATTTTCCATTTAAATCAACAGGGTTCTCACTTGTGAGTAGCAAAAGTGAATGAGTCCTGTTGTTCAGCTGAAATACCTTCTCCTGTGAATTATTTCTCTACCAAAGGCCAGAGTAGGATTCAGGAGAGCAAAGGGATTCCATGAACCTCCATTTAAATCATTCTGCCCTACAAAGCCCTAAATTTTGAGCAATTTTTCAAATTTTATGGCTAGATTTAAATCCAGCCACATTTCTTATTCTGTTTATTTGCTTTTTGGTTTTTGGTTTTTGGAGACAGGGTCTCACTCTGTAGTTGAGACTGACCTGGAACTCTCTATGTAGCCCAGGCTGGTGTCGAACTCACAGCGATCCTCCTGTCTCAGCCTCCCAAGTGCTGGGATTACAGGCATGCACCACCACGCCCAGCTCCATATTTCTTATTCTGATTGAGCTCAGTATGTATTTATGGCTAAGGTTAATGCTTTAGAATTTAGTGAAAGAAAATGACCACAAATGTGTAAAATTTAGGTGTCCACTGGAACTCTGTTACTTAACTGCTACCTCTTAAGGCTCACCTGCGGATGCAGCAGAGCTACAGAAATTGCTGCTGCGTTTTGTCCCTGGTGCAAGCTGTGGTGACTTTGGGTGGGGAAGGATCATAATAAATACCACTGGCTACAAGACCTTTTCAGGCAGAAACCACAAGATGGTTACTTTGTGAAATAAAGGTTTCACATCAGGAAATGCTTTATTATAAAGTGGATATTTAAGGGACCTGACATTTCACCGAGCTCTAAGACATTTGTGTCTACAAATGTCACAGCCTAGAAAATTGATTCTTCCTTCTTATCAACATATGAAACTTTCTGATTATCTTCAGACTTTGCATTGCGAGGTAATATTTTACTTAGGTGGTATTCTTTTCAAGAAATAGTTTTTGCAAAGCAGTATTTATGTGAAGTAAGATGCACTCACCTTTGAGTGGATCACCTGCTGAGTAGTCTTTTTGAGGTTTGCTGTTTGTCACTGAAAGAAAATATATAATTGTAACTCAGATGCAGAGTTTAACCTTTGATGAGACTGTTTCTGTTTCTGGGGCTTTGGCAGATTATACACTCTGAATAACCTCCCAGTTGAAACAACTGAAATGCAATAAAACATTTATAAAGCATCTTTCTGAATACATTGTTAATTTGACACAAAAGAAAGGAAACGATAGAGACCAAAAATAGAATGAAAGTAGGAGTGCTGGAATGGAAGCTGGCTGGTCCTAGATGTCTTTGCTGGGGCAACGGGGGTGGGAGATAAAGCCTGGATGCTCCATGGTGAAGCATCTTAAGTACACTCAAGGCAGGGTCACTCTGCCTGTGGTGAGGCGGGAGAGTGCACTGTGTAGTAAGGAAACGTTCCTGGAAGGGTGTGGGACACAAGCTGTTGAATTTTCCCCTTAAAGCTGCAGAGAGACTGACCTTCACAGGGGTGCAGATTGGCTCACTTGTGCCTGTGAAGTTCAAAAGTCCTCTTAGCAAGAGTTTAAGTGTTCTTGGTAGGTGTTCAAGAGGCAAGCGGAGGTGAATGCTGACCTTCCCTAGAGAGTGCTGCTTCAACCCAGTCATGCAGAAAGTCCCAGGGAAGAGTATGTCATGGGAAATCAGTGGTTTTGCAAAAGGCAAAGCCAGATGAGAAAATTGGCCAGCATAAGGAAGGAGCACCAGCAAGAGCGTTAAATGTGCTTTTCAAAGATAAACGAATCGGGTGTGGTAGCATACACCTGCAACCTTGACATCCTGGGTCTCTGAAGCAGGAGGATCACAAATTTCAGCAACTGGGAATGTAGTGCAGTGTGAAGGCCCTGAGTTCAGTCCCCAGTACCCCACCACATGCACACACACACAACCAGCGCAGTGCCATTGTGAGATATTGGAGAAGCTTAGAAACAAGCAAGAAACAAGATGATGGAAACAGACAGTTGGATAAGGACTAAATAAAATGTGTAAAGAATATGGTCATTAACAAAAATTTAGCTGTTAGGTGAAAGAGATTAGACACAGCTGCAGAGAGTTAATAAAATAGGCTATAAATTTAAAAGACCTGGGCTGCCTCACAAATGCAAGGACCTAAGATCAATCCCTAGTTAAAAAAAAAAAAATTAAAAGACCTAAAATACAACCCACCAAGTGTGGGAAAGTATGAGTTACTGGACATGAAGAACAAACTCCTTCAAGAAATGATAAACTTTGAGTCAAGACAAGCGAACTAGAAAAACCCAGGGAAAATGTCTATTTGAAAACTTCACAGAAATAATGAGAAAGTGATTAATAGCTGATTTAAGATACTACTATGGGAATGATGTATTTCTGTCTACCTTAACATCAAAGTAGACTTCAAAGCATTATTAGGAACAAAATTTGGTAATCATAAAAGGTTCAAATCAGTTTTTTTAAGTGTCATAATTTTGTGTATGTTCAATAGCACAATTTTAAAATATAGGAAGCAAAAATTGATCTATGAGTAAAAATAGACAAACCCAAAATTGGAGGTTATTTTTAACAACTTGTCTATGACTAATAGAACGAATGGCAGAAAATGAGCAAATACATAGAAGATTTGAGCAGTGTGATTAACAAATGATTTGATAGGCATATTTAGCATTGCACACCTAATGATTGCAAAACACGTGTTCTTTATAGTTACATACAGAATGTGTTACTTTTCTGTCATTGCTGAGACAAAATACCCAACACCCAAAGTTGGAGGGGAAAGGGTTTATTTGGCTCACAGGTCCTAGAGGTTTCAGTCCACAGTCGGCCAGCTCCAAGGCAGGGACGACAAACAGGCATCAAAGAGAAGAAACAACAGGGCGCCCACACAATCGCAAAGGCAAGAGAGTTGTTTAACAGCATCCTTCTGCCCCTTTTACCTTATCCAGACTACTGGGATTAGTGTGGTGCCTAACTAATCGCTCACATGCAGTGGTTTAGTACTCACAAGCCCTTAACCCCAGCATCACACATTCCAAACACCAGCCATAACACAGAACATTTAATTTTTTTTTTTTAATGTAGCCCTCAAAACTTTTCTTAAGTGTAAAAGGACTGAAATCATATCGGGTATATTCTTTGAGCGTAATGGGACAGTTACAATTCAGTACCAACAACTAAGTGATGAATAGACTTACAAACATGTCCATTGGAAGAAATACTACTGGTATGTAAAAAAGTATATTACATGATTTCATTATATGTAAAGTTCAAAAATTATGTAGAATTAGTTTGTAGTGTATATGGGTGCACATACAGGTAGAAAAAGTACAAAGAAAAGTGAGGAAATTCCCATGGAAGACAGGCTGGTGCTAACTTCTCTGCGGGGGTGGGTTTCATCAGAGCATGGCGCTGCTTCCTCTGTGGCAGGAGAAAAGGACTGACTTTTATGTGCTTGTTCTTCCAGATGAATTTTAGAATTAAGTCACATTCCCTAAAACTTTCATTTGCATTTGGATTGGTATTGTGTTAAATTTATTCGTTTTAATCTAGGATTGTTTGGACCTTTGAAATGTGGGGGTCTTCCCATGTAGGGACATGGTAGGTGTTTCTACTTACTAAGGTTCTTTTGTTTTTATTTTAAAATTTCCTTAGAAAGAATTTAGATGTGTTTTCATATAGACTACACAGTTTACATCAGGTGCATTTCTAGGTACTTGTTAAGTTTGCTTAAGTGAAGTCCTCCCACCCTCATTTTTGAACTGATTATTGCTAGAATGTAGGATAGCTAGGAGCTGTTTCTTAAAATACGGATCTTACTAGACTTAATGCCAACAACTTGAAATATTTTTGTTGCTTTTTTTCTTCTTCCGGTACTGGGGATCAAACTCAGGACCTTTTGCTTGCAAGGCAGGTAGTGGAACCACTCAGCTAAATTCCAGCCCTCATTTCTAGCATTTTTATTAGGGAGTAGGTGCTAGTAGTCATTTCCATAATAATTTTTACATTGTCTTTGTATTCTTAGTTTCTAGTTGAGAAAAATGAGACAGTGGGGGATAAACTGATTGCTCACAGTCACAAAACTTTGTGGGAAAGCTGAGTATTTTAGAAGTCTGTTTGATTGTTTGCCATTTTGAAGATCCAACCAAGGGCTTTGTGTAAATGTTGTACTGCTAAACTACATCCTGAACCTGAAAGCTTGGGTTTCAGTCCAAATTTGTGGGACACAAAACAAACTTTCTTTCTTCCTGTCATCTCCTCCTTTCTCTTCTTCTTGTCTTCCTCCTTCTCCTTCCATTCCTCCTCCTGTTTCTTTCTTTCACAGTACCAGAGATCAAATCCAGGAGGTCCTCACACATGCTCAGTAGTTATTGTACCACTGAGCTACATCCCAGCTCTCACTCTTTCTGTGATGGAATTATATTTTCCCTAATAAATTTGATTCAACAACAAATTATACAAAGATATGCTATGGACATAAATGAGATAATGGATATAAAGTGCTCATGAAAGATACAAGGAATATAAATGAGTCAAATTAATATAGCAGTGTGACTATATTTCACATAGTTTCATTTTCACAGTGACTGAAATTGAAAATAGATGACTGGAGAATATTCAGGATCTGGCATTGGCATTCAGTAGTTCAGAAGTCAGAGAACTTTTTTGTTTATACAACCTTCAAGGTGTTCTCTCAAGATCTGTCAGGTACATTATGAGAGAGATGCCTGAGGGGGTAGAAATATTAAATGTGTTTGCAGTGAGCCTTTTCAATGCTAATGATATATTGAATATAATGAAGATGTTTTTAACTGTGACCGTCTCCAGCATAAAGAACTGTAGGATGTCCCTTCTTTCACTCAGCACAACTTTTGTTCCTTTGAAGTAGCCATCATTCTGTTTAGTGCAGAGTGTGGTGATCGAGAGATGGAGGAAAGGGAGAGGAAAAGGAGAGAAAAGGGATGAAGAAAGGAATTAAGATGTGTTATATACATGCGTCAACTCCACACAAGGAGTATAAACATTATGTGCTGCACACATATACTAATAAGAGAAAAAGATAAACCACAAACAGGCAAGTCAGTACATAATTGGGTTTTGAGAGAAGTACCACGAGGACTGAGCTGGGTGCCGATGAGCAGTGGCTGGCCCATCTGAGGGTGTGCCAGGCACGGGAGCCAGCCTGTGGTGTGGCCCAGAAGCACACCGGAAGGAGCTGAGCAAAGGCCAGGGACACTGGAGAACAGGAGGTGAGGGAAGAGTCGGAGCAGCCTGAAGCTGGCTACTTGAGGAAAGAATGTCACACGCAGGACTGGCGGGTCTGGGTTTTGCTTAGAGTGTCAAAGGGAAGTTGCTGAAAGTTTGTGAAGGCACCACTGTGGACCAAGTCAAGCAAGATATTGAGACACGGTGATGGCTGCTCTCCTGAGAAAGCAAGAGTGGCAATGCAGAAACCAGGCAGAAAACCAGTGCTGTAGCCCGGGTCTTCTCGGGATTGGCAGTGTTGACAGTCTGAGCTGACTGCTGCTGCTGTTTTGTATGCCATGCTGTGTGGTGTAGTGTGTTTAGCAATGTCTCTGACCTCTACCCACTAGATGCCAATAATAACCCTCACACCCAAGTTCTGACAACCCCAAAGGTCCCTTTACACTTCCAAATGTCCCCTGGGGACAGAAGTTCAGTTGTCCCCAAGTTGAGAGCCACTGCTGTAAGCCAGGCTGTGACAGTGAAAACTTAGCGTGGTGTGATGAAAAACGTAGAAGTGCTCAGATTTGAGACTCGCTCCGATGGGAGTGGGGTAATGGGCCAGGGGTGAGGTCCCTGTTTCCCCACTTTGCCAGTGTTTTTGCCAGTTTTCAGCATCTTTTATTTTATTTTATTTTATTTATTTTTTTGGTACCGGGGATCAAATTTGGGTCCTTGTGCTTGCAAGGCAGGCCGCCGAACCGCTGAGCTAAATCCCCGGCCCTTCAGCATCTTTTAAAAACTATAATTCGTCCACAACTGGTCCTTGCTTTCTCATGCCTTAGAGTTTTCAAATATCATCTTGGCTTTATTTTCTATAGATAGAAGAGCTCGACCTTCCTCTCTCTACATATAAACCTACACCAGTTTTTAACATCCGAGAGGTGACAGTGATAGAGGACCTCCAAATGATATAGGGGAAATAATATAGCTTCCAACCTGCTAGATGTCAGATATGCTGAGTTCATGTCCCCCAGAATTGAAGAATGAATTGTAAGGAACAGTGGAGGTTTAGAGTAGGAAATATTTATTGAGGATAGATTTTAACTCCTGAAATACAGGAGTGGGGCGTGAGTGGGTTGATGAAGACTCCACAAGGGAAGTTTTGTAGCACAAAATCATGAACTGAGTACAAAATCATGAGGTGGGCACAATGTGGGTCCAAACTATGATCAAACAATAAAATTACAGGTATAGCCACTTAGGTAATACTGATCCAATGGGGAAGCAGGTCACACATAGCAGGTGTACATGGAAAGAACAAAGAACTTTCTTAGGAAGGGATGGATCTGGAGATCTTACCCACCAGGGTGACTGATTTCTATCTAGACTTTACTAGGCTAGATGTTACCACTTATCTTTTAGGGACGTATGAGGGCCAGGTCATCTCATCTTTATCTTGAGGCCTTGTCTCCAATGGATGCATCTCTGGCCGCAGTTGTAGTGTGTTGTCATCTTTTATATCGCCCTGTTTCACTGCTTGTAATATTTCTACCTCGTTTAGCTGTCTTACAATAACAGGGATGCTTGGTCTCTTGCCAGGAATCCTGAAGTGGGTAAAACTGATCGACAACTTTGAAGGAGAATATGACTATGTGACCAATGAGGGGTCAGTCTTCACGTTCAAGACCAATCGCCGTTCTCCCAACTATCGCCTGATCAACATTGACTTCACGGATCCTGATGAGTCTAAGTGGAAAGTGCTTGTTCCTGAGCACGAGAAAGATGTCTTAGGTAAGATCACAACGTGCTTGAAAAGGGTGTTTTGTTTTTGGTGAGAAAGCCAGCAGGTTGGTCCATCTCATTCTCTAGTGACTGATTACAAGATGAAGAACCTTTGATTTACTGTTATTAGCACTGAGATGTCTAAATGGTGCATCCAAGTCTTCGCTGTGACATCTTTGTAACAGTACAATATCGTGTGGAAATGCAGAATCTTCATACAATCGTGAAGGTGTGGATTCAGACTTTAAAAGGAACTGCTTTTTAAAAACAAATAGCAGTTGTCTTTGTATGCTTATTGTCTGATAATAATCACTGATGTTTTATTCTTAAAACCATTTTGATTCAAAAGCCTTAGATTGAAGCTTTTGAGTAACCTTTGGCTGTTTTCATCTCCTTATTGTAGATCTGAGGATGAACCTACAGTCTTCTTATTAGAAGAAAAAATAGACTAATGTCAGACTTAATTGAAAACCATTGCAGTCGCTGCTTTTTGTACTGAGCTACATTAACCTCTTGAGAACCTGTACTTCTCTATCAGTGTGTTTGATGGTGCCTTCAGGTCCCTTTCGTTCATTTTCTCTGATATTTCCAAAATTGACATGCTGGTTTATAAATTATTATTCTAAAGTTGAATTTGATTAGAATAAGATTCACTGATTTTGCAACTTTTTGCACAAAAGGAAAGGTCAGCATCTTCCATGAGTTGACTTGTTAGTGGTGAACTTCTGGTGTGGGTTGAATGAGGATAAAATCCAGGACCATTCAGAAATGCTCAGGTGCATGGTACATAATTGGAGAAAACACACACTAAGCCTGCAGAGTGGTCCTGGCTCAGCAGAAGTGCTCCTGCAGCCAGTTCTTCAGTGAATTATAGCAGCTGTGGTTGGTTCATGACCTGGACCACTAAGGGACTCTTCCTCCCCAGCTCAGAGCTATGTGTTCTCTGTGCCTGGCAGGTATTTTACCCTGGCATTGCGTGGAGTGTCAGCAGATGATGGCAGCTGTGTCTCGTGGGGTCACAGCTTCCTTTGGGCACTTCCTGACAGGCCCTTGTCTCTGTAGTTCCTTTGGCTCTGAAGGGAGCACTGATTTGCTTGAAATTCTCCTCAGCCTCCAAGAACCTGACTCCATCCCATTGTAATGAGATCTGGAGTCCCTCTAGCCAGTCCTATTTGTCTGGACCTAAGACATCCTTCCCTGACTACTCTTCCCTGAAAAATCCACCTCTGTAGCCCTGAGGCAGCTGCCTATCCTAGGTTCTGCCTCAGTTCCTCAGCCTTCTCGATTTCTAGTCACAGTCTCTGGCTTTTCTCAGGTTTTCTTGGTCTTTTGTCTCTCTTAGGCAGGAATAACCCATAGCCTAGCAAGCAGATTTACAGCATGGCAGGAGCTCTTTCCAAGGAAATGTCCTCACCTGTCTCCTCAAAACTTTCCTACTCTCTGACCCACTTTTGATTTGGAGGAAGGGTCTGTGAGCCATGGAACAGGTTTGGAGTCATTTCCTCAAACATCTTCATAGTCACATTAAGAGCCTGATGGCTCTGTTCACACCGTGGCAGGAATTTCCTCCATGAGGTCCAGGACAGCCAGCGCCACTCCACCTGGGTTGACTCTGTGTTGATGTATCCAAATGAGACTTTGGCGGTGTGCATCTTTATGTAAAGGCCCTGATACTTTTCTGATGTGTGCCAAGTTGGAACCGTGATCCTTACAGAGGGAACCGCTGTGGATGGTGAAAATATTTCCCAAGACTTTGGAATTTTTTTCCCTTTAAAGATGAAAGGGGGGGTGGGTGGGTAACTCTGCCTTAAGGTAACATCCTGTCTCATTTGTAGCTCTAACAAAATGCAAATTGATGCTGGGAGATTTGGGAGGGAGGGGTTGATATATTTTTATAGTCTTCCTTCTGAAAGGCTATATATTCTTTAGTCTAGAAAGAAGAAACCTGTACTATTCAGTGGAGCTCATCAATTCTAAGAGAAATACAGTTAAATTTGCTCTATGTCATTAACACGGAATGCCCCAATGAGAATAAAAACTAGAGATGAGTCATAAAGTACAGCTATAAAGTCAGAGCTTTTATTAATGACAGTCCACAAATCTCCTTGTCCTTTTATTATTCCCTTTGTCTGTTTTATAATTCTGGTGTACTTGTAGTTAGCACACAGTGATTATTCTTTGACAGCTGTAATTTACTTCAATTTTCTCCCATACTTTTTCTTTTTAGAACATTAAACCATGTGAAATACATTGCTTGATTGAGGTACTCTTAAAACACACACACCACTTTAGAGATGGAGACTATTGGATAAAAGAGTTCTTTGTATCCTCACTTTAGGATGAGTTCACTGTTCTAGTTCTCTAATCCAACCAAGACGGGTGCTGACGACCCTGACTCCCCATTCATGTAGATGATTGACAACATTACAGTGTGAACTATTCGTTTCTTGGTTATGGAAATAAGCAGTATGAAGACCCCACCATGGCACCCGAGAACAGCTTGTGTTTTCAATGTGTTTGAGCTGCTACATTCAGCCCTTACTTCCATTTGGTATAGCATCCCTCCCTTTGTCCCTGCCTCACCTTGACTCTGCCTGCCCTTTGGTACCCCTTTTAACCCCAGCCCCTCACTCACCTCTTTTCTGCCTGGTCACTCAGCACTTTCGCTGTAGGTTGTTGCCCTGGGCATAGAGGAGAACTCCCTTGTCTGCCTCCCTTTCCACGTCCGTCCCTGCTGTCCTGAAATCCTGGGCATTCTTAGGAATTGCCTTTCATTCCTGTCCTCTTCTGCCCAGGCTTTATCATTTGTTCTCCCTGGCTCTCTGCAACAGTGTTTGTACTGGTATCCTTCCATTTTTCTGTAGACTTTGTTCTTCTTTGTCCAACTGACATGTATAAAAATCCTTTAATTGATGTTGTCTTTATGGCACCATTCTGTTCTAAGTGGCAGTCAAGACCAACTGAACTCCCACCTGGCTCTCCAACTGTCCCATCAGTAACCACTAGCAGTGTCACCTCTCTCTGAATTTAACAGCTTTTTTTCTTCTTGAAAATGGATCTTTCACTTGTTTTCTTTATCAGTCTCCCTCCTTTCTGCCCTCGTTGATATTCACCCATTTTTTCAAGATTCACTCATGGTCTTTCCTGTCTCTTCACTCTGCCCTTCGTTTCTTGACTCACCTGTCCTCTATCACCTCATCCCCTGGAAAGCTGTCTTTTCCCTAATAACCCATCTGATACCACCCCCCACTCCAGATTTGCACATCTCTGTACTTAAGACAAAATTCAGTCTTTGCTTAGGGACTCTAATTTGTTTGGGGTCCTCAACAAACAACCTTTATCCTCACCTACATTTTACTACTTGAATTTTTATGATTGTTATCTCAGGGACAGAAATGACCTCATCTTCTACTTGTGTCTTCAACACCTTCTGGCCATTTTTAGTATACACCAAGTCTTAAATATACTTTTTCTAAATAATCAACCATGAAAGACATAGATCGTTGTTGCGAGCCGGCGACGCAGAGCACTGTCCAGCAGTGTCTCAAACCTGAAAGAGCAGCGGGGTGGAGATGGGGCAGAGAGAAAGGAAGGACGCCAAGACAAGAGTCTGATCAAGGCGACGTTTATTGCCGGCAAGCATCAGCCTTTTAAAGCAAAAAACCCACAAACTATTATGGGATGGGGTTACCATAGTAAATGAAAGTTCACACAGGAAAGAGCAAACAGGCTCAACAAAAACAACCACCATGGGTAGTAGTAACCCAGACAACGACACTCTGAAGGTCAGAGACAAGAAACTGCAACTTTCAGGAATTCCACAAAGGAAATACACCACCTTCTAAACTGGAGAAACTTAACAAATATGGAGTTACTAAAGTTAACAATACTTACAACCAATACTCATGATTCCCACAGATCGTGATTTGGTTTTTGTTCTTCTCCTGCCCCATCCCCTGTAGCATGGTACGGGGAGTACGATAGGCAGGTCTGTCCGCCTTCTTTTTGTCACTGTGACAAAAGACCAACTGAACAGGAAGAAAGATTTCTTTTGGCTCCCAGTTTTGTGGCTTTCAGTCCATGGTTGTTTGGCCCTGTTGCTTTGGGGCCTCAGTGAGGTGGCATATGGTGGTAGGAGCTCCTGGAGAAAGCTGCTGGCCTCACAGTAACTGAGAAGCAAAGAGCAAATAGGTTGAGGAGCGAGTGGGATTCCAGGTTCTCCTTCAAGGGCACAGTCCTGACACCTGACTCCATCCACCGGGTCCCACTCCTTAAAGCTTCTGCCACCTCCCCTTAGCTCCACGGGCTGGGGACCACACCTCCAACACATGGGCCAGTGGGAGACATTCAGACCAACAGAGGGTTAATTGTGTCCCACAAATTATCTCGACCATCAAGAGCCCGTGGCTCAAGGTGGACAATGTTTCTTCTCCTCTGAAGATGTGGCTGCTGTCATTTAGGAAAGGACCACCCTGACACTCAGTGACAAAAGCTGAGACTCAAGGAGTCTCATGGCTGCACAGCACAGTGCAGAGTTTGATTGGTTTTCAGCTGGAATTAGACTTTCTCTGTTTCTCTGTTTCCAGAATGGGTAGCGTGTGTCAGGTCCAACTTTCTGGTCTTGTGCTACCTCCATGATGTAAAGAACATCCTGCAGCTGCACGACCTGGCCACAGGTGCTCTCCTCAGGACCTTCCCACTCGAGGTCGGCAGTGTCGTGGGCTACAGTGGGCAGAAGAAGGACACGGAGATCTTCTATCAGTTCACGTCCTTTCTATCTCCAGGTGAGTTGGTGACCACTGTTGTTTGCTTTAAAAATCAGACCCATGTTGGGTTTCCTTTGGGGAAGTGGAAATGTAATGTTACATTTTGTAAATGACGTAGTCTGTATAATGGCTGAAATCACTGAATGGGAATAAAAGAGCAAAACAGGTGGTCAGAAACAGAAGAAAAATATAAAACTGCCTAGACCTGCACTCTCACTAATTGTATATTCTGATTCTCTGTTGTGCTAGGGCAAGAACAACTGTTGTTCTAATTTGATTAATAAAATAGTATCTGCACATACAAACTTTCGATCAGCCTTTGGTCTGTCTTTCCAAGGACATAGTGCAGATTAGAAAATGTAAGAAATATGTAGCCACACCTGACATAAATGGTAAACTGAATTAAAATATAAATCTAAGAGCATAGTTGTAACTTCGTGGAAAAAAAAATGTTATCTTGGGTCTAGTAGGAAAGGAGTATGTCTTAAGTTATGATTTTTACATTTCTTGGTATGGGTTAATTCTCTCCCAAGCAAGATAATTCTTTTTAAGTTTTTAAGAAGTTGGGCACATTCATTTTTTCTTTGTCACGGTTTTTCTCTGCTTCCTTTTCATGCTGCTTGTGTAGAGTTGTAGCCATACGGCTCTGCTGTGATTGTCCCAAGAGTGTGGCTCACTTGGTAGTTTGCAGTTGAGCAGGCAGACCCTGTTTTAAAAGCAGTCTGGATGAAAACACTTCTGCACGTGCCTCCCTTGGTCATTCATTTGTCAGGGTCCTCTGGAGTTCTTTTTGTGCCGCCCAGTTTTGTTGAGAATAAAATAAAGCGGCGCTGGGGGAGTTAGGCAGGTGTTGAAGTGACTTTGTCCTCCTCCTGGGATTTGGCCAAATCACAGTGGTGCCTTGTCTGCTTTTCTTTGGAGCCGCTGAGTCACAGCGTCAGCAGTCCATAAGCAGTCTTAACTGTGGTGACAGGTTGCTGTCAGAGTTATGAAAACCAAACGAATGGTGTTCTGTGAGTAAGTCTGCTGGTGTACCTGGCAGCCCTAGCAGCCTTGACTTCCCCAGGTACCTTTCAGAGCATCAAGAGAGGCCAGGAAAAGAGCCCTGAGACTGTGGAAACCAAGCCCAGGTGGCAGGAACTCTATTTTATGGTGTCCTGTGCCTCCCAGAACCATACCACACCCCCAGCTCCTAGAGCCTGGAATGCAGCAGCAGCCAGTGAACAGACCATGAAAAATCCATCTCCTCCGGATCGCCATTCTCACCATACTGCTGCAGGGTCCACCGTTTATGTCCTTGACCTTACATTGATTCCAGAAGTTTTACCTTGGAAAATCTTACCTCTTAACCAATTTACATGAATCAAGGACAAAAAGGGATACAGAATAGCGGTGACTCATCTGCTCTTAATAAAAGCCAAAGTCCCCAAAGGCTCATAAACCTCCTTCAGTGACCTCATGTGACCATTTATTTCAGAAACAAGCTCATCATTACTAGGGAAGAAAGGGCTCATTGTCCTAGTGTAAAATGATGGGTTCTATGGCAGATGATGAAATATTATCTGTACTGTGAGAAGAGAAGGGCTGGGGATTTAACTCAGTGGTTCTGCTGCCTGCCATGCAAGCGCAAGGTTCTGAGCTCGATCCCTGGTACCCAAAAAATAAAAAAGAGAGAGAAGTGTGTTCCTAGTTTTTGCCACCAGGCAGCTTCTGAACAAGCCTTAATTTGCTAGCTCAGTGCTTTGTTTGTTTCCTCTTACTCTTTTTGCCTCTGTTTTTCTCTTTTCTCCACTTAATACAATTATAATATCTCAAAACAGAATGGGGCTTCCAGACTCGAGCCTTCTAAGGCCAAACATGAAAACAAATAATTAAACTAGATCTCAGGAAAGCAAGAATTGTCAATTATGTCTACACACATCCATACCCACAAACATCTGTTCGGAAGCTGTTCTGGGCTGGTCTCTGCAGCTTAGTTGTTCACTACTGCAGTCAGTGGCAGAGACATGAAATTATAAGTAAAGCCTCAGGGTCACAAATAAATACAGCTCTAGCTTCCTGCTGTGGACCTGCATACATCTGGTTTCCTGTACATGGTGCAGAAGCATACAGAGCCCAAGCCACTTAGGACTTTTGCACCTTGAGTCTTACTCGGGAGAAAACAGATACCAGGGCAGTTTGAAGCACGATGCACTGATTCCCTGTGGCTCAAAACACTTTAGTGGTCGAACTGATTGACTCTGTACTTGTGCAACCTCAGGGTTGCCTAAGGTTACCTGCAGACAGACTTGCGTTTGCCATTGTCCAGGACAGCAGAACTATGGGCGTGGCTCTGTGAGGCAGGGATGAGAAAGAAATCTTAGAAACTTTCACAGACCGAGAAACGTAGTTTTTCAGATACTTGGATTTCTCAATTTTTTTTTTCCTTTTCTTTTAATGACACTAAAACCCAACACAGTATCTTCATGGGTTAAAAAGGTCCTTTGCCTTCTCTTTTCATAGGCAACTTTTTCATCTCTCTGGTTCTTTGTAGCTTCTCCAAGGGTGCCCTTCATCCTAACACCCTCTTCCTCACTATATTTATTTCCAGTTACACTGGGAACAACTGATCTCCCTGTATCCTTTCGGTAGCTTTGTTAGAATATTATTTTCATTGGGAAATATCTCGAGTCCAGACACATTTTCTGGCCTTAAGGGATTTCCATCATCCAATTCCTTCTTTCACCCTTAAACCTTGCAGTTTATTCCCTAGAAATCATTTGACTTGTCTGCAATTCCAAAACGTTTTCTTCAAACCCTACTTTCTTGTTCTTTCTCCACGTGAGCTAAATCATTAGGTCAAATGATTCACATTATGGTGTTAACGTGCATCGGGGTAACTTTGACTAACGCAGATGGATCTAAATATAGCAAATGTTGATAAAAATATGTTAAGCACTAGTGCCTCCTCAAGAAGCAATTCTGTATATTTGGAGAGTAGAGGTCAGGTGTCTGTCACCCTCTGGTATTGTTTATTTCATTCTGCTGCTAGAATTGATGTCTCCATCTTTCTGAATAAACAGGCATGTAGAGTATGTCTCCTATTCCTTGTCCTTCTCTAGGGAATTTTCGTTCTAGTACATTGGTGACTTGACTGAGGCCACTGAGCTGAGGATTCTGGCTCCTAAATCTTTGGTCATTTATTCTGTTGCTGTTTGTGGTGAAGCCGGGGTGAGTCCAGTGGTCACATTGTATGTACTTGATCCTCACTGTCTTTGGGCTTTTTATTTTTTGAGGATTCAGATGCTTTTTGTGTTTATGATGGGTAGTGAACAAAACACCCTTGAAATACGTCTTAAGATAGCCTTTTGCTCTCAAGATTCCATTCATATAGGCACATACAGTACTTGGTGAGCATAGTAACTCAGGACACATGCTCACCAAATGTAGTTTGCAGGTAAATGAGGAAGATGTATTCTAATACATATGCAAGTGTGACTTAAAATAAGAAAGCCAATACTCCAGTCGTGTTATGTATCTCGTCTGTGTTAATCATATGTCTATTATAAAAACCTTCCAATAATTTGTCTGTAAGCATAGCATTTGATGTAACACTCATAAAGTTTAGCTGTCATGCTCTTAACATCTAAATATATTATTCCTTGCCAGTGAGGAGGGCAGAGTATTGTTTCCCCACTATTAGTAAAAAACATCCACAGAGGTGCTGAGAAGAGGGAGCCACCATTTTAATATATAGTCAGTCAATGTGAATGTGCCCGTGGGAATACCATTGTTTTCTGGTTTTCCAGCAAGTACTGGGATCATAAAATCAGTTTTCTATATAGTGCACAGCATATGTTGAAAATATTATGGAAGGAAGTACCATTTCCACATCAGCACTCTAATTCTGTCTCATAAACCACAACAGTGCCATTGTTTTCAGACAGTAATGGCTCTTCTCATGTGTTACTTCAATTTAGTTCTTAAATGTTAGAAAGCAGCATTGAATTCAGGAAGTGAAATTTTAATTAGTGGTTAAATAAGCTGGAATTCTTGCATATATTAATCATTCGGTGTTGTGCATAATTGCTCATTCAATCAAAAATTGAAAAAGCAGTATCTGAAATAATGACTACTGATTACTTTCGGTTGTGTTGTGGTCCCCTGTGTGTCTGTGGATGAGTAGGCGTAAGGTAGTAGGAGACCTAGAGGATGCATTGGGATACCCCTGGCAGCCTGCTGACCTTGGGCAGATTGTTGGCGCTGTCATTTGTCTCTCAGGTAGCGGGTCCCACCCAGATACTTGCCTTTTGACTCTTCTGTCACTTGCGCTCATAAGTGACCTGGCTTGGAGAAGTTTCCACAGTTAGATATTTTACCTTTTCTCATACTCACAGAAGGCTTTAGAATGTCCTACAGTGTAGCTCTGTAAGAAGGGAGGCAGCACGCTATGCCGCTGATGAAGGTAAACTCACAGGGCACTCGCAACAGGCTGTTCTGCTGCTTCTGCTGGGCTGGTGATCACCTGGGGCCACGCTGAGTGTTCCCCTCTTGCCGTCCTGGCATCTGGTTGCGCTTTGCCCTTGGGTCTGTCTCCTGGGCTAACCTGAGATTTCCTCTCCTTGTAGGGATCATTTATCACTGTGATCTTACCAAAGAGGAGCTGGAGCCCAGGGTTTTCCGAGAGGTGACCGTGAAGGGAATAGACGCTTCGGATTACCAAACAATCCAGGTATGGAGAATTTGGTCTCAAGACTGTGAGAATCAGGAAATCTTACTTTCGGGGTGGGCTGTTTGCCTCACCCTGACAGAAGTGGGGAGGTAGTCTGCAATAATACAGACAACAAGTGTTTTTGGAGCCCCTGCAGTTTCTGGGCATTGAGCCAGGTGCTAAGAATCAGTGATGGGACCGGCACAGTCCCTGCCCTCTCATAGGTTATGGTATCTGCTCCCTGTGGCTGCTGTTCTTGACGGGAAGCCAGAGTTCTTTGTCTCAGGGCTCTTAATTGCAGTAACTATCCCAGCAGCACCATTTGTCTGTCTGTGTCTTTCTGTTTACTTGAAAATGAGTAGTGTTCTAGCTGAGGTCTTGCAGAGATTTGCTCTGTGTAAAGTATTTATTCAAGAGCTGTGCGTCAGTCTTTTTAGTCTGAAGTTTGTAGGTGTTTCTGCCTGGTACAGAGTAGGCACTCAGTAACATTTAAATGAACGAATGAATCAAGTAATTGGCATGGCCCCACAAGCTCAGTCTCTGATCACCATCTTTTGGAGCTGAGAATCTCCTTTTTTTGTTGTTGTTGTTATTTTTTCTGCTCCCTAAGGGTATTGAGTCTCCCAGAAATGGAATAACCGGTTGATTGATGGCAAAGAATGGCTCTGTTCCTTTGCAATGAGAGGTCACCCGTAGGGCACCAGGTGTTTACCAGGGCTTTCCCAACTGGAAGTTGGAACACTACCAAACAATGTTTGATAGGAATCCAAACATTGTGAAGAAATAACAAA
The DNA here is from genome assembly GCF_012274545.1 of Fukomys damarensis. Lineage (NCBI taxonomy): Eukaryota > Metazoa > Chordata > Mammalia > Rodentia > Bathyergidae > Fukomys > Fukomys damarensis. Next base: position 75,430,078 of record NW_022900926.1, read on the forward strand.
ACAGTTCTTGGATGCTCCCAAGGATCTTTTCATGGAACTAGAGCATTGTTATAGTTTGGCAGGTTACCCTGCAACTGGCTAAAAGTAGTCTAATGGATGGACTAGATCTAGATACCTATAGAAAACAAATGCAGGCCTGGATAGGGTGCTAGACTACCAGGTACCAAGGCCTGGTCTGCATTAGGAGTTGGCAAACTGACTGCCAGTTTTCTTGGCAAGCAGGCATGCCCCAGAGTTTATATGCTGTCCATATGTGTTTAGCCCCTGACAGAGTGGTTGCAGTGCAGACTGCATGGCCCACACAGCCTGAAATACTTAGTATGTTGGAGCCTTTTAAAAAAAACTTTTTAGATCCTTCTGTGTATAGAGTATTTAAAATCAAAAGCACTGGGGATTGTGTGAGAAAGCCCTGTCAGACAGGCTTGAAGCCTGCTGTGTACTTGTTGGGTAACATCAGCAAGTCACATAACCTCCCTCCCACAGTCATTTCAACTATAAAATAAGGACAGATATCTAGCTTTTAGGATTCCTTTAGGATTGATATGATGTATATTAAGGGTCTGGCACATTGGCTATTCTGTTCAGTAGCAATAAATAAAACAGACATACAGTTTTGTATATCCATCTGACTTCTTGGGAGTTTCATTTTCAAAGTGAGCCATTGCCTGGAGAATATCCTGTTCGGAGTTGCGTCCCCTCTTTGTGCCATCGTAGCTCATTAATCCTCTTAGACTTTACTTTTAGGTTGTCATTCTTTGCTGTATGGCCTTTTCTCTGCATCTATACATATAGAAAATGTGTTTCTTATCAGCGATTGCATTTGGCTTTCTTGAGGCCTTCCTTAGTCCTTCCATCCCCAGTGAGGACAGATGTCCCTTTCCCATGGTACTGCCCGGAACTCCCAGGCAGCACCCAGCGTGTGGCTCCTTCTGTTCCACGGCACAGGCCTAGCTGCGTAGAATCGAGCAGAGTTGCTCAAGGGAAACCCTGATTGCCCCACCTCTCTGATGCAGATTTTCCTCAGTTCTGTGTTAAAAAAAGACATTACTTTTTCTCTCTTTCCTGCCTTTGCACAAATAGTTTGTGCTAGGTGTACAAGTTGCCTTTGGAATCTGCCAGAGGAGACGTATGTGTAATAGTGATGAGTGCCAGGAAGGCAGCTTCTTATAAGGAGGTAACTCCTACTTCTCAGTGAGGAGGATCGGGACCACTTCTCTTGCCAGGCAGCTGTTTCTTCCTCTTCTGGTAGTATCAACATTCTTTAGAGATGACACACTAGTTACAACCTGAGTGTACTCTTCATTTATAAATGAGAGGATAAAACTTTTCAGCTGAAAAAAAAAAAAAAAAAGAAAAAACTACACAGCTGAGCAAGTGCTTCTGTGGAATAAGAATCACTATGTACACAGCAACCCAAAATCTCCAGGTTAAACTGAGGAGCAACTGTGTGTGGATGTTGCCACTTGCCACTGTCATCGGAAAACTCGCAGAATTCCTCTGAGCCTGGCTTTCCATATCCTAGAGGAAACTTCCCCAACAATGAAGTACTCAGGTGCTTGCAATTTTTGTTTGCACTGTTGCAGTGGGCGGGGGTGGGGGGGATTCCTGTTAAATATTTGAGGAGAGTAAGTGCTTAGACACACTGGCTCACAGTTCTCACACTGCTCCATGTCCCTGTTGTAGAGCCAGAGCCACGCTATAAGCAGGGTGTGACTGTGTGGTACCCTAGAGGCAGATCTTATGTCTGCTGATGAGACCATCTTCCTCTGTACACGGTTAGGAAATAGAGCGTCTTCGGCCGGGCATGGTGGTGTGCACCTGCAGTCTCCGCTCTGCAGGAGCCTGGGGTAGGGAGGATCGCTTCAGTCCAGTTCAGATCTCACCTGGGGAACAGAAGCCAGACTTCCTCTCACAAAAGGAAGCAGAGTTTTTCATTGCGTAAAGATACACTTTAAGTGCACCACTTTAAGTGAAGCTCATCAACTTTTGTGTCACTTGAAATCTAAAATGCATTTTTCAGTGTTTAGATTCGAGCATATGCAGTAGCACTCTGACACAGAACAAAGCGTGGCAGATGTACTCGCTCTCTGTGTTGTCCCCGCGGTGACCCACCATTGGAAAGAGCAGGCTTGAAGAGGGATTTGTGTGTGAATGAAAAGCCTCCCCTTAGTGTTTACTGAAAACCACAGCATTTTGGAAAACAGATTCCCTGTTTTTGTTTTCCATTATTTTAAGGTATTGTCACTTTTGATTCTCCTTGACTCTGGGGTTAATCTTTATTCCTTCTGTGGTTTAAGAGGTGTATGTCTCCTGGGCTCTTTGTCATTTGTTCTTCCCTTCTATGAAGCATATTATCCTTGTGAGGCAGATACTGTGAGACAGATGGACCCGCATGGTTGGCCATCACTCACTAACGCTGGTAATGGCCACGCGCACCTTTAGGAGCACCGTGTACTTGGAGCTGTAGTTGGTAGAATAGCTTAAGCCAAGGAGAGGGAAAGGAAAGAAGCCAAGAAACACAAGGCTCGGGAAGCCACAGAGGGCTGTTCTTTACGAGATCTGCACTCCCTCAAGGGACACGGAACAAAGCTATTGTCTATGTAACCTTTATCTGTTCCTAACTACAGCTATGGGTAGAAAACTGATCTATTTCAGAAATAAATTCTGAAAAATCAGATCCTGAAAACAACGTCAGTTTTCCTTCCAGTCTAAGATACATGTAAGAATTTATTTTAGATAGCTTTATCAAATGTGCAATCGATGAAACTTTTCCCTTCTTTATATTGTGAATTACTTGGCCACAGCTGTCTGCCTATGCCTTTCAAAAAGAAATTAGTAATGAACATTAGTGACACCATTTACGAAATATGTTTGGTGATAGGTGAATTTACTGAAAACTCTATGTGTAAACCAGTAATATGCTTCATTTTTTTCCATTAAGTTTATTGGTACATTTTAGGTATACAGTATGATGACATTCATTATTGGGAATTTGTACCTTTACATGATATATCTTGGTTCCTAGTTTTCCCCCATTCCCCAATATGTTTCATTTTTAAATAAAGTAACAGAGAAGCAATAGTTAAAACTTAGTCTGTCAGTAAATACAGTATTTATAATGGTAGACAAGGCCAGGAACTGTTTGAATTCAAAGACATTGCAGACAGGCACTGCCTCTGGGAAAGTGACAGACTGGAGAAGTGATGCATACAGATACGAAAAGATGAGATGACCCTAGGATGTTATCAAGGGAATGTGGGTCCAGGGAACATGTAGGCCTCACCAGTGGTATGCAGCATAGAGACCATCCTGGTCAGGGTCAAGAAGGGCACCTTGGGAGGTTGGAGGGAGTTGGTCAGGGCTTTGAAGGATGAATTTTTTTTTTTTTTTTTTTTTTTTTTTTTTTT
>NW_022900926.1:75433568-75496408 GCF_012274545.1 Fukomys damarensis
GATTTAGCTCAGTGGTACCGCGCCTTCCTTGCAAGTGCAAGGTCCTAAGTTCGATACCCAGTACCAAAAAAAATAAGTATATTCAGAATAAAACCTGAAATATTTTGTGCATCAAGCTTTCTATCCTGCCCTGGCCAGTGACCTCTGTTTTGGGTTTCTTTCTCAGGTATTTGAGTTGACTTTAGTCTTTGTTTTGCCATACAATGGCTAATTGTTCTTGGTTTTTTTTGTTGCTGTTGTTTTCGTTTTGTTTTTGAGACAGGATCTCACTGTGTAGTTGCGAATGACCCGGAACTCACTATGTAGCCCAGGCTGGTCTCGAACTCACAGTGATCCTCCTGCCTCAGCTTCCCGAGTGCTGGGATTACAGGCGTGCGCCACAGCACCTGCCTAAGGATGAATATTTTTGTAATTTCCAGTTCCTAACAAGATTCTTGATCATTTTTACCACTACCCTTTGTCCAGAGATTGCTTCTGCCCTCTTATTGTGGTATAATAACATAATTCACGGTCAATTCAAGAAGATAAGAATCATATCCCTGGTATTCTGTGACGGAGTTGCCTTTGACCTGTGTCATTTGTGAGGGCAGTAGTGCACTATAGTTGAGCATGGAGAAACAAAGGAATGTGGTGTAGCAAAAATGCACTTTCTGGCTTCTCAGGGTCTCGTTTAGTGAGCTGAGGGATTGGCTTTTTTCCTTCCAAAATGAAAGACAAAATTCACAGACCTGAACAAGAACAGTTAACTGAGTATGCTGTGAGTAAACTCCATTCACAACACTGTCTACATTTTATAAGAGACAAAATTAATTAAATCCAGCTCTCTGTACTTGATGGGGAGAGGCAAACTTAAATCATAGAAGGAAGATACAAAGGATTAGAAGTATTTAACATAGACTTTATTATCTTATATTCTTTTCTACTTAGGAGTTTTACTGTTTTGAGGATTCGCTGATGTAGCACATATGAAGCAGCAAGACCTTCCCTAACGTGGCTTTCTCTGTAGCTGTAGAAATGTTAAAAGTAGATGATTCTTTGGGGTTACTAACATGCTGGGAGGTCAGGGCAGTAGGTTTTTTTTTCTTCCTTTATGTTTGGGATTTTTTTCCTTTTAATTTCGATTTTTCCAGCTTGAGTGATAATTAACTTGTGGTTGCTGGCACACGGCCTTTGCTATTCAGAGAACCTGTTCTTGGAACATTAATTAGTGTTTTTAATACTCATTAATTTCCGCTGCAAGCTCATGGCACATGCGGTTTGGAGTATTGACTCATCCATACCCTCAGTGAGCTGACTGCTGAACTCATGCGAATGTTTTTCTGTGTCCGTGTGTTCAAGCAGTTGGGTATTGGTCAGAAATCTTCAAAATATGTTAGGGAAAGGGGAATTGGTTAACGTTTTCAAAAAGAACTTTTTGAATGGTCACGATGCTTGCATAAGTAAAATTGCCTAAAATAGGAGCATTTGCTTGTGGCAGTTTATTGCCTGTGTGCTTTTTGTTACTTTTCTATTATGTTCATATCGTCACATGAACAGCTTCTTGCCCTGTTTTAGAGTTTTTGGTGTCATACAGGCATTCTAAATGGAAGCATAATATTTATATTCAGAATGTACATGTTTGTGGGCTCCCCTTCTTTGAATGTCAGGAGCTTAGGAATAATTTGATACTAAAATATGGTAAGAGTCTTTCTTTTCCTCTAATGTTATAATGGAGAAGGCAACTGGAGCAACTATAGACTTCTGTCTATAGTTGCTGTGCTTTCTTCACCATTGTTTATAAATTCTCTTCTGTGTCTAAAAAACATCATCACTTTGCAGCAATCTGAAAATACATAATTTATACATATAATGTGTAAAAACCACAGAGCAGCCTCGAGAATTGAGCAACCCCTGGTGGAGGAGCTGTGTAAAATCTCAATGAATGGCCTGGGGGAATCCCCTGCAGCAGGTGGACAAATTTCCATTGGTTGCCTCAGCTGTGTGCCAACTTCCTCTGGGTTTCTGTGAACTCTGCTGTGAGGAAACGGTCCTGCTTATGATGAGCATCGTCTGCACTGAGATGGGGACTAGGCAAGCCGTCGAATCCATGCCTGATGACTTACCACACGGGGAAGAGGCCCCATCAGTGGGATATCTCCTGGGGAGGCTTGGGACTTGGTGAGGTGGCCCAGCACCATGAGAACTGTGCTTTGCAGGATAACTTTGGTGAGATGTTCATGGGTCAAATGGATTTTGATTTAAGACGGAGGCTTAGATCTGTTCCAGAAGGCCATTGCAGTGCACTGTTTGTTAACATTGTTATAGCAGATTCTGTAACTGTCCCTCATCAGGCTTTAAATAGTATCATAGGACACAATTGTGCTCTTTGTAAATTTGTTCACCCTTGGTACATGCAAAGTATTTCAGACATCTGCAGATGTTACTGAGTTTGCTGTTAGGTGTAATAAAGCCATTTACATGGTTTTAAATTTTGTTCTAAGAGTTACAGCTTTTGAGATCGGTAAAAGTTATTGTCCCTAAGCTTTGCAGATTCTGAGGTGGATAAATTTCAGCATAGTCACAGATTGTAACCATCTCCTAATTGTTTGCTAGAAAACCATCTTGGAAAAGAATGATATTATTTCATTATCCTTTAAAAACAAAGTATAAAATCACTTCCTTCTTATTAAAATCGAATCAGTGGCATAATGTTTTCTAATGGGATTTGTCTTTTGCCATTTTAATAATTATTTGTTTCTAAAAATGAATCTGAATCTCCAGCTGTATTTTTCAGGGCCAGCTCAGCTTGAGCAACAAAAAAAATTAGGCGAAAATAGCTTTTAAAAGAAGATAGTTTATTTTACTCTCATGAAAAAAGTGCAGGGGAGCCAGCCCAGGGCCAATCTGTGGAATCCCAGCACCTTTCTTCCCGCCGTATCACACAAGGCCTCCATCTCCTGATGGATGCTTAGGTTTCAGCTGTGTCACCTCCACTTTCCAGCCAGGAGGGAGCTGGGAGGAAGCGGGAAGGGGTGTGAGCCAGCTGGCTGTGAAGGATGTTTGCTAGAAGGAGATATTCATTACATTTGCTGTATGTTCCTGGTGGAAACCTACTAAGACTATACTGCAAAGATGTTTGAGATGTAGCTTTTACTTAAATAGAAAAATGTGCCCTGCTAAAGATTAGGTCCTTATTACCAAGGAAATTGGGTAAATGGATATTGAGGGGCAACTAGTAATCCTCTACACAAAGCAAAATAGGTGGTTGGAGAGCTTTGGTGGGGGGCAAAGACCAAGGGACCTAATGCCACCTCATGGCCAGACACCTAATTATTGGTTTCAGGTTTGGAAAAATTAAAACCAAAAAATCCAATTTTCAGATATTGTAATTGTTCACAGCAGAAGCCACAAAAAACAGAAGCACCTTATTAAAAGGAAGTGCTTCTCCCATGAGGAAATAATTTAACATTGCTTCCAAAACACAAAATGAGTATATAGTCATATCTGGGCTTGAACTCTGAGCAGTTACCTGGCATAGGAGAAAGGTCAGCTGCTGTCCAGATGGCTGTCACGTGTTTGGTCTGTGCTAGAGTTTGCTTCTTCTCCAGAATAAATAGCACCCAAACTGTCCTGCACTATCTGTCCTTGAGGAGTTTTCTGTTTGGTGTGGAAGTGTGGCACTAGTCAGTTTGCAGAGAAATGAGTGATCTACTCCCTGCTTCCACTGCTGTTTCTTTTGCTTTTTCCAAGGTAGTGTTTTTACATTAATGTGGTTTTATGGTAAGGACAAATTATGTGCTCCTTTGGTTTGGTATAGTTTGAGTGTGTCCTAAAGGTTTATTTGTTGGGAGCTGGGTCCCCAGAATAAGTGCTGCAAGGCAGAAAGAGGGCACATCATGAGAGATCCTTGATCATTGAGGGAACTGTCTTCCAAAGGGGCTAAGGTAATTGATTAGAGTATCTGGGTACCCTCTGCCATAGGCCATCATTGGAGGTGGAAATAATGGGACTGTGAGCTAAAAAACCTCTTTACTTTATAAAGTTAGCCCTCCTCCGGTATTTTGTTATAATAACAAATAGACTGATATGTATGTCTTCCAATGGCACATACGTTGGAGTTCATCTAATTGATTCCTCTCATTTTGCATAGGAGGTAACTGAAACTCTGTTACAGTTACACTGTTAGTAATTGACAGAGTCAATAACTCAGAATTCCAGACCTGTTCTAATCCTTCACATTTTGTCATCCATAAAGGTTATGTATGCCCTCAGTAGCTTCAGATTTGTTTTTGTTTTGTTCACCTCTAAAGAAAACTAGACTGAAGGCTTCGAATTCTCTAAGCTCTCTTACCTCTAAAAAGTATGTTTATTGTTGTTGTCTGTTTGTTTTGTGTGTGTGTGTGTGTGTGTGTGTGTGTGGTACCAGGGATTGAACTCGGGTTGTTCTGCTTGCAAGGCAGGTGGCCGCACCACTGAGCTAAACCCGCAGCCCCTAAAAAATATGTTTCTACACTAAGTAGCTAGTGAGTACTTCAAAGACCCTTAGAGAACCCATTAAATAATAGAAATACTCCCTATGTATATATTATACATTCCCTTTATCCCTAAGGAAGAGAGAGGACCTACCTATTTACATTTTATGGTTTATATTTACATTAATGACTTTTAAATAATTTTCACTGACAAATACTGTATATTGTACTTTAATGTTCACTTCCAGTCTCCATGTTACTTCTTAGTAGAGACTTCACTGCCTAGCCTGTTTATTTATCACACGCAGTCCCTTTATTGTTATTAATTATTATTATCATCTATAGGGTGGTTGTATTTAAAGTCTTAAATGTTGGCTACCATGTGGCAGCTTGAAACCCTATTTAAAATATATTGGGAAATGAAATAAAACTTAAGTATTTCTGTCTCTGCTCTTGTTACTTTTCCTCTACTGGTACTCAAAATCAGAAGCAAACTTACAGATTTATTTTCTGAGCTCTAGCCCAAGACCTCTGCTTCCCACACAGTGAATGTGGATGTTACCTTCAGTGCTCAAAGCAGGCGACCTTCTCTACTGCTCCTTCAGGCAGGGTCTCTTCAGCCTAGGGTCTGTTCACATGCAAGTATTGCTGTCTGAACAGGGGGAATCAGAGTGTTAATCGGAAGAGGAGACCTCCAGAAAACAGGAATCTGATCATTGTTTCGGTTTTCTCCGCATTGCGCGGCTCTGCGGGAGTCAGTTGGGGGTCACCCCTTTCTGCTTTCCTGTCAGTATCATTCTAAGCTGTGGGGAGACATTTTAGATGACCAGCTGCACAACTGTTTTTAGCTGCCTGCTCTGCCCTGCTTTTTAGGGCCACGGGAGGGCAGAGACAATAGGAACTGAATGGGGGCACCTGTGACGTCGTTTATCCCCTCCCCTCCCCCGCTCTCTGCCTGGAGTTGCATCGATGCTGGATGGATTATGGGCGGGTAAAAATAGTTGCTCCATTATCCCCCAGAGGAAAAACCATTACTGGTGTAAATGTCACTGGGCTCTGAAGAGGGGAGAAAAATTTTTCCATTTGCCCAAGTATAATCTTTTGATTGGGATTCGGTGGACCCTGGCCTGTGCTTAGAGAGGTGGCCTAGATCACTCTGCTGTCATGCTCCGTGCTAACCAAATTCAAGGTGTAGATCAGGAATGTTAGGGTTGTGAACATGCTGGCAACGTACTGAGAGGTGAAGGCGGCGCCGCGAGGGTACTGCGCAGGACATACCCTGGCTTCTGCTCACCCTCTGTCATCCAGCCGGACCAAGTGCTGCCTCCTTCAAAGCTCTGGGCTCAGTCCCAGCCACGCCTCACAGCCACCATGATGAGTCTCACCTCTGCCTTGGATCTCCTCCACACTTCATCCTGGGTCTGCTCACTTTCCTTTCCTCCACTTTCCGAAATTCTACACGTTACTTAATATCTAAGCAAATCCCAGCTTCTCTCTGGAAGCTTCTCCTTATTTTTGTCCTGAGGAGCTCACTGTGGAGCAGGAGATAGGAAAGAGTGTCTTCCGCTGTCCCCTGCCGACAGCGTGGCTCTGCGCCTGAGCTGTACGTTGTCTCATTTCCTCGGAGGGAAAGCTGAAGTGAGCTTCCCGAGAGGCTGGGCTGGCCTCTCCTATCAGGCTGTCACAGTTAGACTTTGGAGAACCCTGAAGCAGTTAGTATTTTGTCTGCACATAGCAACTGATGTAAAAAAAAAAAAAAAAAAGTGGCTTTATTAAGACCCTAGAGAACGTTTTCTCATTTGCCTTAATTAATGTCTCAAAAGACTATAAATCATCAGTTCAGGGTGAATGGATAAATGTAGCCTATATTAATTGTGAAGTGTTTCAGGTCATGTAGCCAATTCTGTTAAATTAAGTAATAGATGATGCTTTGTGTCCTCCTCGTCTTAGCTGTGCACATTTATTTACTTGTGTATGTGTCTGAACAGTCATAAGCATGAATATGCGTATTAACATGTTTTTAAACAGAATAACTCTTCAGTCCTAGTCCAAGTAGGAGGTGATCCTGAAACTGGACTTCAAACAGAGTCATTTAAGGTACAAGCGAAATGCTATGTACAGGCTGCCTGTTCTGGACCCTCCCGTTTTTTATCTTTTGCATAAGATATACAGTATCTAGTTCAACTACAAAGTATTTGTATATATGGCTAATTTATTTCTTTGGAAGAGATTGGGAGAAAGTATAAATAACCTGACTTGTGGGTGGTATGGATACTGCTTGAGAATCTACAGGAGCTGGAAGAGCAGTCTTTGACTCCATTCCTCAGAAATCACCGAGGTGGAAGGACAAAGGGGTGTTCTGGGCGTTTCCACTTACCTGTCTGGACTACACACCTCTCTGCAGGCCGTGTGCAGACGCCACCGGGTCTCCTTCCCAAACTCTGTCATCACAAACAACTCTGTCAGCTCTGGTGGGTGTGGGTGGGATGGTGAGGAGCAGGATGGAGAAGAACCACCTTTGTTCATCCCTTCAGTGTATTTTTGTTAAGAATTTACCACGTGCCAAGCATTGTGCTGTGAAATAAATGCAGCAGTAACCCAGATGGTCTTTGCCCTTGTGGGGAATAAAATGAACAGGAGACAAAGGTCCACATTACAAGTTGGGTGAAGGGCTGTGAATAAAATGGTCCTAGAAAGCCCCGAGGTTTCATTTAAATGGAAACCTAAAGGCCAAGGACAGGCGTGTGGTCCAGAATGGTAGCAAAGGCCCTGAGAACAAAGCATTTAGACTCAGAGGGGACCCAAAGGATGATTAGGGGTGTTGATGATTGGTATTGTGGAGACAGGGGCTCGAGGCTTTCATTCCATGTGGCAGGAATCACTGCAGAGCTGTGTACTGGAAAGTTACATGGTTCTAGTTTAAGAAAATCCTCCACTTTGTTTTTCCCCGATCCTTCTCCATTTTGTGAGGATCAGGTTAATGGGGCTGATGTAGAAGCAGAGAGAGCAGACGGTTGTCTGCAGCAGGCAGCTAGGTAAGAGGTGAGGTGCCTGGACTGGAGCAGAGACTGGACATGGGGAGATGGATTAGGAAAGTACTGCACCCGAAAAGGATCACCTCAGGGATGAGATTGCAAACTGGAACAGCTAGTAACTTGTTTATGAGTGCGTTGGCAGTGGATCAGGTTAGGATGGGTTTGGGAGCAAAAATGTTTTGAGCATTTTAGGTTTTGTGTATGTATTAAGTTGGCAGCCAAGTGGTGAGGTCATGTTGGAGTCTTATACTTGAGTCTTCTGCTCACAGAAGATATCTGAGTTCCGAGTTACATATGTGGGGGTTTTCCACATAAATATGTTACTGAAATCCATGGACAAGGACACAGTCCCGTGATGGGGGAGCCTTTACAGAGTGGAGAAGACTTGGACCGAGCCCCAGGGGCCCCGTGTCTAGTGGCCAGTTGGATGAGGAAGAGCCAGCCAAGGGCCTGAGAAGAACCAGTTGGAAAGGAAAGGAAAATGGTGAACAGGTGGATGACAAAGTAGGGAAAATGTTGTTAAGAGGTGAGAACAGCACTCAGTGCTCTTGGTTGATCAAATGAAGAAGGAAGAGGAGTTCTTGAGCTTGACTGGGTGGCTTGTTGGTGATATTAATACAAGCACTTTCAGGGAGCACTGGGGCTGACTGCGGGACATTGGGAAGGAGAATCAAGGATATACATGGCTCTCCAAGCTGTGGCTCCTTACGGGTGGGTGTGATGCGGGCTCTCATGTATCTGTATATTGCATTATTTTCCTGGTGAAAAGCAATCTTATATTAATGCTGCAATATGAAAGGCCTAACTTGAAAAATATTTCCTTTGAAAAGAATTCCTGGTAGTTCAATTGAGCATCTGAGTTCTAACAGATGTGGTTTATATCAATTTACCACTCTCTCTACTTTCTTTTTTCTTCTCCAGATTTTTGTGTCAAACTTGTCATCTTTTCTTGTAGACTAGGACAGTTGTGGTAAGAAAGTTTATCAATCAAAAAAAAAATTAAATGTTCATTTCATAAAACAAATGAGGTTTTCCAAAGCTTTTGTGGCACAAATTGAGAATCATGATTATGTGAGACAAAGAGGCCAACTTTTTTTGCTTTGCCTGGGGGAGAGGGGTGCACGTGTCAGTGGCGTGTTTTGTTAGGGTGGAAGAAACTGTGTGATACCAGAGTCTCGATGTGTCGGTCCCTGCAGGCGGGGAAAGAGCAGCTCACCTCGAGAAGGGAAGGGACTGGCCATTGTAGAGACATTTCCTCCATTCGAAGGGAAGAAATCAAAATGTGTGACTATCAGGGATCCAGGTACCAGAGCCCTATTTTCTTTCTGTGAGACCTTGCAGGCCCTAAATTGTCATACCTCTTTTTTGATAAAATTTTCGAGCTTCAACTAAAAGTCAAAAAAGTGGTTTTGAAATCTTGAGATATTTATGGTTATGTGTTCTGTTTAGCAGTGGAAAGATCCAAATATTGAGCAGTAGAATTTTCTACAATTTGTAATTAGATTTCTATATGGTTGGTCCTGTCACTCGGGAGAAATTGTGTCATTGCACCTAGCCAGTGACTCCAAAATTTCAAGAACTTAAAGCCCAAGATTTGTTGTTGTTGTTGCTGCCACTGCTGTGGAGTCGGGGATCAAACGCAGAGCCTCACATGTTTCAGGCCCGTGATCTGCCACTGAGCTTCAGCCCCAGCTCCAGAGCCTGAGAAGTTTCTCTCCCATTGCTGAGTGTGGTTTGTCAGAAGTCATCGTGTGCTGTGCTCCAGGTCCTGACTGAGGGGCCTCTCCTCTCAAGATCGCCTGTTGCAGTGCACAGAGAGACAGCATTCTGACACCCCTTGGCGGCCCTCAGTCCTTTCGTCTAGAAGTGACCCCGCCCACTGTACCCACAGACCACCCAGCATGAACTCAACCAACTTGAGAACGGGTGGGGAGCGGCACCACTCCTCTGCCGCGCTGGGAGAGCGAGCAGAGGGAGCACGGCCAGAACCCTGCCAGCACCACACTTCCTCCCTCGAGGAGGCAGGAGGGGCTGCAGTGGGATTGGGGTCGCCTCTGCCCCCCTAGTACCCCTGTCCATTCACCACAGCACTAAAATCCTACAAGGCAATTCCCTTACTATATTTTAAGCTTTCCTTTTTCTAAGCGTTTCTTTAAAGGATACAGCTCCAGAAAACCTACTATGTAGCCTTTTTTTCTTTTCCTTCAAGGACCTTACTATTTTCTCTGGTAGACTCAAAACCATGGGAGAGTTTACATCCTGATTATATTTTGTTTTGTTTTGTTTTTGTCAAGTAAAGTTCACTTTCCTACTTTTTTAGTAAAGGGCATGTAGGACTGCATGAGGCTCTGCCCAGCCTGAGGTGAGCTCATAGTCCCAGGCTGATCCAACCTGCCTCGTGGGCTGGCTTCCCGCAGGCTCTGCCTGCCCCCGTTCGACCCTGTCACTCCTCTGTGGCTCTAGACAGGGCCCCCACATTTCTTCCAATGCCTAGAGTCTGTGAGAGGAGATAGGAGGAGTGGCTGGGACAAGATGTTGAGGCACAGAAGTAGCTCCAGGGGCCTGGTGGCCGCCGATGTCCCTTCTGCTGGTGACCCCATGCAATGTGCCAAGCTGATGCCCACACCCTGCTCTGTTTTGGCATCCATCCACCTTTTTCTATTCACCCCTCCCCCCTCAGGCTGCCTCCCTCTCTTCCACTCATAGGAATAGGGCTCTTCCTAGAGAGCTGTGGTGCTTTCCCCACTAGCTTAGTGCCCCAGCTGTGGTGCTGATGGCAGGGCTGGTTGATATGGTAGTGAGGCAGTTGGCTCTCTCAGCCAGACTGACTTTAATACAGTGCTCTTTTGTCAGCAGAAGAACATAAGGGTGATCTAGCCGGCCTTTCTTTGGGATGCCATGGTGAAGTATAGCCTCCTGTAAACACACATTCTCACAATATTGAGAGTCCCTGGTGATGTCAGTCTGGGTGAATGATTATATCCTCCCCAATGCATTGGTGAGCCGACTTCTGGCTCGGAGTTAGTATTAGCAGGCAGGGCAGCCAGTTCTGAGATCACTGGCAAAAAGGATGTGATGATTTGCTACCATTTCGTAGAATAATAATGTAGCGTTTTAAAAAATAGCTTTTCCCACATGAATATGTTTATCCACTGGTTTGATCAGCCTTGATCAATCCCCTCAAGACTTCTAGTCTGGCCCTGCCCACTCCCTGGCTTCACCCCTGACACTGCCTCCCGGCCATTCAGCTGTAGCCACACTGGCCTCCGCTTGCTTTGCCTGCACACCTGCCCTCCTCACCATGCCCTCCCTGCCTGGTACGTCCACCCCAACTCCTTGCCACCCCTTTACTTACTTTCATTGCATGAATCAGAGACTCTTCCCGTCTCCACCCTGAATGATAGGGAATCCCTTCCCCATCCCTACTTCCCTTGTCTAGCTTTATTGTTTCTGCATTGCATTTTTCACTATCTGATGTTACCATTTCATTTGTTTGTGTTTGTTCCCTCCACGTTAGAATGTGGCTTTACCTGCTGTTGTATCCCCAGAACACAGAGTAAGTACTGGTAAACACTTGAAGAATGAATGAGATAGATAATGTGATGATGGGCTCTGAAATAATCTAGTTGTTGCCAGAAACCTATAAAAATTGAAAATTTACCTTTTTTTTTTTTTTTTTTTTTTTTTTTTTTTGGTATGGGGATTGAACTCAGGACCTTGTGCTTGCCAGGTAGGCACGGCGCCACTGAGCTACATCCCTGGCACAGAAAATTTACTTTCTGTGATATCTTTGTGTCGTACTATCTCACTCTCTACTCCTAGAATAATTGGTTTTGTCCACTCAAAGCAAATATTGTCCAAAAGTTAATGTTTCCTATTTTTACTCCTGTGGAATTTTTTGTCTGGTCCAGGCTTGAAGGATTTTTTGGGGGGTGGGGTCATAGTTCATGGCCATAGTGAATTAGAGTCAGGAGCCAGAGAGAGTCGTGAAGGTTGGCAGTGGTCATAGTGGTTGATGAACCTATGGCCCTGGCTGAAAACTACAGCAGTGTGTATAGAGGGAGAAGAAATTTCTCCCGTCAAAGTCTCAAGGGAATGCTGAGAGAAAGGAGCCAGGAATACATGCATCATGGAAGCTAGCGGAAAGGAGAGTCCAAGAGGATGGGTCGGTATTGCAGAGAAGTCACAGGGATATGTGCCAGGCACTGTGGGATTGGCCAGGAGAGCCTGGATAAGGCTCTGAGGGTGGGCCAGGACCCAGCTGCCTCTAATGGAGGGGGCAAGAGGGGGGTGTTATGGGTGTCTTCTTACAGCCAGGACCTTGTTAATGACAAGGTAATAGAAATACATGAAATTCAACCAAAGAAAGTTTCTGTACTCAATGTAGTGGCTGACAGCCAGCTTTTCTGCATACACCCTGCGGCTTCCTCATCCTCAGCCATCCTTTGTCCACCGTCCCAAATGCTATCGTCAGTATAGCATACGGTGGTGCTTCTTGAGAGAGCCCATGAACGTGCTTCAGTTATCCATCTTCATTTTGCTTGGTTACTGCTGATAAAAAAGGACATATATGATTTTATCTTTCTGTATTTAGACGCATTTCAAAGTAGTAATACTCATGGTCTTTTCATCATATTAATGCTCAAAGTAAAAGATTACAGTTTCACTGATAAGATTTCTGCAACCGTTACTGTCCTACATAAGTACAAAACAACATTTCCCACAGCCGGGTGTAGAATATAAATCACAAAGCGTTTGTTGTTGTAGCTTCCCTGTAGGGTTTCTGAATTTTACTGATTTGCCTTCACTTCCCGCCTTTTTCCTACTCCTGGTGAGCTGCTTCCAGGAGTGTTTTGTGATGTCCTTCTGAGCCTGCCTTGGTCTCCTCTGATTGACCACAGCCTCTTTGTAGCCTGCTTCCACTCTGGCCTCACATTGCCCAGCAGGAGTGTGAAGTCCCCTATGACACCCAAGCTTCCTAAGGATTGCTCCTTAAAGTAACTGAAATTAGCCATGGTGAGCTTCTTTTTTTTTTTGCCTCTTAGTCATCTGCAGGATTTATTTTGGTGGTTTGCATTTGTGTCATAGACTTAGAATACAATAGCAACATTAGGTTTGCACAGCAGAAATTTGTGTAAATCTCTCTGTACTAGATATTTTACTGCCGAATTCACTTTTTCTATCTTCTGGTCATTCGTCTTCTGCAATAAAATTTACTTCAAGTGTCATTTGTATATTTGAATGTGCAAACAAAATGGTAACCAGACCTTAACGCCCCAGTCCTGGTTGTAGGCCTTTTGTCGGTGCCGCCCTTCAGTTCAGTTCGGGGCCACACTTGGTTTTGCAGTTCAATCCCCCAGCCCGCACCCCACCAGGAGCTGCCTGACTCCCCAAACACCCACTTTGCTTTCTCCTCACTCACATCCGTCTCTCTTTAATAGTTTACCCTTTTGAGATTGAATAACTACCAGCCCCCACAGAATTTTAAAGCTGCAGTGTTTTCTTCGGTTCTATTAATGAACATTCTGGCTGAAGTTTGTCTTTTCAGCATTTTGGTGGTTTTATTTTTCTAATGCAGTAAAATTAAAAAGTGGTCCATGTAGTTTTGAGCTAATGAGGATTTGAAATGGATTTCAAGTATCCTTGTCGGGTTTTTAAATTATGCAGGTGCAGTCTCATGCAGTAAATCACCATAACTAAATCGTTTTAGAGCCGTAAAGCTCTCCTGCCCTGGCATTGGTAAATTAATAGATTAACAGCGACACATGAGAAAATGTCAGATGTTAAATATTTTTATTAGTAATAAGTTGGAAATTTGTTACCTTGAAAAGCTTGTGCAGTCTCTAAAGAGCCTTAAGCAGAGTTACTTTTTATTATTTTCAGCTTATAAGCATTTCGTGGCCAGACTTTCTAGGCTGCCCTGTTTGTATGGGTGTGCAACGAAATTCCATTTAAAATGCATTTTCTCATATTGTTTAGTTGAAACATAGGGTACAGTTTGCGTATCCATCTATGCACTTACCCAGCATTTGTTGTCTAAGTGTGTACTGTCTTCTGGCACAGTGCTGCAAAAAGTGGAAAACATGCACAGCTTCAGCAGGAGACACATGAAGAGGTATCAGTGCTGGAAGGTTCTGAAGGGGCTCTCTGCCCAGAGAGGGGCCTAGAGATGTGTGGATCCCTTATTTACTGTGGCTGAGAGCCTGCAGTCTGGAGCCAGAAGACCTGGGTTCAAATACTGACTCTGTCTTTCAAAGACATATGACTTGGGCTAGTTACTTCCATGTGTCAGAATGACCCCAGTATAAACATGGTCCTACCCATACTATAGACCTCATGTGGATTAAAAATGAGAGCGTATTTCTATACTCCTTAGACTAATGCTGAGTACGTGGAAAGAACCATATATGTTTTAAATCAATTAAGCAATATAAATAACATGTATTTTAAGCCGGGCATGGTGGCACGTGCCTGTAATCCCGGCAGGAGGAACACTATGAGTTCAAGACTAGCCTGGCCTACATAGTGAGTTCCAGGTCAGTGTCAACTACATAGTGAGACCCTGTCACAAAAAAACAAAACAAAACAAATAACATGTATTTTGACTGAAGAACTAACTCTCCTGTGGAAAATATAGACACTAACTGGCAGGCATTTTACTGTTTGTTTGTAAACCTGTGAGTACTCAAGTTGAAAGTTAACTTGTATAGGTGTGAACTACTGTACCGAATCACTAGGCTCTCTCTCTCAGGCCTCGGCTAATTTCTGTTTCTTGTGTTTTGGGTTAACATTTTTAAGTAAGGATGACTTTCTCACTGGCTCCAAAATGAAGTGAATAGCCATTTATGCTCTTTCAGTTAGTTTCTTAGTCTTAACTAGCAATATTCCAGTAAAGGTTGAACCTGCCTGAGAGGTACCTTTGAGAGCTCCTGCATAGGGCAGGAGATGAAATTCTGAGAGCCAGTGGTGGTTTTTTCAGTCGTGACTTAGTAGAGGCAGGTAACAGTGGGATTGGAGCTCTGTGAACTAGAAGGGACAGTAGAATCTGGGAAGGATTCACCAACGCTGAAGGCAGAGTGAGGAACCCGAACCCTAGACTCAGTGTGTAGAGAATGGAAAGCATTGTGTGTTTTCAGTAGAATGCCCTCAATTAAAAGGAAGATTTCTGGGCAATTCACCTGGTAACAGGTGCCCCAAGATTGGGAGCCAGAGTCCTGTTAAGACAACAGGGTTAAGATGGTGGAGGAGAGGAAGCCGGGGTGGGGTAGGTATTTGAAGGTCAGAAGGAATGCATTTAATGTGCTGTCATACTTCTTCATACGTTCAGCCGATAGTGACTGGTTGCAGACAGCTCTGAGCCCATTACCCCACCCTCCCACCCCATGATGCATCATCCTGCAGGAGCAGAGCACACACCTGCATGGCAGCCTGTACCCACCTGAGTGAGCCTTATCCCAGGGCAGCTTCTGCCTATACCACAACAGAAGCTGCTTCTCTGGGTCCCTACATGTTAATGAAAATGTGTGCTCGTGTGTTTTCATTGACTACAGAGAGACCAGAGCAGCGGGGCAGAGCAGTGGGGCAGAAGCTGGCCCTTGCTATTCTATAGTCCAGTCAACGTGTTCATCCTAGTCCTTCGTGGCTTTTTACCTCCAGATGCCTGGCTATCTTCCAAATCCAAATAACCCATCATAGGTCCTGTTGTGCCTTCCACACTGCTGTGCTCTCCTTGAGTTCAGAACTCCCTCTTCCTATTTTGGATCTCAATCCATGGTTTGAACCGGAAAAGGCTGTATTATTCCAAAGGAAAGATGGCTAAGCCTTAGAGAGCTGATGGTTTCCCTCAGAGACTGTGATGTAGCACTTAGCACATTGTTAGTGCTCAAGAATGAAAATAGATTTTTAAATAGTCTGGCTTTGCTGTTGGTATTGAGATGCCCCATAGGAGTTTTTGAATCCCCAACATAGCCAAAAACAAGCAAACAAAAATGCCCAGGCATCCTTTGAAAAACTAGGGCAGTCTGGAATAGACCTTGATGTATATTTTCTGCCTGAAGGTGACTCCTAAACTTCTATTCCCTCAGGGTTAAATGCCTGGAAAATAGACAGGATTACAACCTCCTAATGCCAGGCTAGTATTTTTAACTTTGGCACAATACAGAAATGTGTAGTGCCCCACTAAGTCCCAGACGGTTCTGCATAGACTTGTTTTGCAAGGTAATTGAGCACAGAGGCTGCCTCCTGCCCTGCATGGAATGTCTTATTCCTTTCTTGCCTTGGCTGTGCAATCTTGGGCAGTTCTGCTCCTTGTCAGATTTATTGGCCATACTTAGCACAGGTCACACAAGTGGCCTCTGTCAACTCTGATAAAAGGGGAGGTTGAACACCCTTTTATGAATGTTCTCTTTTAAACCTCTCAGGCTCTAAAATTAGGCAGGCATCTGTGGCCACACCACCCTGAACACACCGACACGCCAGTCTTGTCTAAAATTAAGCAGCTGTTGCTGTCGCCAGACATTCTTCACTCTGAAGAGCTTGATTTCAGCACTTTACCTCCATCTTCACACAGGAGTGTGTCCCATGAGTGGTGATAATGGGGATCCAGGCATTCTCCTTAGATAGCTTCAGATGTGTCATGGAGGAAGACTGCTTTCGGGAATTGAAATAGTTGCACATATTTGAGCATCTGAATGAACCTGATTATATGACTAAAGGCATTCATCTCAAAAAGTGTAATGTTTTAGGGGAGATAGTTGGTGTTTCCACAACTAGTGTCATTCGCTTGAAGGCAGAGTCATGTTCCCTTGATTTATTATGTTTACTCCTCCTCTTTTTCCTCTAATGGAAGATGTTTTTATTTCATCTCTCTGAAACAGGAGCCACGTGTTTAGACACCTACATATCCGTCAGGGACTGGCATGTTGTACAAAACACATTGCAGAGGTAACCACTCTCTACTTGGTGGTGCTCTGGAGAGCCACTTCGGACAGTGGGAGCGGGTCATTCTGCAGGATTAGCCTGTGTTCTTTATATAAATGTACAATTTTCTTAGTTTTTTTTTTTTAAGAATTCAGCTCAAAGATCTCTGAGCTCTTATCTGTTAAACATTCATCAGAACAGCCTCAGTTTAATAATCTGTCCTCAAAATGGTAACTGATGTCTGTGGAAAAGGACCAACTTTATAAGCAAAATGAGAACTTATTTTACATTTAACTGACCACTGTCTTAGTCTGCTTTCTGTTCAATAACAAAATACCTGAGATTGGCTAATTAATAAAGAATAGGTGTTTCTTTAGGATATGACTCTGGAGATGGAAGTCCCAGAGTACCATGTTGATGTCTGGTGAGGGCCTTCTTGTTGTATTAGGACCTGGCAGAAAACGTCACTGCCCTGTATATGCTGGTTCAGGTCTCTCATTTTTCTCTTCATAAAACCACCGGTCTCATCCTGGGAACCCCACCCTGATACCCTTATACTAATTTCCTTTCCAAGGCCTCTCCTCCAAATACTGTCAGCCTATAAATTTGGGGATGATGAATGTAAGTGTACTGTATACCTAAAATGTACCAATAAACTAAAATAAATAAAGAAATTTGGGGATGAAGTTTCAACAGGACTGTCAGAGGGAATATTCAAACTATTGTGATTAATAAGAAAGTTGGAATTGCTTTCCATGTGTTCATTCATCCAGAGACAGGGTCTCGCTATGTAGTTCAGACTGGCCTCAAACTCACAGTGATGTGTCTGCCTCAGCCTCCCAACTGCTGGGATTACAGACGTGTGCCACCACGCCCAGCTCTAATTGCTTTCCTTACGATTGCCTTGAGCATATTCATTTGCAAAGTGAATTGTGTCTAAATCTTTTAAAAGTACTATTGAATTGTTTATTACAATGACGTGGTAAGATATACTGGGTTTTTTTCCAAACAGACTCAGTTTATTATTTTAATCTGTCTTCAAAATGACAAGACTGATTACTGTGGAGAAGGTTCATCTTTCAAAGCAGAATCATCAAAGAATAATAACCATCCCTGGATGTGGAATATGGTTTTTGATATGCTTTCATGAGCTTTTCTTTCATTTGCAAAGTGAATTGTGTCTAAATCTTTTAAAAGTACTATTGAATTGTTTATTACAATGACATGGTAAGATATACTGGGTTTTTTTTCCAAACAGACTCAGTTTATTATTTTAATCTGTCTTCAAGATGACAAGACTGATTACTGTGGAGAAGGTTCATCTTTCAAAGCAGAATCATCATAGAATAATAACCATCCTTGGATCTGGAATATGGTTTTTGATATGCTTTCATGAGCTTTTCTCTTTTGGTACTGAGGATCGAATTCGGGTCCTTGTGCTTGCAAGGCATGGGTCTCCTTCTTAAGAACATAATCACCAGTGAAGCAACAAGGCATAGCACCTGTAGCAGAATATTTATCCTCTAAATTCCATAGAGACTTGTGGTCATTGCCTGGGGAGAAAAATAAATGTATTAAATCCATGCCAGAGCTTCTTAGATTTGCACAGTTATGCATTATTGCATCTAACAAAGACATTTAAGTAATGGTTTGAACTGAGTTACTTTGTTACTCCAGACCTGGGAGACCTTAGTGGTAACTTGCCATAAACCTGCAGTGTTACCTTGGCAAATGTCTAATGTTCGTGGATTTTATTTTGTCGTTTGTAAAATGAGAGAGGAGAGCAAGCCTGGATGAGGCCGTGGAATGGCAGCCTCTCCTTATCCCAAATCCTTTGGGATTATCACTGTTTGCTTGGCTGAGAAAGAATTGATAGCAGCTTTGTTTACCAGGTGGTTCAGTCTTGTGACTGCTTAGAAAATACTCTACTCTACCCTCACATCAGTAGCAGTTCCTTACAACCTCCTGTGCTCAGTGTTCTTGGTTTTAAATGTGGAATAACATTGGTACCTTGGGCTTGGGGATGTAGCTCAGTGGTATCGCATCTGCACAGCAAGTGCAAGGTCCCGAGTTTGATCCCTGGTACCGACTAAAAAATAAATAAATAAATATAATAACATTGATACCCTGCTGTGAGTTTCTACAGTGAAGACTATGTTGCTTTTGTTTTTTTGTTTATCTTGTGTGATATTTTGTCTTGGTTTGCTTTTGAGAATTTTTAAGTACAGAAAACTCAATACATTTAACCCAGTGTCGTGGCTGTTTGGCCTCTGCCTTCTGGGTATGGCAGTGCAAGTCACAGATTTTGTATCTCCCAGTAACAGCAGCTCTCTCTGTACTTATCATTGTAATTGGTCCTAATGGTTTCTGTCACCATAACTAGAGCTCCCTTCTCCAAGTTAACCTGTGTGCATGTGACACAGATCTTCCTGTGGGTGGCCCAGGTTGGCCTTGCCTGTGATGGTGCAGAAGGTGACCTTCCTCTTTGGACACAAAGTAAGAAAACAAGTAGCTTAGTGAGATCCACAGCCCATACAGCCACCACCAAATGAGTCACCTTTTTCTCCACCAAGGTAGAGACAGTCTTAGCCCCTTCTGAAAGGACAGGTGGCCTCTTGGTATGGACATTGCCATTGCCAGCAGCTTGCCTTTCAGCACCGTTGAATGGTCTCTGCTCTGTACTTGTGAGCCAGCTTAAGCAGTTGAGTAATTTAACTGCTCTTGGCCCAAAGTCTAAGTGGACCGGTTAGGCATAGGAGACATTTAGCTGCTCTCTGTCACTCCAGCTAGGTGTAGTAGGGCCATTTGTTAGAGCAGCTGGGGTCTCTGTAGCCTGGGTGTCCTCCCCAGTGGCCTTTTCTTCTCAAAGGAGTCACCACCTTTTCAGTCTCTTGCATCTTCACAACAGTAGGGGCCTTTGGCCAACAAAGATGCCAAAAGAATTTTCAAAGGGAAACAGATGAAATCAAGGCAGAGTAGCTTTCTTAATTCAGTGTGTGCTTTGGTCAAGCTTTGGCTGGCTCGCTGATGTTTAGAATTGACTGTGGTTTTGAGTCACTGTCATGGTGTTTCTTACTTGCCACATCCCTGATGAAGGCTTCATGGTCAGTGTCCTCCAAGACCATCCTTCTCGTGAGATCTACAGTGCTTCCCATTTGCCCACTAGGGATTCTTTGGTGGCCCCTTCCAGTCTGTGTTAAAGTGAAAGGGTACTCCAGGTCACAGGCTCCTTTATGAACTGGATATGTCCCTTGTGCCATTTGCTCTGCCCCGATAGGAAGACAGAAAACAAGGCCCATCAGCTTCCCATGATGCCTTAGCTTTGGATGACAGACATTTTCCACCACTCACATGGGCACTTGTCAGACGCTATGTGACCACTTTGTTCTCTGGTCCGTGAAGTTCCTATAAAAGCTTCAGCATCACTTTATAGGGCAGTGCCCATGGTAGATGCGCCAAAAGGATAAACACAAACAAATGAGAAATGTTTCAGCTGCTGGATACACTGATTGCCGTGACCTGATCACTGCACTTTGTGTACTGTACCCCTTAAATACAGTTTCATGTCTGCTTAAATTTTTTTAATTTAAAAAGATGAATAGGTATATAGGCAGCTCTCTCACTGAGTACGAGAAAAAGGAAGTATTTTTACTTCTTAATTTGAACCTAAGTCTTGTAACAATATCTATCCACCAATGAGAAAGAATGCACGGATTTAAGCTTTGGCAACTGTCTACTCATGAAGCATGAATGGCTTCCATATATACATATATGAGTGATGTAATTTTTGTACACCAGTGAACAAATGAGAAATGTGCACACAACCATACTATGAAATACTAGGCCACCACTTTTTTCACAAGGTGAATCTGGGTATCTAAACCTGAACACCATGCTGTCTTACAAAATGATGGGGAATAAGTCATAGCCCAGTATTTTCCTGATTCTATTTGCTGCTCTATAAATAACCTATGTGCTTGTGAATATTTATGGATAGGCATGTCTCTATAGGCTTATGAACAAATTGGGAAGGGTATACCCCTGAGTAGAGGTGGAGACGATGGAAAGGCTACAGCGCTCACTCGTAACCCTCAAGAGAGTAGTGGAGGTCAGGACAGATGAGTGACCCTTCTTTCTGTGGGATCGCAGAGGTTGAGCGAGGTTGGAAGAAGGTTTGAGAATTCCGAGTGAGAAAATAGGTCAAGTAGACAGGAAAGAGAGGGCAGATGAGTGAGTGCTGTTAGGAATGGAAGAAAGTGGAAAATACTGGAAACGGCTACTATAGAACTGATTTGGATTGAGGAGGGGATGAGGAAGATGTCTAGGAAATACACAGGAAAGAAAGACAAGGTAAGGCAGCCTGAGGGAAAGGGACAGCAAGAGAAAATGTAACTGGTACATGGACACAAAACATCCTAATCCCCTTCCCCTCCTCTTCCTCCTCCCCTCCGTCTCTTGGTCCCCTTCCGTCTGCAGAAGATCTGTCTCTGTTTCCTATTATCCATCCTTTATTTTGCTCTTTGTTTATATTTTGTGTTTCTCATGTAAGAGAAACCATGCGATATTTAAGCTCGTGTGTCTGATTTACTTCACTTAACATTATGGTCTTGGGTGCAACCATTTTCTTGCACATGACTCAAGTTATCCTTTACAGCAGAATAGTACTCCATTGGGTATAATTATCACATTTTCTTTATCCATTCTTGTTTATCTCAGTGTCTCCATGGTGCCTGGCACATAGTAAGACACAGCAAATATTTAAATAAACCACAGGTTAGCATCTGTAAGGTGCTTGACAGGTCATCAGTTTCATTGTCACTAAGGAAAATCACAGAACTGGGAAAAAAAATGTATAGAGTCCCATATTGAAGTTTTCAAGGATTGTGGGGGAGGAAGTACCTGGTTCAGGGAATGATAAAAGCAAATGTGTGACTCGTGCTTTGCGCTCAGGTCCATCTGCCATAGAGCATCAGGAGATGAGCTAAATCTGCAGGTTTGGGGGCTCCACCGGTGGGATCCCCAGCATCTCTGGAGAGGAAGTCTAGGGAACTACTTTTAGCAGGTTCTTTATAAGTGCGTAGGTCCAGCCAATACGGTTCCAAGCACTGGTGTAGACTGATGGAGAGCTTTTCGGTGAGGTTTGGGAAGCAAATGGAAGCAAGGAGTTTGTGAGCTTCCCCTCCAAAACTAGGAAAGTGGCTTCAACAGGAAACAAGTTTGAAACAAGTTTCGCTTAGGAAGTGCATGCTGCAAGTGTGTGGGCTGTTTCTAATGACTGCTTCCAAAATGCCCACATGGAATTCCTTCCATAGTTATGAGAAGACTCAGTTCTATTTGCCTTGTTTATGAAGAGTCAGGGTTAGGTTTAATATCAATTGCCATTCTATAAACAGGAATGGCATAGAATACTGCTATGTATGCTTGCAGTACACCTAGAGATGTTTAATAAAATGTACACATATGTAGGTTTTATATATATATATATGGTTGTATAATATTCTGTGTGTGTGTAAAGTAACCTTTTTAAAGAGGCATATTCTTGCCCACAATCAAATTATCTTTACAATGCCCTTTCACTGTTAGATAGTTCCCAATATTGCTATTTTAGCATCAGAACCAGAATGACTTAAAACATGGATATGTTTCTACACCTAAGGGTATATGAAGGACTTGGCACTTTCGATGGTACGCTGAAAGGATGCCTTGGTCTGAGCCAGGTGGCAGAGTGGTGGAAATGTGGCAGGCGGTAGCAGGAAAAGTTGTATCAGGGGAGTTGAAGCGTCAGGAAGCAGACAGAGACAGCACTTTAAGGACACATGGAGGGGCTGGGAGTCAGTCCCTGGGTGCCAGAAGGGCCTGATCCAGCTGGCTGGTTGAGAGCAGGAGTGTGAGGAGCAGTCAGCCTGGTGAGGCGAAACAAGCAGGGACTTGTGACTAGGTGGAGTTAGGTTCCTGGAGGGAACGCTGGAGCAGATGATGCCGTTGAGGTGGTGATCTGAGATCACTTCTCTTTGGCCTTTTTGATGATACTCTTGCCTCTGAGGTTTAGAAAGTGCTGTAAATTCTTCCCAGCTCAGATCTGAAGGCCCTGTGTCTCAGCTCACTTCCAACCGGATCCTCTGCTTGTGCCCACCCACACAGTGACAATCTATTAGTGGCTGCCAACTGGCACTAACTATCTTTAAATAAAACTGTCCCATCTGATAATTTTGAACTCTGCTGCATATTCTTCATGGTTTCTAAACTGCCAAATTTACTCTATCTCCCAATATTTCTCTCCAAAGTAAAAAAACGAATGCTTTTTGTATTTTCTTCACAAGTTTCAAAAAACAAGCAGCCTTGCAGGCATTTCCCTCAGTCCAGAATGCCCTCCTCTAACTCCACATCACCTCTCCTGCCCACCCTATTGTTTATTTCCAAGGACAACAGAACTGCTGCCACCAGAAGCTTTGGATACAGCACGGCCCCAGGTCACTGGGCCCTTGACTGTCACAAAATGTTTCTGAGCCCGGGCATTTTTCCACCGTCAGCTCAGTAAAGACACCATGTTTGCCCAAAGAGAAAGCTATTTCCAGCCTTTCTGTCTGGAAGAAGCCATTATCAGCTTCTTGTGGCTTATCATTTGCTCTATGGCTTATCGCTTGAATGGCATTTAATGTTCCCTTCCTTATCCTTTTTCTCTTAATCTTTTATCCAAAAAGTAATGAATAAGGAAATGTTGACTGAACTTACTGGAGGTGGCCCAGATTCAGAAAGCTTTGGTAAGCCTTAATTATCAATAATGGAGAAAATACCTTTGTTTAACAAAGAATAATAGAATCTCACTGTCCCGCCTCATCAGGGCTCTAAGCTAATCTGTTTTGTTGGCGCTAACATTGTGCAACAGTTGAACATAAAAGACCGAAGATGCATTGAATATCTTAGCTTTTAGAAGGGAAGTTGAATGTAAAATGTGTTTTTTATGAAGAAAATAAAATTTCGTAACAAAATAATAACAGGATACACTGTGCATCATTATCTTCCAAGTAGTTACTGGGAAACAAAAAAGATTCTTACAAACAGATAACAGCATAAAATGTTCAATGAAGTAAGCAAAACTAGTAGTATAAATAAAACAAATTAGCCAGTGTGCTAAAATATTTTTAATGGAGCGAAGTGTGTTTTTAAGGCAGGAAGTCTCCCTGTATGGAGTTTGGCAGGATGGCCAAGTCCGACTTGTCTTGGGAGTCCCAGGAAGGCCCTGAGACATGGGAGTGAGGGCAGCATTCTGATGAAAAAACTGAGCCTGAAAGAGGACAAACGACTTGCCCAGGGGCACCTCGCTAAATAGTTGTGCACTAAGAATTCAAATCGTCTTCCGTGTTCAGACCCATGCTCTTTTCACTGTTCTGCACCATCTTCATAAAACGAAGGGGTGTGGCATCATCACGTAGCCCTTTTCTAAGTGGTACTGGATTTTAACTTTGCTACTGCCCATGCTGAAGAGAGGACTTAATATGTGTTGACTTTTGCCATTTAAAAGCATGCAGGTATTGACTAAATAATGCAAAGTCTAAGTATCATGCTTTCTTTTGTTCTAGATTTTCTACCCTAGCAAGGATGGCACAAAGATTCCTATGTTCATTGTCCATAAAAAGGGCATAAAATTGGACGGCTCACATCCTGCTTTCTTATATGGCTATGGTGGCTTCAACATATCCATTACCCCCAACTACAGGTAAGCATGTAACACTCTTGGAACTTGGCATTTGGTTCCCTTCCACTGTGTGGCAAAAATCCAATAGTCTGGTCTACTTCTGGTCTACTAAATCATGTTTTTCTAGTACACTGAACTATGTATTTTCGGCTTGGTATTTTTGTAGAAGGGTGGGATTATGTCATAACTACCTCAGTCTTGTTTGTTTTGTTTTTTTTCTCAGCAGTATCAGTGGAGAACTAGATGTTGAAGCTATGGATGCATGGCTATAAGAGATTAGTATCAGTTGAGATTTTAAAGAAAGCTCCTATCTTCAGTATTTATCATTTGCGACTACCCCACTACCCTCAGAATTTTTTTCAGAGGGAATAATTTTTTAACTAATGATACTATTTTTCACCAGCATAGATTTTTTTTTTATAAAACTTTTATCATTCAACCATAAATATATTTTCTGAAGCCTCTATTACTTCACTGATTTTAAATTTGGTTTATCCATTGTTTCTGTGATTATTTCCTATATAACTTGTGGGGAGAAGAAACTACATTTATACATTGCTATTGTGTGTGTGTGTGTGTGTGTGTGTGTGTGTGTGTATACACGCATATACACATAGAGAATCATTCTTTCCAAACTTGATTGTAATTCCTGGCATAAAATGGAATTTTCATTGCATTTTTTCATAAAAGCAAGGAGTTTCCTACCAGAAAGTCAGTCAGCTTTAAGCCAACTTCTAAATAGAGGTTCTTATGAAATTTGATCCACAGACTCATTCGGGGTCCTTTCTATTTGGGAAGAAAGTCGTGGACTAGTGACTACCAAGTAGGCACCACAAATTCAAGACTCAACTAGATGTCTCAAGAGTTGACTAAGAAAGTTGTTACTTTGCTTTGAACACTATAGTAACTATAGTAGCTCATTATTTTAGATTTACGGAAGGATGAAACTCTCATCTCGCTAAAGAGTTTGGAGCTGGTGGAGGTTTTTGTGTAAAATCATGATATAGAGCAGTATTTCATGATGCAGATTTGTAGGGCATCTTCAAATGACGACACATTCTACTCTCATAGCGCCATAACCCAGCCACCATTACAGGCATGGTCTGTAACAGACGGGCTTCTCAGGCAGTGAGACTTGTTATCTCTTAGTCCATCATCCAGGTGGTAAAATCACATGTCATATTTAGTCTGAGATTATTAACCTAAAAATGCAAGACAGTCAGTTTTGGTTCATTAAATTAGCCTCATCCCACAAGGATAAAACACGTCACTGTTTGCCACTCTTTACCACTCAAAGTGGTAAAGTGACAGCCTTCAGTTTCAAGTCGGAGTGACGCTTGAGTGAAAGGCAACAGACGTGTGTCAGCCCATGAAGAAGGAGGGCCTTGCACCCTGAGCCCCATTCCCTGGCTCCTGACGGGTCAAGACCACACCAGTTCTACTGCACCAGTGTAGCTCAAACGTCTGAGCTTGGTTCATTTATGCAATGAGAACTTATTAAGCTTTTAAGACAAAAGATGCGAATGAATGAGTTTTTTGTTTTTCTAAACTAAAACCTCAGTATTCAGGTTTAATTCCATTGTCGGTACTTTCAGATAAATAAGTGGGTTTGGGGTTGCAGTTTGGGCACTGGTCTTGAAAAAGTTCCCCATCACTGATCCAAGGCCTCAGGTTTACAGGATCCCTCCATTTCCCTCATTACTAAAAATTCTCAGAAATGGTCCTCAAAGCGAAGTTAATTGTTACAGCAAATAGAAAATACCACTCAGCACTCTTAAGGCCACAATTTAAAGGCAGGAGAACTTTTTTCAAGAAGCTTTGTGCTTTCAAGAAGCTTTGTGCTGTGCTTTCTTCAACTTTCAGGAAGTACTGAGGCCCTGAGCATGCTCATCTTCTAATCTGTGCTTGTTCTCCTGTATCCCCCTCGCACCCTGTATTGTCACTTTAACATCTAAAAATTTTCTTTAGAACTGGAAAACACATTTAAAATCCATGTTCCAGGGCCGGAGGTTTAGCTCAGTGGTTTGGCCATCTGCCTCGCAAGCACAAGGTCTTGAGTTCAATCCCCGGTACCAATAAATAATTAAGTAAGTTCCAGAAACAGCTTTTTGCCAATTTGAATACTCTGGGGAGACTCACCCCAAAAATGGGAGCAGGGGCCACTGTCAGGTGCACTGTGAGCTCGGCACCATTTTGTCTGGGCTGGCTGTTTTGTTTGCCTAGAACAGTTATTTCAAAGATACCCTGTGTCAAGTAATAAAAACTACTGGGCTGCTTCTCCTGGAGTGTTCTCAGGGATATAGTTGCTTTGTCTGATAGCGGAGGGAGAGCGTGTGGTCCTTAGTGACAGGCATCACTGGAAGGTTAATTGTCTCCACTGTTTCTCAGCGTGTCCAGGCTCATTTTTGTGAGACACATGGGTGGCGTCCTTGCAGTGGCCAACATCAGAGGTGGCGGTGAATACGGAGAGACGTGGCATAAAGGTAGGGTATTTTCAGTACAGAAATTCAAGCCTGGCATAAGTAAAGCTAAGGTTGTGCTGATCCTTCTGTTTAAATGA
This sequence comes from Fukomys damarensis, assembly GCF_012274545.1. Lineage (NCBI taxonomy): Eukaryota > Metazoa > Chordata > Mammalia > Rodentia > Bathyergidae > Fukomys > Fukomys damarensis. The sequence continues at coordinate 75,460,230 of NW_022900926.1, forward strand.
GCTGCGGGGTCGGGAGCAAAAAAGGCATTTTGGCTAGACAGAGGGAAAATAAGGATGTTTCCAACACATCACAGGCAGCATGCCTCCTTTAGAACCAATTCAGCTTTTCTTATTTTTCTTTGTAGTCTATGATAGTGAACCATCATTCCCCTAAGACCATAATCTCGGCTTGAGATTTTTAGCAATACATGAAATGCATTTTTAGTTATCAGGTTTGGAAGTGATCTTGGTATTTCCTGGTAGCCTTCTTTTCATGGTTTAAGCATTATATTCAGCTGTCTTGAAACGTACTTCAAAGCAAGTCATCTCCTGAGAGAGCAGTCACACAACTTCCCTGTTTCTTTTGTGGGCGGCTCCTTGTTCCCTGTATTACTGAGAAATCCTATCCTCCCACCATTGCTTCTGGGATTGTCATGTGGTAGACAAGAATGCAGTCATTTGTCTTTTGTGGTTTTATTCAGTCTCCATCCTCTGCCCCCCCAAGCACATATTCTGGTTGAGTAATAGTCAGCTTCACACTCCACAGGGTCAGTTTTTATAAAATGATTTTTAAAGTCCTGCCTCTTCCATTTCTTTGTATGTAGAATTTCCTCTGCCCCCCCAAGCACATATTCTGGTTGAGTAATAGTCAGCTTCACACTCCACAGGGTCACAGTTTTTATAAAACGATTTTTAAAGTCCTGCCTCTTCCATTTCTTTGTATGTAGAACCTTGCCCTTGACCAGGCTTTTATGTAGCTAGAGTTGAATCCATAGACCAAATAATGGTCTGATAAGGGTATTCTTCGCTTGCCTTGGTCCTTTGTCTCTGGGGAGGGGTTATGGGATAGCTCTTCTACTTCCTCCAACCCCCAACTCTCCTGGTTCCCCTGCTCTCCATTAGCTGCCATTTATAACACCTCTGGGATAAAGGTGGCCACTGGCATGTGAGAGAGGTTCCTCCCGTGCTGGGAACAGCAGAGAACACCCTTCCTACTTGTATCTCCCCTTGTTCTACAGCTCTGGTTTTTCACATTACATCAAATTAGTGAAGATGAAGGTGTACCTGGAAAGAGGCCTTTCATAAGGCACTCAGTAGGTACCTAGATACCAAGAGGTCGGAAAGGCCCAGGCCTGGCCCTGGGTGACCAGCATGTGCCCAAGGAGCTGACGTCAAACACAAAACTACCGAACCAGTTTAGAAAGAATGTGAGCTCCTAATGAACACATGGCTTCTGCCTGGCTTGGCTGAGTAAATTGCTCAGTGTCCTCCCCAGAGACTGAATTTTCATCATAGTTGAAGCTACATGGAATTCATGGTATCATTTTGACCTGATTAAAAAATAATCATCATCAGACTATGACACTGGGATAAAAGGAGGACCGATAAAAGGAGGAAAAGTACAAAATTTCTTCATACCATATGTTTGTTTGCATCCCAAATTCATGTGCTGTCTGTACCCTGATTTGCTGCTTACACGGCATTCAGTTATGTTCTCCAACACACACCCCCATGCATAGCCCCTGTTCCTGTGGCCTTCTCCCGAAAGAACTGGATTCTCCTCCATCGGGCTCCCGCAGGCTCTGACAGGGAGGATAACTTTGTCCTCCTCGGCTCCTTTTCTCACCTTTTTATTAATTAGAACCAGCTTATTGTTCAAAGCCTTGGGAGTAGACAGGTCGGAGCTGACAGAGGCTAAAAGCAGATGGATTCATAAACTTTCTCACAAGTTCAGCAGTGAAAGAACCAAAAAATAGGCCTTTTCCATTTATAGCCTCGTATAAGTACATTGATAAATCTAAATTCCATTCTATTCATCAGTTTAAAATTTAATACTCTTAAAAATATGGTCACATACCCTAAATGATGTTATTCCTGGAAACTAAGTAATCCTAGCTGTTCTAATTCACCGATAATTTCGTATTAAAATCTTAATAACATTTGGTTTGATATGAAAAAAATTCCTTCAGTAGCACTGCTTCATCTTTAATTGAATTTCTGCAGAAGTGGTTAATCTCCAATATCTAATTAGATCTGTGTCTGCTTTCTGTTCATCCTAGAGGCAGTTATTTCAGACATCTGTTGCTTTGAGGACATGCCTGTGGCATTTGGTCTTTACTTTCCGATATTCTGTGACCCTGTAAATGTTTCTCTTTAAGTAACTTCTCTGGTTTAAAACATGGCAGTGACTTACAGAGGATAAATCTCAGATTTCCCTGGGGAGACACTTGAGATTTTTGTATTTAAGAATCAAAAAACCCTAATGTACTCTGCTGTAGCACTTCCACACTTCCCAATTTGTACTTCTTCAAATTAGTTACTGTGAGCAACACCAGATCATTACCCATTTTCAGACTCCTGCAGAGAGGAGGGGCAAGTCCTGTCCTCCTGGAGCACGTGCAGCCCCAAGCCCAGCCCTGGCGGTGAGAGCTGGATGGAACTTGGATGGGGAAGGCCATTCAGCTTCTTTAAAATGACTTTTTTGGATATCATATTTTCCCACATTAAAAAAAAAAAAAACATTTGTTCTCTTGAGGGATCTTGGCTTTTAAATTCTAGAGATTTTTAACAAAGTAATTTACCACAAAGGTTAGCATTTGTGGTACTGGTGATAGATTTCCACAGTACACAAAATTTAAACTGAGGAATTTCTTTAAAAATGCTTCAGTACTGTAATCATTGTCTAAGTTGATCAGTAGTTGAAACTGTGCCCTAATGTCATTTGAATTCTTTAGAGTCACTTTATTTTTTGTGTGTGTTTGCCTTCTGTTAATTAACCATCTTTCGCTTTGGCATACTGTAGGTGGTATCTTGGCAAACAAACAGAACTGCTTTGATGACTTCCAGTGTGCTGCCGAATATCTGATCAGGGAAGGTTACACGTCTCCCAAGAGGTTGACTATTAATGGAGGATCAAATGGCGGCCTCCTAGTGGGTAAGAACTGGATTTTATTCATTGTACTTAATAGTTCACCTGGGAGGGATTTCAGGTACTGTCCAGAGACATCTTCGATTTACGGATGGGAGCAAAGCAAAACCCAGGCAGAGGTGTGGTGGCACACACCTCCAAGGCCATCTGCTCCAGGAGCTCAGGTTCAAAACCAGCCTGGGAACCTAGCAAGACCTTTGCCTAGGGGAGTGGGGCAGACAAAATCCATTTGTATTTGAGCACCTAATAAGTGACATACAAAAAGATGGGCAGAGTCCACATTAGACTAAATTTACTCATGAGTTCCGCACCCTGCTTTGAGCTCTTCTGCACCAACAGACCTGGTCCACGGGTTTGTAAGGTTGAGCCTGACAGCCCCTCGACTGTTATTCAGAACTTGTAAGGTATGATCTTCACAGTGCACTTGTTGGATTCCTATGCTGTATGATGCTAAATGCTGAGGATGCCGTGACAGAATTCAAGAAGGAAAATGAGGTACACATAGAGATAAGCTCATGGTTAATACCAATGAAATACTCAATAGTAGTAGGTCATGTCTTAGTTACTTTTCTCATTGCCGAGACAAAATACCTGACACCTCCAAGTTAGAGGAGGAAAAATTTATTTTGGCTCACAGTCCATAGAGGTTTCAGTCCACCATGGCAAAGGCTCCAAGTGTCATGGCAAAGGGGCATCACAGAGGAGAAAGTCCACGGCAGAGCAGAAAGCAATAGCAGCAAGCCTGCCGTTCCCTTCTACCCCATCCAGGCTGCCAGCCTTTTGGGTGGTGCCACCCACACCCAGGGTGGGGCTTCTGTCTTCAGTGCATCCATTCAGTCACACCCAGAACTGTACTAATTCCAGTCACTGATCACATTGAGTAGCACACACCCTAGAGATCCAGCAAGCTCCAGAAAGCCCCCTAAGAGTACATGAGGCTTTGTATAAGACACATATAGCAATTTCCAGTGTCACAGTCCAGAGCATTTATATTCATTGTCTTTGAAATATGCTGAATCACATCAAAACCTGAACTACTGTTAGACTTTTTCTCCAACAGAATATATGGTCTTTAAAAAAAACATTTCAGGGTAGGAATGTAGCCCTGTGATAGTGTTGCCAAGCATGCCTGAGGTCCTGAGTTCAATCCCTATCACCGCCAAAAGAAAAAAATTCCTCTAGAGGTAAATATATAGATTTCTAAAATAATTTGCTTTAGTTTGGAAAAGGATGCTACAGGCCTATAATCTCAGCACTCTGGAGGCTGAGGTAGGAGGATCACAAGTTTGAGGTCAACCTGAGCTACATAGCAAAATCTTGTCTCAGAAAGTAAAATTAACTTAGAAAAGGTACTGGTGAAATCCTTAAATATCAAATAACAAACTTGGTCCTAATTCAACAAATAATGGAACACCCAGAAAGTACCAGGCATTTTCCCAGATGGGTCTCTAAATGAAACAGACATCGCTGCCTATGGGGAGCATTCGTGCTGGCTGGATGGAGAAGGCAGACAGCCAAGGCTCTGAGGCTTGGGCAGGCTGTTCAGGTAAGAGCCAGGAAGAGGCGCACATCCTTGGTGGGCCAGTGAGCAAGGGAGTCTCGGGGCAGACCATGTAGGATCTCATACCTTGACCACAGGTCTTGTTCTACTGTGTGCATCCAGAAGCCTTGGGAAAGGCAGAAGAGAAGAGCAGTCAGGCGACCACAGGGGCCTTACATGTAGCACTGGAAGTAGCAGATGAGGTCAGACTCTGGATGTATTTTGAAATTGAATCCACTGAATTTGCACTAGGATTTTATGAGGTGCCTGAAGCAGGAAATCCAAGATTTAAAGGGAAAGGACATTGCAGATGCCATCTGATTTCAGTAATGGGAGAATTATGATTATGATTCACTCAGTAATTCCTTTATGTTTTTGGAGTTTTATATTCACGAATTGGTTTATGCCAGTTTGGGATTGTTTGTTTGTGGTTTGGTTTCAACACAGTAGTTTGAACCCGGAGCCTCACACATGCTAGACATGTACTGCTGAGCTACAGCCCCAGCCCAGGTTTATGCCTGTTGATTAACCAAGTCCTTTAAGGAGCCCAGAGATGGGGCTCCCCGCTCAGGATGCTGGGGTGCTTATTTTAGAAGTCTGGATTCCTAACCCTCTCATCCTCAAATGAGAAAATCAGGATTTCCAAGAGTAAAGCCAGGAGTCAATATTCATAACTGTTGAAATGAAAATAGCAGTGAGGGGCAGGGGATTTAGCTCAATGGTTCCAGTCTCTGCCTTGCAAGTGCAAGGACCAGAGTTTGATCCCCGGTACCAAAAACAGGAAAAAAAAATCTCAGTCTACTGAAAATAGCAGTGAGACTGTGGGGCTGTGAGAGAAGCAGGAGAAATCCAGATCCTTTGGCTAAGTCCTATCTGTGCCCGCTTTGGCGCCACTTCCAAAGCCTCCTGATCCTTTGCATGACATTAGATTCCCCTCCACTATGCTTTGTGCAATGGCCTGGTACCTCCTACCTCTTCCCCACTGAGTTGTTTTACTCACTGATACATGCCCAGGCCTACTGCTGGGCACATGGCAAATATTCAGTAAATGTCTGTTCAATGACCAAGAAGGTTTAAGTCTACAAAAAATAGTATATGAAAAACGGGACAATAGGATATGACAATATTGGTTAAAAATGAATCGCATTTCAGAATGTATTTTGCCTCCAGTTTATTCTGAGATCCTGAACAAGTCTCCCATCATCTGTAAAGCATATTCTCCAGAAGGTCCTCGAGTATTTGAAGTAACCCTCCCTTGGTGAGAGTCACTTTAGAGAGTAAAGCTCTACTGCTAAAAATTCCCACCTCCTCACCTTTGGGACATAGTGGAAGACTGGGATGTGGATGTGGTGGTTTTTCCTGTGTGCTAAGGGTAAAGACAAACAGGGCTCAGAAAGCGTATGTCGTATTGTGTTTATTTAGATGTTTAATAACAGGCTGTCTCCTTTTTCTATCCATGTTTTCAGCCACTTGTGCAAATCAGCGTCCTGACCTCTTTGGTTGTGTTATTGCCCAAGTTGGAGTTATGGACATGCTCAAATTCCATAAATACACTATCGGTCATGCCTGGACCACTGATTATGGGTGCTCCGACAGCAAACAACACTTTGAATGGCTTGTCAAGTACGTACTGATTCATATTGACACATATATGCTGTTAATAACTCGATACCATAGTATTGAACCTAGCAGGAGTAGTCTTTGATGGTTTCCCTCCTTCAGTGTCTTTTATTTGCATATAATTTACCACAAAAGAAAAGATGGGAAGACCTTCCTGTCTCGTTTTTTTGTTTTGTTTTGTTTTGTACCAGGGATTGAACTTGGACCTTGTGCTTGCGAAGCAGGTGGTGGAACCCCTGAGCTAAATCCTCGCCCCCCTGTCTTGTTTTGATTTTGTTGCAAAACACAAAGGCATGATAGCCGGAATTATAAAGATGGCTCTTTAGGCTTCCTTGTGCTTGGTTTCCTAGGCAAACACTAACCCAGGTGATGCTGCGAACAGGCTTTGCATATGGAGTGGGCACACAACTCCTGATCCACACCCATCAGAAAAGGAGACCTCTGTCCTGTAAGCTGCATGACACTGTCAACAACCTGGGTGTCGAAGTATTTTTTTTCTGGAGTTTCCCTATAAGCACCCAGCTATCCAGCACCCCAGTTTTAGCCTTGACAGACCCAGAGTAGAGAACCCAAGTGGGCCAAATGAGAATACTGACTTAGAGATGTCTGTTGTTTTAAGCTGCTAAATTTGTTATTGTAGTAATCAGAAACTAATGCAAAAAAATGTGTTATACTTTATATATTTCATTTTATAAATCAACAAATAAGGAAATTAAAAATATATACTAGGGCTGGGGATTTAGCTCAGTGGTTCCGCCACCTGCCTAACAAGCACAAGGTCCAGAATTCGATCCCTGGTACAAAAAAAAAAAAATATATATATGCTAGGACAATTTAAACTGCATTATTTAAATAGAACTTCCTTTGTTCATGTCCCTCTTAACCACTTTGGTGCTAACAGTGAGCAAATGACATGCATTAAAATTCCCTTTTTACTCTTCCTGCATGTAAGAGTTTTCGGAATATTTGTCTTCAGTATTTAGGAACGACCCCAGACTGGCACAGGAAGCCTGTCTCCATCCCAGTCTTCTCAAAAAACAATATATTTTGATAAAAGTACTTTGTCGAGTTTTAAAATTTTGCCTTTTATGGCCAGTTGTGTTAGAAATACTGTTAAAATGACTGAATTTTTAAATTATCTTCTGAGGGGTATAAAAGTTCACTCTAGAGCTGTCCCTTCTAAGTGATTAAATGGCCTCCTATCACACGCTGGTACAGCTGTATACCCAGGGTGCTGCAGTTCAGTGATGGCAAACCTTTGAGAGCTTTTGATGATACCAAACAGCTCACTGCTGCATGTGTGCCATAGATTCGCCGCCGCTGTGTGAAGTTAACTTAGAAAAGAAATATTCCCCAGGGGATGAAGTCCTAGTTAAACTCAGTTGGGATTTTTGAGGTAATTGTATAGTGAAGAGAACATAATACTAGATGAAATTTTCTAATCTTGCTCTCACAGGCTGTATTTTCCTTTGACCTGCTGCTTGTAAACAAGCTTAGAGCTGTCCTGGGAGCGCCTGTGTATGGCCCCTGGATCCCCAACCAGAATATTAAAAAGTGCTTCCTCCCAGAAGATTGGGACTTCCAAGCTAGGAATGGCTGGAATACAGAACACCTAACAGATTGTACTTTCCCAGAACACATCGTTAACATTGCCTGTGAGTCTCCAAGAATCTCCAAGGGGGAGTCATTTTAATAATTTTTTTCCACGTTTCCCCAGAGAACCTTTATACCAAAACAGTTCCAACTATGCCCCCGTCTTCTGTTTTGGGAAAACAAGCCCCAGAATATTTTAGCTTTGCCTTGGTGAACTGAGCAAAATGTATATGGTTTTCACTATTTATTTATTTTGGTACTAGGGATTTTGAACTCTGGACCTTCGGCTTGCAAGGCAGGCAGCAGAACCACTGAGCTAAATCCCTGGCCTAGCAGAGTCTTCCTTTTATTCTTTTTTTTTTGTGTGTGTACCGGGGATTGAACTTGGGCCCTTGTGCTTGTGAGGCAAGCACACTGCCTCACACACTGATCCAAATCCCCAGCCCAACTTTTTAGAAAACATGGCCCTCACATTGGATAAAATGTAGAGAAAAGAGATCTGTCACTTAACTATTTAAGTCAATGATGCCTGTTGGTTTTTGTTTTTTTTTTTAAATTCAAGCTCATTTTGCTAGCTTCATTGGTGGCTTCTCCACTAACATTTTTGTTCATTGGCCGGACTGTGAGAACCATCCATTCATCCCACATTACAGGCCCGGGAATGACACATGCTCTTCTTGGTTGCAAAGCTTGAAATAAAGACTTTTAGATATTGAGGTGGCAGAAAGGTACAGTACACACTGGGTTTCCATCTGTTCAACAGAAGATAAGTAAATGACCACATTCAGTGGTTTAAAGACAGCAGTAAAAAATGCACATACTTGTCATTAGTTCAGTAGCCTTGTGTTTCTTGCCTATGTAGCCTTCCAAAATTGGAGCCAAATAAATGACCCAGCTTCCCAGAAGCCAGTCGTGGCCTAAATGATGGTACAAGCATAGGCTGCTACCGTCACTCATGGACCAATGAGCTACTGTTCTCCTTACTAGTGAGGTTAGGCTGATGAATCACATAGGATCCTGTGCCATGACAGTGCCTATTGTCCCACTGAACATTTCTGGTTTGACGTCCAGCCTCACCAAAGTGCCTTTGCCTCGCAGATATTCCCCACTGCATAACGTGAAGTTACCAGAGGCCGATGGCGTGCAGTACCCGTCCATGCTCCTCCTCACCGCTGACCACGATGACCGCGTGGTCCCTCTCCATTCTCTGAAGTTCATTGCCACTCTTCAGTACACGGTGGGCCGCAGCCAGAAGCAAAGCAACCCCTTGCTCATCCACGTGGACACCAAGGCAGGCCATGGGGCAGGGAAGCCCACAGCCAAAGTGATAGAAGAAGTCTCAGACATGTTTGCATTCATAGCACGGTGCCTGAACATTAGCTGGATTCCGTAAATGGAGTGTCCTGCTCCCTCCTGACAGCCGCAGAAAACCTCAAGGGCTTTCACACGTTCTAAGAAACCACTGGGCATACTGCGTCCCCGTGGGAGCGCTGTCCTGCACTCACAGACTGCAGTTGAACAGAACCGCATCATGGGAATTTTATCTTTTTTAGTCTTCTTTTTAGCAAGCCCTTGGCATTTCTTTTTCCACCCTATCCAGGCACATACAATGTTTTAAAAAAGAAAGCAAAAAAAAAAAAAAGAAGGCATGCGTGGATAAATAGCTAACTGGCAACAAATACGTTGTGAATATTAGATTGCTGAATTAAGGGTCGTGGTTGGGTATGCTCATATATAAAACAACTCAGTGAAATTGCTTCTATAACCATAACCTATATATCCTAAATAAATGTGAGACTCTTCTCATGAAAGAGACTTCATTGCAATACTAATAAATATTATTTAAGAACAGGAGATGAGAGACTTTATTTTTGTTTCCTTTGATTGAGGGTATACCTTGAAGGGCAGCTGACTTTGGGAATAAAACATTTTACCTTTACCCAAGCTAATTTCCAAACCATTAATTATAGAATGTTAATCCTGAAAAGAAGTTGAGTTCATCCATTCCTGCTCCCTTGTTTGTGGGTAAAGGTATTAAAAGTGATTTGCTATCATCACCATGATCTGCACAGCCAGGGAATGACTTGATTCAGGGCTCTTTTGGTTTGCATGCCTCCTAAAAAATCTGTGCCCTGGAAAGTTCAGATTGTACATGTGTTTGACTGTATGGATTTTGGATTTGTTTGCTAAGTATTCCTGGAAATCAGAGTGCCTAAGACATGAAACTAAGAGACCATATGAGTAAAATATCCAAATGAGCACATTTATCTTATATTGCACTCAGAAATTATATTGCACTTACACTGCACTCAGAAATTTTGGCATTTACCAAAAGTGTTTCTACCTAACAGACTACTCCATGGAAATAAAAAGTGTTGGCTGGGGATTTAGCTCAGTGGCGCCTCCACCTGCCTTGCAAGCACAAGGTCCAGAGTTTGATCCCCAGTATGGAAATAAGAAATAGAAAGTGTTATACTTAAGTGGGGGCAGTTTTGGTTTATCCCACTTCCCAAGTATCTGTAAGAAGATATACCACCCCTCAAATTTTTATCCATCAAAATGTTTTTTCAACGCACATCTGTTAACATCTTGAAATAGTGTTCCCTTTAGATAGCAGTTTGGGAAGTATTGATCTAATTTATGAGAAGGAAAGTTTTTAGTTTATCTTTATCAGATGTGAAAATAATTATCATTCATCTCATATGAAATATCTTACCTCGACATGAAATAGCTTAAAAGATTCATTATTCCAATAATGCCTACATTTTGCACCTAATCCCTATTGTTCAAATCTTATACATATATGTGCTTTTCTTGAAGCATTCTCTCTTTTTTTCTATTTTTTCAAGTTGTGGTCAAAAGTTAGACATATCAGAGCTGGGGTGTAGCTCAGTCCGAGGCCTCAAGTGCTATCCCCAGCACCACAAAAGCAAAACAAAAAATAGACACAATTTTCTGGCGGGTATTACTACATACTATGCACAACAGAAAGGTGGACACAGGGTTTTTTCTCTTCTAGCATTATTTCTGTTGCTGCATGTTTAAGTACTATGCACAGTACAGCTGTCACTGAATATCTGATTCACTATAACCTTGCAGGAAAAAAACTATGCCATCAGCTAGCAATCATATGTTGAGACTGATGACTGTACCATCTACTCAGAGACATGTGACACTAGCTGACTTCAGTGTAACCTCTGACCATCATGATGGCCAGGGTGGGGGGCACAAGCAGTAAAGTACATTTGCTCAGGAAAGATAGGAACAGCCTCTTTCTGAGATGGGGTGCATTTTCCAGCTTGCGCAGAATCTAATACTTTCTTACTGAGGTCTCATAATTAACAGTAGAAAGTGGAAGCTTAACGGGTAATGAATGTCTTGTCTCAGAGAGTCACTTGGGCCTGGGCTCAAATCCCACCTGTATCATTTTAACTAGTGATGACATGGAATAAACCAAAAAGTGTGTTCATGAGTGCCAAACATATAATTGGCCTCCGATTATGAGCTCTCTTTTCCAACCTCATGTTTGTTTCTAGGTTTTAGTAGGCAAACTGTTCCCAGACTATAAGTATGCTTTTGAATAGTGGAAGTAAAACTCGGGCCCTGTCCTGATTAATCTGTTGACATCTTAAGTGGCTTGAGAGACACCTAGGTGTGTTTGGAGGGTCATGGAGGCATGACCTTGGGGACTAGATCTGCTCCCTGGCACCCTGTTGTCTGCTTCCTGTATATCATAAGTTGAACAGTTTCCTCCATGTTTTCTGCCTTGGAGCCATGGACTGAAACCTCAGCCAAAATAAACCTCTCTTCAAATTGTGGGTGTCAGGTATTTTATCCTAGCAACAGGAAAGCTAGGATAAAAAAGCTGACCAAAATGGGCCTTTTCCAAGGCCACAGGCAGCTCCTCCATTTGCTGCCAGCTTTCTGTCTTCTGTTGGTCATTAACGTCTTGGGGGAAAGTTGTACCTACTGCAAATGTGATCTAACAAGGCCTTACGGAAGATGGAACAGAGCATTTGTTTCCGTAGTAAGAGAAAAATTATATTTATGCTCAATATGTTCAGACCTAGAATACTGTACAACTCTGCAATTATTTATGCTCAATATCCCTAAAAATTCAAACAGCTATACACAAATGTTGCTTCTAGTGTAAAAAAGTTAAAATTTAAAATTAGGCTTTCACCAATCTCCACATTTTCCAGACACTCTGAGCAACCCTGGAGCATTCCCCAGGGATGACCACGTACTTCATTCCTAGAAGGGGTGGCAAAGACTCAAAGATGGATTAAGCTGTGAAGGGGAAGGGGGGTGTTAAGAGGCAAAGGTCAGCTTATCAGGGTGGCCTAGAGCCAGTGGAATGAGGACTATTTAGCCAGACTGCATGCATTCCTATTCCAGGGACTGAAAGTGCAGAGGAAAAATCCGGCACACCTCAAAGTGACACCCCAAGGAAGGGTGTCATAAATTCACTTGCTGAGTGTTTACTTTGTGCCACTGTTTTAAGCACTGCAGGAGGGTGTGACTAGTAGTCCTCATGCTACCTTAAGGAGCATGTGTGATCCTTACTCCATTTGGCAGTGGCCCAAGTGTCCCCAGCCTGGAAGAGGTCAGGCTGGGCAGTGGCCCTAGCAGCTGAACCCTGGGAACTGTTGTGGTGCTAGTATTTGTGCTCCCTAAAGTGTGTATGTTGCAATTCTACCCGTGGGAATGAAAGAATTAGAGGTGGTAGTGTTTAGGAAGTGATTGGTGAATGGGATTGGTGCCCTCATGTATGAGGTCAGAAAGACCCCTCACCACTTTCCGCCATGTGAGGGTGTAGGGAGAGAGGTATGGTGTCTCAACCAGGAAGTTGGCCCTCACTACACACCTGATCTGCAGGCAGCTTGATCTCAGACTTCCTAGCCTCCAGAACTGTCAGGAGTAAATTTATCTTGTGTATAAGCTGCCAGTTTATAGAAGGCCAAACAAACTAAGACATTTACCCACTAGCCTATGAATATAATAAATAGAAAACACAGTTTCAGGAATTGAGAGCTGTGAAGGAACATAAACCAGGGCAAGTGAGCAGTGTGTGACAGGAATGCTGTCTCAGCCAAGGAGATCAGAGTCTCAAGGAAGCAGCACTGAACAAAGACCTCAGCAGGATGAGGGGACAGATGATGAGCAAAGTGTGGAGGTTACAGAGGCGGGAGTCACAGGCAAAGCCCTCCAGAGAGGGATGCGGCCAGGTCCCTGGAGGAGGGACAGAGCCTCACGGACAGTGGCTCAGCCCAGGAAAAGCCACTGAGATGGGAACCAGAACTGGCTGCAGGGAAGGGGAGGGGAACTACTTAAAGTGCAGCTGGTCCTAGAACCTTGAAGGAATTGCAGGCCTGTGGCTCTGGGAACCCACTAACCACTGACTTTACGTCATGAGTGAACCTGAACAGACACACAAGTGAAAGAAACCAGACAAAATGGCCACGTGAAGTAAAATGTCTGAGAAAAGCAGCTCTCCAGAACAGACTATAAATTAATGCATACATGGAGTATTGTGGAAAAGGAGATTAACTAATGGGGCATAAAGAATCTCAGTCAGGTGATGAAAATGTCCCAGAACTAGATTAAGATGAAGTTGTCAAACTGTGTTAGTGAAATAAAGAGAAAGCAGAGCAATAAAATCTAGATAAGCATCATCCAAGAATAGCCACCTGGAGTATTTCAATGTCAAATATGAAAGGCAGGTGACAGAGAGCAATTGAGATAAAAAGCTTTGCTATTGGGCTTGGGCATGAGGACAAGGTTATTTTAAGCAGTGGCCTTTGTGTCAGAGGTCACATCTCAGGGCAGAGCTATCCCTCTCCTGCTCTGCTGAGTTTGCTCTGGCTGGCTGACCCCTGTCCTGAGAATGTGTCCCATCCATGTCCACGAGCCAGGGCCTCCAGCAGATGCCAGCAGGGAGAGGTGGGGACAAGCAAGCTCCCTATAATGCTGGGTAAATGACAAAGCTCTCGTGTCACCTACTAAGCAAGAGAAAACGTTTGAGTAGTCATTTGTGGAAGTTATTAATAACAACCCTAGGAATTATAAATAAAATATCTTAGAGGTAATAGATGATTTAGAAATGTATGTGTAGTTGACAGTGAAAATATACTGTCTTCTAGCTATAAAGTATGCTTCTAGCCACTTTGATCAAACAGTCAAACTGAGCTTAAATTGAAAAGAAGGTCACCATCAGAACATAACAACCCTAAAATCCAGGGAGAAATGGTGGGAATTAACATGTGTTATGGCTTGTATCTAGATGTCCCCAGAGCCGCTTGTGGTCATAGGTGGGGCTTTTCTGAATCTAGAATATATGATACTGGAATTAAGTGTATTTTGCGGAGATCAAGGGTCTCTCTCACCATGGGTGTGAGTGCTACCCTCCTGGATGAAATATAAGGGACAGAAAAAAGCTGCTCAGCTATATTGCTGCTTAGCTGTCTTCTGCCAGCCATGAACTGTTTCTCCTCTGCGATGCCCCTCTATCATGCCACCCTGCGTTGGAGCCAGCCAACTATGGACTGAAACCTCTACACACTGTGAGCTGAAATAAACCTTTCCTCCTTTAACTTTGGGTGTTGGGTATTTTGTCTCAGCAACAAGAAAAGTAACTAAGCCAACACAGGTAACACCATATGACTTCCCCCAAGACCTTCAGGTGATAGCTCAGCAACTGGCATTTTGCCCTAGGGCTGGGTTCCTGCAGCTTTATTCCCGAGATAGGAAGGATCCTGAACATCCGATATTCCAGTTTTCACTTTCCTAGTCCTGCCACAGAGTATAAAATTCCTTCTAACTCATCCAAGACAGTTCTTAAATTCAAATGTCTTTTGAGAGGGAAGATAACTGGTAATGAGCTTTACAGTTGATTTTCCTATTTCTTAGTGGATAGAAGGGCTGTAAGCCATGATAGCACTTGAGTGAAGTAAGTAGGGATAAAGTTCACTTTGTTACCATAAGGAAGAGGAGAGGCAGAGTAGGGAGGTGGGTACTGAAAGGTCTGATTCCAGAATGGAAATTATGGAATAGATATTGCAAGAAAGTCTGCCTGTTTCCCTCCTGCTCTTGGTGTCTCAGCCTAGCGGTGCTTGTGGTGCCCTCACCTGTCACTGTAACTCAGGGGTCTACCCCCCAGCAACGCAAGGGCATCAAGAGCCCAGGTATAGAGCTCTGCTCCACGTGGTGGAGAAGCGTCTGGTCTCATCTAGTGGGGAAGGAAAATGATTCGGCACAGGAACCGGAAGTAATTCACAAGTTACCGGCCACATTATGTTTACCTTGTTTCAAGCACCTGCTGAGTTTTGTATTTTTGTTTTTGGTTTTTTTTAATCTCAGAAGCTACATATCTTTACACAAAGAATCATTTCCTATTATGTTTTAAGCTGTTGAAAAAAATGATGCTTGTGATTTTTTAACTTTGTAATTAAGAATAGGAAAATCACTTAAAAAGTACAAGGAGTATCCACATGCCTTTGTTAACATCTATCATTTTAGGGCCGGGGGTTTAGCTCAGTGGTTCTGCCGCCTGCCTGGCTAGCCCAAGGTCCCGAGTTCAATTCCTAATACCAAAAAAAGAATTGGTGAAACATCTATCATTTTAGCAGTGTACAATTACAATCACGGGAACTATCACTGAGATATGAGAAACAGGTCACTGGGGCATTATGTGGAAGGGTATATTCTTGCCCCCTGCTTCTTCTTTTGCTCTCTGCTTCTTGGTCACCACCATTCAGTAAACTGTTTTGCTCTACCCACGCCATTCTGTCATGCTGCTTTTGCTATGGAATCAGCCTAACCAGAGGCCAAGCCCATTGAAACTGTGAGCCAAAATAAACCTCTCCTACTTTCAGTTACAAGTTTAAGGTATTTTGTCCCAGTGACTGAGACAACCTACCTATCGTATTAAGTTTTCTCAGTAGTCTCACTGACTGTCCTTGTTCCACTCTAGGAGCCTACACAGCAGTTAGTATTCATGTCACCTTAGGCTCCTCCAATCTGTGACAGTGCTGTCTCTCCTTGTCTTTTCATGAAAATGATACCTTTGAAGAAGATGCATAAGGGGTTTTGTGGAGCATCCCTCATTTGGAGTTTGTCTGACTTTTCTTACAACCAGATTGTGGTTCTGCATTTTTGCCAGTCCAGGACCTCAGATGTCAGGTCATGCCTTTCCAGTGCATCTTTTCAGAGGACACATGGTATGACAACTCGCATTCCTAGGAATACCGATTTGGATCATTTGTTGAAGGTGATAGCTGCCCAGTTCCTCCATTGTAAAGTTATTACTTTCCCTCTTGAATATTATAGGGTTTTTTTCTTGAATCTTATAATTTTATGATAGTTACGAGATGATCAAAACTATGAATGTAAATTTTAAAAATTAATTACACTTAAACACACATTTCCATTAATCTCCCACACGCACATACTTCCCTTCATCTCAAACACTTGCTCCATCATCCTTGCCTCTTTCTGAGGGAGTTCTTGAAGTCCTCCTTTGTGAGAGTCTTTAAGAGGTATGATCAACAAACAGGGAATGCTGCTGCCGTGTGCCACCTGATAGGCAGTTCAGAAAGACATTGCAGTGTGTCCTCATCCACCTGAGTCATCAGATCTGGCAGCTAGAAGCTTCTAGTTCTTCGCCAAAGTAAAAAAGGCCACAAGGAAACACCTTGAATCATTTTAGGATATTGAGGCAGCCACGAAAGGCACAACAAGAGAACACGGCAGTACAACGAATGATTCGCCAAAGAACTGCTTGGGAAAGTAGCAAGGCTGATGAGATAAACGTGCTCAAAGTCGGGGAGTATTTTGAGAGGCATCGCTGACAATGCGACTTTAACTGTAATGTTCTAGTCATACATTTACTGAATCTAAGATAGATCACACCTCCTATATTTTGCCTAAATCAAGATAAACATCACTCTGGGGACAGAATTTGAGAGAAATTATAATAAAGTAGATACACAAAGTTGTTTCCTGGGTGTCCATCTCAATACATAGTCCTTACCATCTATCGTGCCCCCTAAGCCCGGAAGATCTCAACTTTTCCTTCTCATACCCATCACCACCAAGTTCTACCAGCTCCACCTTCCAAAAACACGCCTCAAATGTAGCCGCTCTTCATACTTTATAATGTGGCTTCCTGACAGCAAGTCTTTTCTTCCCTCAAATTTTATCTGCTTGCTGACTCCCCAAGTGGGAAAAAATGAAAAAAAGGTCATTTCGGGCCAGGGATTTAGCTCAGTGTTTCCACTGCCTGCCTCACAAGTGCAAAGACCTGAGTTCTATCCCCAATACAAAAAAAAAAAAAAAAAAAAAAAAAAAAAAGTTATTTCTCCTCCCCCTGAGCCTTCGGCAGCTTTCTACTCAGAGATTGCCTCTGCAGCAAAGCCTGGATTGGCTCCTCCAGAATGTGATAGGCAGTAAAGTGATCCCCTGGGTTGCTGAATGAATAAATCTGCCAGCTGCAAACCAGAACCACCTGGAGAGCTTATTAAAACTCAAGTCCACAGAGTGTCCCCCACAGAGACTCCGAATCAGCAGAAGGAATCCAGGCTCTGTACTTACCGTGCTTCCCAGGTGATTCTCATGTGCACATCTGAGGAATCGGATTTAAAACACCAAAATTTAGCAAGCGCAAGGTCCCGAGTTCAATCCCTGGTAACAAAGAAAGAAATATAAATAAATAAATGAAACACCAAAATATTCATCCCTGTGGGACTTTTCCCTCTATTTTCCATTTTTGTATAATACTGTTGCAATTCTGCTGTGATTTGTATCTATAAATTTATTTAAAATTACATTGTGCTAAAGATTTTATTTAAAATCATCTAAACACATAATCTTGGTATATCCTAACTTCTGCTGAATTTGCACGGACCATAAGGATGTTATTATTTTGTTATATCAAGAAGGAGATTGGGCTTTGGTTATAGCTCAGTGGTACAGTGCTCCCCAGCACACACATGACCCTCAGAATAAATGAATACATACATATTTTTTTTAATTCCTTTATTTCTTACAACACATTCGATTTAATTCCCTGATGGTGTATACAGAATCCTTTTTGGTATCATGAAGAAATGCAGTTCTACTGTCCTCTTTTAAAGATCCCAGCCTCTACCAGGGTCCAGGGAAGGTATTAATAGAGCTGAGCCGTGTGCATGGATGCGGTGTAAACACTACACATCACACTGACTCCGAAGGTTTGAAAAACAAATACAGCCAGTTCACCTTCTGCTAAATATGTATTTTTAGCCATTCCTAATATTTTCAACTTGAAATAAAAATAAAACAATTTCCAGAATCTAAGCAAGCAATTTTTTTCCATCAAGTTCATACTTTTTATAGAAGTCAGGACATAACCAAAATCCCATCAGACCTTCGAAAGCCTCAGCATCATTCCCACAATAACTTTTAACCTCATGTTGACGATGGAAAAAAAAAAACCAAAAAGGTTTTACACCATTGATGTTTAGAGTTCGAGGCTGGGGGTTTAGGTCAGTGGCAGAGCACTTGCCTGGCATGTGGGATCCTCACCACTATAAAAAGAAAAGTTCAAATTCTATAATGTACACGAATATCTATAATAACAAATATGTTATCTTCCAGAAGAATAGAGGAGTGGCATTTAATCAGACTTTTTCATGGGCAGCATGCAGCTTCCTCTGCTATCCTGACTTACAGGCTTTGCCGCTGAACATGCTATGGAAATACTGGCAGACGTGAAGGAGATGAGGACAGGCAGGTGTCAGTGTGCACCGGCTTGTAATAATCCAGAGCTACCTGCATTCCTAGACATCTCTGCAGAGTTGGAACCACTGCTGAATCATTCTTCCTCAGGCCTGGTGATAACTCCTATAATATTTCTTTCTTTTTCTTCCCTTGTGATTAAACATATATATGTATACATGTTTGTATATGTGTGTATATATTTTAAAGACATTTTAAAAAGCAGTTTCAGGTTCACGGAAAAAATAAAAAGGAGGTGCTTCTGAGTGCAGTGGTACAGGACTCTAATTCTAGCACTCTGGGAGGCTGAGAAAGGAGGATCACGAACTCAAGCCCAGCCTGAGAAATTCAGTGACTTAGCAAGACCCTGTCTCAAAATTAAAATAATAATAAAATAGCTGGGGTGTAGGTCAGTGTGAAGGTCCTGGGTTCCACCCCTAGTACCACAGAAAATGAATAAATAAAAAAAAAGAAGGTACAAGGACTTCCCTTATACCACTGGACCCCACACATGCCTAGCCTCCCCTTATCAACAACCCCACCATACTGGCATACTTACTACAATTGATAAACACATCATTTCCAAAGCCCATAGTTTACATTAGTATTTTTTCTTGGTATATACTTTAGAGGTTTAGACAAATATATGATGGGCATGTACCTATCGTAGCATACAGACTATTTTTTACTACTTTGAAAATCCTCTATGCATCATCATTTATCCCTCCTCCATCAAGCCCCCTGGCAAAAACTATTGCTTTTATGATCTCCACAGTTTTTGTTTTTCCAGAATGCGATACTTGGAATCATGCAGAAAGTAGCCTTTTCAAATCGGCTTCTTTCACGTCATAATAGACATTCACATGTCCGCCATGGCTTTTCATGGCTTGATGGCTCATTTCTTTTTAGGGCTGAATCACAGTCATTGTCTTGAGTGTACCACAGTTCATCTATTCACTTTCTGAAGGACACTTGAGCTTTGGCACTTATGAATAAAATTGCTTTAAAAACCTGTGTACAGGTTTTTATATGGGCATAAGTTTTCAACTTCCTTGAATAAATACCAGAGATCACAGTTACCAGATCATATGGTAAGAATACATTTATTTTTGTGAGAAACTGCCAAGCTGAAGTGGAGATAACAGTACTCCTAATGTACAGCTAAGTGTTAAGTGCACATGAGGTGATCTCTCAGACTGTTTTAAAGACATTACACCAAACCATCACCTAACACCTATGAGGTTGATCAAGTTGTAGTTAAAATCACTGAACTCTGCAACTTCAGTGCTGGCTCACTGCAAGAAACAGAGGGGAGGGAGGGTCACACATGCAGAGACCACGCACTGCCAGAAAAGGTAAGCGAGAAAGTGCAGAGAACCCTCACCACAGCAGCAGACTGGCAATCCTAACTGCAGAAGAATTCCAAGATCCTCCCAGGATTTAAATCCATATTGGGGAATTGGCTCTGCTCCAAAGGAGGAACTCATAATGGCCCTCCCCCAATTCCCAGCTGCTACAATAGACACTGCCAGATGCCATCTTGCTGTAGGGGCCAGAGGTGACACCGGCAGAAACCTTGAACTTGTGAACCCTCAGCAGACTGCAGCCTTAGGACAGTGGCTGCCAGGGCTACAAGCCTGAGCCCTGCCCACCCTTGACCAGCAGGAACGAGGGACAGTCTCCTCCCCAGTCTACAGCCTCCTTGGGATGGCAGCTGTTGCTGCAAAGTCCTGGCTTCAACAGCACCTGTCCATTGGAAGCTGGGGCATCCCAGCCTTGTTCTGCAGCTCCAGGAATAGCTACCAGTGACCCCAACCCCCAGCACATCTATACTCACACCAGGGGAACTAGGAACAGTCTCTTCCTCAAGTCCTGGCCTTGGGACGATGGTTACTGGTGCCAAAAGCCTAGTATCGCCTCTACTTTTTTCTTAGAACATGGAGAAAAAGTCCCAGCTGCATTCTGCAGCTCCAGAGACAAGTGATCAGTGTCCTAGACCTTGGCGCCACTGTGTTTCCAGGAGGGAACTGAGGAAAGTTTTTTCCTTAGCCTATAGCCTTGAGACTACAACTATTCCTGCAAAAAGTGCTGGCATCCCTGAAGTTTGTTCTCTGGGAAAGGGGTGGCTTCATCCAACGTTCTGCAGCTGTAAGATCATGGATTAAAGTGCCACAAGTTTCAGCCTTACCAGAGCTTGTCTGAAGTGACCTAGGAACATGCCCTTCTATGAGCTGCAACTTGTGGACTGCAGATACCAAAGCCATAGCTCCAACACCACCTGTACTCAACATATGGGACCTTGCAAAGGTCTCCTCCATGTCCTAAATCACCAGGAGCATGGGTACCAGTACAGAAAACCCAGCATTATTTCCACAGGCCCTAGAGGACATAGGTGAGATTTATTTCACAACCCAAAGACTTAGAATCACAGCTTCTGGTACTAAAAGTCCTCAGTTCACTTGTGTTTATCCCTTCTGACCTGGTAAATACCATCCAGGTCCCAAGGTTCCAGAAAATCTGCTCCTAGTGTCAAAGGACCAGTATATCCCACAAACACCCCTACAGGACCTAGAAAGGATCCTTACTGGGACCAGAAACGTCAAGTCTGTGGTTCCTGACACCAGACCCCAACATCCAATCCCTTCAGGGCTACTGGCACCACAGCCCCAGGCAGCCCACATTCATCCTGGGGCTTGTGGGGAAGGCCTCCTTCACATCCTGTGGCTCACATGGCTGTTGGTGCCACAACCTTTGCTTGGTGTCATCTATGCTTTCCCTGAGGAAACTGGGTACAGTCCCCTCTATGTCCTATGCCACTGAGACTGTGGCATCTGCTGCCCCAAGCCCCAGTGCCATCAATGCCCAACTCGGTGGAGCCTAAGGGTGCACAACACAACTTTGGAAGCCTAAGCCCACTGAAAAGCCATAAAATCACTTTCTGAAACCACTGCAGTCTAGACTTCTGAGGTACTCACATACAATGCTGGCATCAAAAATAAAAACATCACACAGAGACTATGATTTTGAGCTCAGTTGAAACTAAAGCCAAACCACCTACCAATTGACAGTCAATATCCCACCTAAACAAAAACCTATTTTCCTAACAAAAGCTATTCCCAAAACTGGAAGAGCTGATTGTTAGAAATGTAAGAAACAGAAAAGAAACATGGTACCTCCAAAAGAAAATAATAATTCTCCAGAAAATAAATCATAATTTAATAAATCATCCTTGAAAAAGACTTCAAAGTAATTACAGGCCAGAATAAAAAACAGATGATATGTTCAAACTCTCGTGGGAAAAGTGCTACCCAAAAATTCCACACCCAGCAAAATTATCCTCCAGAAATGAAAGAGAAATAGTGCATTTCTCAGATAAACAGAAATTGAGGGAATTAACTACCATCTGATTAGCCATACCAGAAATATCTAAGGAAGTCCTACACTAATAACAAAAGGATAATAACCACCAATATAAAAACAGATGAATGAGCAAAATTCACTTGAAGAACAAAGACATAACATGTAGCTATACATGCTGAACATCAAATCTTAGTGTGACAGCAAGGCACCAAATCAAAAATAAATAACTAAAATAGTTGAAAAGGAACAAAAAATATATGAAAAAGCAGAAAACGAATAACAAGCTGCTGAAGGAAGTTCATACTTATCAATAACAACCTTGAATATAAATGGTTTAAATATTGAAAAGACATACTAACAAGTGGATTTTTAAAAAGGTCCAACTATTTGCAGCCTCCAAGAAACCCAATTCACCAGTAAGGATACACATTACATAAAAATGACAGATTGGAAAGATGTATCAGGGGAATAGAAATCCAAAGTAAGCTGGAATAGCTATACTTATATCACATAAAGTAAACTTTAAATTTAAAAGAAATGTTAAAAAAAGGCCATTATATATTGTTAAAAGGATCAACTCAAGAAGATATAGCAATTATAATTATATAATAATATAATTTATATATTATATATTACTACATTATGTATTATATGCTTATACTGTATAATATAATGAAGATATAATATATATTAATGATATATACTGTTATGCATAATATATGTTAATTGTATATAATTTATATGTAGTTATATATATTATATAGCAATGAATATATGTGCATCCAAATGTATAAAGCAAATATAATATTATTAGATCTGCAAGTAAAAGGAGAGATAGGCTCCAATACAACTATATTTGACAATTTTCACACCCTATATTCTTCAATGGACAGGTCATCCTGGCAGAAAAATTTTTAAAAATCTGAGTTGAATAATACTATAGAGCAAATGGACCTAACAGACATTTACAGAGCACTTCACTCAACAGCAGCAAAATACACATTTTTCTCATCATCCCATGGAACACTGTCTAGAAAAAATCGTATTTTAGACTATGAATCAAGTCTCAATACATTTTTAAAAATTGAAATCACATCATGTATTTTCTCAGAACACAATACAACTACAAATTTAGAGGAACAGAAAATGCACAAATACATGAAAACTGAATGAAATGCTCCTAAAACACCAATGTGTAGTTGATTTAAAAGGGAAATTTTAAAATTCTAGACACAAATGAAAATGACAATAAAACCTGTCAAAATTGTGGGATACAGGAAAAGCCATACTGACAGGCAAAACTACAGCAATAAATACACACATTAAAAAGACATCAGACCTGAGTGCTAATGCACAGGCCTGCAAGGCCGGCTACCTGGAAGGATCATGAGGCAAGAGTAGGAAGTTCAAGGCCAACCTGAGCAAGTTAGGGAGACCTTATCTCCAAATAAAATTTTAGAGGGGCTAAGAGTGTATTTTAGTAATACAAGGGGAAAAAAGATGTCAAACAAACAACCTAATTATATACCTCAAGAAGTTAGAAAAACAAGAACCAAACTCAAAATTAGAAGAAAATAAATAATAAAGTTCAGAGAAGAAATAAAACTTTAAAAGCATACAAAAGATCAATAAAACAAAGGTTAAACAAATTTATAAAAATATCAGAGATGAGAAGGGAGACACAACTGATAGCACAGGAATACAAAGCATCATAAGAAGATACTATGAATAATTATATGCTAAAAGCTAGAAATCTTAGAACCCTGAACATATAAATCTACCAACATTGAATCATGAAGAAATAGAAAATCTAAACTGACCACCATTGATCAGTAACTGAAGCAGTAAATGAAGAGCAACAGGGGCTGGAGATTTGGCTCAGCGGTTCTGCCACCTGCCTTGTGAACACACAGACCCAAATTCAATCCCCAGTATCAAAAAACAAAACAAAACAAAAAGAAGAAGGAGCAGCAGCAGCAGTAGCAGCCGCCCCCAACTCTCATGTGCTCACAGGTCACAGGCTTTTTACAGGTGATTGAATCTTGAATTGTGAGAGTACTGTAGTTCAATATGCTGTTAGCAGGCAGAGCCTGGTCAGAAAAGATGTACACCTGGCTTGGAAGGGTTATCTTCCTGCCTGACTCCTGCCTTCTCACTCTGTTTCCTTGCTACCATGATGTGAGCAGCTTTCCCCCACCAGGCCCTTCCCCCATCGTATTACTGCCTTGGAGATGACCAATCATGCAAAGACAGAGACTTCTGGAACCTTAAGCCAGAAGAAGCCTCTGTTCCTTTATATGGGCATTGCTCTTTTGTCCCAGCAGTGAGGAAAGTGACTAAGATACATATCCATAAAATAAGGCCAGGACCTATGGCTTTTCTCCTGAATGCTACAAAATATTGAAAGAAGAATTCCAATTTTCTTTAAACTATTCTGAAATAACTGAAATGGAAGGTACTCTGTATGAGGTCATCAATATTCTGATACCAAAACTAGACAGAGATACAACGAGAAAAGGAAACTATAGATCCATATCCCTGATAAACATAGATGTAAAACTTCTTGATAAAATACTGGTAAACCAAAGTCCACAGCACTTCAAGTGCACTGTGCACTGTGCACTGTAATCAAAGGCAATTCATTCCAAGGATACAAGGATGGTACAACACATGAGAATCAATATATGTGATGCAACACATCAATAGGAAGGAGGACAAAACAATTGGATCAGCAAAATAGATGTATGTCTTGGTTACTTTTCTCATTGTTGAGACAAAATTCCCAACACCCAAAGTTAAAGGAAGAAAGGTTTATGGTAGCTCACAGTTTATAGAGGTTTTAGATAATTGGCTAGTTCCAAGGCAGGGTGACAAGGCATAGGAGCATGGCAGAGGAAAAATAGTTCATGGCAGGGAGAAGGCAGCAAAGCAACAAAATAGCAAAGAAGCAGCAGCCCGCTTTCTGTCCCTTACATTACACCCAGGTTACCTGCTCTTAGGGTGGGTAGCATTCACACCCAGGGCGGGCCTTCCTATTATTCACACCCAGATCTATGCCAAATTAATGGAATAATTTAAATTATTATAGTGATTAGCTATTTAATTACTAATTTAATAATCAATGGAATAATTAATAGTCATACACCTTTAATCCCAGCATCATACACTCTAGGTCCAGCCACCTCTGAAAAGCCCCACCAATGACTGCATGAGACTTTGGGGAGAAATCTAGATACAAGACATGACAATGTAGGAAAAAAAACATTAAATAAGATTCAAGATCCCTTCATGATAAAAACTTTCAACAAACCAAGCACAGAATGAACATACTTCAAAATACTAAAATTAAGCTGGGCATGGTGGCACACATCTGTAATCCCAGCACTCAGGAGGCTGAGGCAGGAAGAACACTGTGAGTTCAAGACCAGCCTGGGTTACACAGTGAGTTCCAGGTCAGTCTCACTACACAGTGAGACCCTGTCTCAAAAACAAAACAAAGCAAAACAAAACAAAACAAAAAGCTAAAATGATATTTGAAAAGCCTACAGTCAATATCATACTTAATGAGAAAAACTTGAAAACATTTTCTTTCAGATATGAAATAAAACAGTGATGCTCACTGTCACCACTCATTATTTTTTTATTTTTGGTACCGGGGATCGAACTCAGGTCATTGCGCTTGCAAGTCAGGCGACAGAACCACTGAGCTAAATCCCCTTCACCACTCATTTTATATAGTACCAAACTGTTAGCAAGAGAAATTTGGCAAGTATTAGCAGTCAGCCTTCCCATCACAATTACAATATACAAAACAACTGTAACTTAAAGAATGAGAATTTTAAATTTTTACTGGCATAAAAAACACATAGACCAACAGAATAGCACATAGAACTCATAAATTAACCCACATTCATACATTCGTAGTGTCAAAGGAGTCAGTCCATGGTCAGCTGGCTCCAAAGGAGAAACATTATGATTGGAGGGTGAGGAACAGAAAAGCTATTTATTTCATGGCTTCTGGGAAGCAGAGCAGGGAAACAGTGCCAGACAGGAAGTGGGTAAGGACCAGATACAGTACTTCAGGTCACAGCTCCATGACCTGTCAGATGCACTCAGAGCTGTGCTTTACTAATTCCCCAGGCATCTCCCAAGCCAATCAAATTAACAATTAGGCTAAACTGTTATAGCAGGAGAAAGAAATAATTATCTATGTGTACAGAAGACATGATTTTATACAAACCAAAACCTAAATACCCCACCAAAGAACTGTTAGAACTCATAATCAAATTCAATATAATTGCAGGATGCAAAATTCATATACCAAAAATAGCATTTTTATGCATCAATAATGAACTTTCCGAAAATGAAATCAAGAAAGTAATTCCACTCAGTAACTACAAAAAAATAAAAATAGTAATAAATTTAACCAAGGAAGTGAAAGGTATCTACAATATTATAAAACATCAATGAAAGCAATTATAGAGGTCACAAAAATGGAATGATATCCTATATTTATAGATTATAAAAATTAATATTGCTATAAGAACATATTACCTAGAGCAATCTATACATAAATTCAATGCAATCCCAATCAAAATATTAATGATATTCTCCACGGAAATTTTTTAAAATTCTAAAATTCATAGGGAGACACAAATACCCAGAATACCCAAAACAATCCTGAAGAGGGGGAAAAAAAAAGGTGCTGGCACCACAATATTTGACTTCAAAACCTATTACAGGCCAAGCATGATACACATGACTGTAACTCCAGTACTCAGAAGGCTGAGGCAAGAAGATTTCAAGGACAAGGAAACACTATAAAATGGGCTGAAGATTTAAATAGACACTTCTCAAAGAAGATACACAAGTATTTGAAAATGCCTAATCTCAATAATCTTCAAAGAAATTTAAATCAAAACCACAATGAGAGATCAACTCAACCCAATTAGGATGGCTAACAAAAAAGGCAAAAATGATAAATTATGATGTAGAGAAAAGGGAATCTTATGCACTATTGGTGAGAATGTACATTATGGAAAACAGTATGGAGATTCCTCAAAAAACTAAAAATAGAAATACCATACACTCCAGCAATTCTATTCCTGATGCCACTGCTAGGGCATATATCCAAAGGAGATGAGATCATTATATCATTATGTTCACTGCAGCACTGTTCACAACAGCTAACAGGCGAAATCAACCTAAATAACTAGACGCCCATCAGGGGGTGACTGGATACAGAGCATGTGTAATATTACACAGTGCAATATTATTTTGGACACAAAAAAGAAGCTCCGCCATTTGCAGCAACCTGAATGGTCATAACCTTAAGTGAAATAAGCCAGACACAGAAAGGCAAACATCACAAGTTCTTACTCATTTATGGAAATGAAAAAGTCATTTGGTTTCTTTGGTACCGGGAATCAAACTTGGGCCCTTGTGCTAGCAAGGCAGGCAGCGGAACCACTGAGCTAAATCCCCTGCCCGAAAGAGTTGTTTTGTGTAACAGAATATAACAGTGGTCA
Organism: Fukomys damarensis; assembly: GCF_012274545.1. Lineage (NCBI taxonomy): Eukaryota > Metazoa > Chordata > Mammalia > Rodentia > Bathyergidae > Fukomys > Fukomys damarensis. Next base: position 75,487,534 of record NW_022900926.1, read on the forward strand.
CTAGTGACTGGGGAAGGCCAGAGAGAGAGAGAGGGGATGAAAAAAATTAAGAGGACCCAAAACAGAAATAAGAAATCAGTTCTGATTTTCTATAACAGTAGGGTAACTATTGGTTAAAACAATCTATGATATATTTCAAGATGACTACCAGAGTATTGAAATCTCAATGCACAAAAAGGACTAATGTTTGAAGATATGCTGATTTAATTATACAAATATATCAAAATATTATGATGTACCTATAAATATATAAAAATATATCTCAATGCAAAAACAAAGCAAACAAAAACAGAAACTATCAAGTAACCTTCCAAAGCAGCTGGAGCGTTCCTATTCCTACCACTTATGAACAAGAGCTCCTGCTGCTCTCTCCTAGCTAGCATTTGGCATTGCCACTGTTACCAATTTCAGCCATTCTAATAGATGCACAGTGGTACCTCGTTGCTTTAACTGGTTAGTAGTTAGCATGATATATTTTTCTCCATCCATCCGCTTTTAATTTATATGTGCCTTTACATTTATAGTGGTTTCAGGTAGACAACATATAGCTCAATCTTTTTTGTTTTATTCATTTTTCCTCTGTCTCTTAACTGGCACATTTAGATCATTGATATTCAAGTGATCATTATTATCAATGAGTTACTGTCAGATTAGTTACTGTTCTATTTTTTGCTCTTTTTCTTTGTCCTTATTTTCGTCTTACACCCTTGCTATGACTTTTGTTGTTTTAAGGATTTTGCATGATTCCATGTTATCTTCTCTCCCAGCTTAACAGTTCCAGAGATGCTCCCTGAATGACAACAGGGGTATGACCATAAACCCATTGTAAGTGGGAAAGGTGGTAAGTCAGCACGGGAATGCACCTGGCCTACTGCACATCACGGTCCAGCAACACAGTACACAGAGCATGGGTTGTTTACCTCATGTGACTCACAATGGGCTTGGCACCTGCTCAGCACCCCAAGTAAGTGCTGTACCATGGGTCTCTTGCCCAGGAAAAGATCAAGAGTCAGTAGAGACCCTGCTGAGTGACAATCACTCTTATCCTACTGTACGGTTGAAAATTAGAAGTCAGATCTTAATAACCATGCGTCAGTTGTACTTTTCTTTTTACTTGTTAGTGTTTGCCCTAGTGTTTGTAATGTACATTTACAACTAATCCAAGTACACTTCTGAAAAACACTATACCGCTTCACAGGTAGTGTGCCTACTTTATAACAAAAAGAATCTTAGGGGCCGGGGATTTAGTTCAGTGGTTCGGTGGCCTGCCTTACAAGCACAAGGACCCGAGTTCAATCCCCAGTACCAAAACAAACAAACAGAAAAACAAAACAAAACAAAACAACAACAACAACAAAAAGAATCTTAATTCTTCCTGTCCTTTTTATCAATGCTACCACTGATTTTACATAAGCGTATATAAACAAGCATAAGTGACTGAAAAGTTATTACTGTTATTTTGGACAAATTTATCTGTTAGATCAATTCAGAAAACTAAAAGATTTCACTTTTCTTTTTTGATGTTCTTCCTTTCTTTAGATTCAAATGTCTAATATGCAGAATTTTCCTTAATTTCTTCTAACATTGTTTTAAGAAACATCTATTGGCAATAAATTCCCTCAATTCTGTCTGAGAAAATGTTTCTCCTTCACTCTTAAAGGACAACACTGTAGGGTTCAAAATTCTGGGTTGGTGTTTTATTTTTTCTTCCAAAACTTAAACAATTCATTCCATTCTCTCTTGCTTACATGATTTCTGAGACATCAGATCTAATTCTTATCTTTGTTCCTTTGTAAATTACTCTCCTCTGATTTTTTAGAAGATATTTTTCTTTTATCTTTGATTTTCTCCTGTTTAAAAATGATATGCTTAGGTGTGTTGTTTCATATTTTCCTGCTTGGTGTTCTCCAAGCTTCCTGGATCCGTGATTTGGTGCCTGGCATTAATTTTTAGAAATTCTCAGTCATTGTTTGTTTCAAATATTTCTTCTGTTTCTCTGTATTCTCTTTCTATTCCTATTACACACATGTTATACTTCTGAAGTTGTCCTGCATCCTTGGATATTCTGTTCTGTTTTATTTTTTCCCAGTCTTGCTCTCTTTGCTTTTTCAGTTTTTGGAGTTTCTATTAATATATCTTTAAGCTCATCATTTCTTTTCTCAGCCACGGCCAGCCTTGTAATAAGCCTATCAAAGGCATTCTGCATTTCTGTTAGTGTTTTTGTCTCTAGCATTTCTTTTCAGTTCTTTCTTAGGATTTGAATCTCTCTGCTGACATTGCCCATCTGTTTCTTGCATGACGTCTACTTTATCCTTTTGAGCCCTTGGCATATTTATCATAGTTGTTCTAAATTCCCCAGTCAGATACTTCCGATGTCCCTGAATGTCTGCTTCTGAGGCATGCTCCCTCTTCCAGTTATGTGTCTTGCCCCTTAGTGATACTTTCTTGATACTTAGACATGGCATACGGGGTAGAGAAGCTGACCAAGTCCTCAGCAGTGTGATGATAAAGCGCGGAAAGGAGAAGAATTCCCTGATTAGATCTCAGGATTTAGTGAGCCGAGGCCTCTGGACTGTGAGCTTCACAAGTGCTTTTCAGTTCTTTCTCTCAGCTTGGGTGGTACAGGACAGGAAGAAGTAGCTAACTGAAGTTGGGCACCTCCTTTCGCTGAGATCAATTAGATTCTGATCAGCTAGTTTCTCCCATGCTTGGTTAGAAGAACAATGCACTCTGGCATTATCATTTTTTTTTTTAAATCACAGTTCACTCCCCCCCCCCCGCCAAAAACACAAGGGTATTTTTCTCAAATACTGTAAGAACCTGGTCAAACTTCTGGAAATACATTTCACAGTCTTGTGGGCACTCTCTGGGACCAGTCAGTTCCTTCTGATATTTGAAACTATAAGAGTTGTCTACCCTGAACCTCCAGCAATTTGTCGAGTACGCTTTATATTTTCCGGCTCAGCACCCCTTCCCACAGAGGTTTCCATCTATGTATGAGTTGCTGTTCTGTTAACCACGACTCCCTGTGTTTTCCTCTTGTCTCTCAGCCTCAGAGAAAGCAGTCTGCCCGGCATCCCCGCCATCGTACAGAAAGAGGTCTTGACTTTTCAGTCTGTTCAGCTTTCTACCTGTTGCTAGGATGGAATGGAGACTTCAAGCTCCCTACACGTGGAACGGAAACTGAAAATTTTTTTAACTTTGAGGAAAAATCAAAAGACTTAAATTATGACAAAAATCTTAAAGAAATGAAGTTTCGTATAGGTGATACATTATGGTTAATTAATGAGAAAAACAGATTTGGGGATAAAATCTTTATAATAGGCGCACAGTATGCATTTTTCTGTTATCTTTCTTTTGAAAGAAAATTTGAAAACAAAATCTGCATTTGAAAATTAATATTTTTTTGTCTTTAACTAGTACTTCCCGAGTTTAGAGCCTAAAATGTAAATCCAGTAAATGACAAATGAATGAGTCGTAGAATCAAGTAGGAGGGACAATTAGGGATTTCCCCAACAGCCCATTTTATTCTTTGTGGAATTTTTCATTTGGGATTACTGCAGCATTTTTATTAAAAGGTGATTGAGTTATTTTACCACAAGGCCAATCTATATTGCCTTTTTCCCCCTTTTTTTTGCAGTATATACCTTAGAAGAACTACAGGCACATTTTCAAATTACATGGGATGTGGAAAAATGGAAACCAGAAAGAAAAATTAAAATTTAAGAAGCAGAAAATGATGATAAGCACCTGGGAGAAATTATTAAAGCTGAGCACCGAATTTATCCCTAAGTCTACCAGCTCCTGGATGAATGTAGGTATAGTACATTACTCTAAATTTCAGGAACATTGGCTTCTCTGGCCCTGAAAAAAATTCTGTTTACCTGAAAGAGCTAGTATACAATATATGGATTGAACAAAAGGCTTCCCTGACTAAAGCTAGCTTTGTTAACTGGCATCTGCTTCCATCTTCCTTCTGGGTGTATCCCTGTGCTGCAGTCACAGGGTGCTCTGAGCCCTGTACTGGTGATGGCTGAGGTTTGACAAGCCCACCTACCTGCCCATTGGTGACAGCGTCCTGTCATCCACTACATGGCTACTGACTGCATACTCTTATTCTGCAGCTTCTCCACTTCATTCTGACCTCAGGCTCCAGAAAGTCCAATGTCCTCCCACAACCCCTGAATTTCTTCAGTATGATACTCAAAGACTTGTCATCTATACACCTTTTGCAGGCCATAAAGAGCCAGGAGGTACTTCAGGCCCATCCATGATGTCAGTTTCTCCTTCAGAGAGCACCTGGGCCAATGTAGCAACCTGCAGATGTTGCCATTTTCCTAGAGGACCCAGAATGAGCCAGGTGTGACCCGTCTATTCTTGGGTCTACTTCTTTACCAAGGCTTCTCTCCTGGCCAGCAGCCCAAAGAGGAGTGGTCAAGACACATATCTCATGGCCTGCTTTCCCTCTATTAACACCGTCTTTCCCAAACTCCACCTATCCTCTGTCATGTGCTGACTTCTCTCAATTCTTGCCATTTATTATGATCTTGTCCATCAGGATAATTCTTGACAGATATTAAAGAAATTCTCACTCCACAAATCTTGCCTTTCAAAATTAATGCTTTTATGAAGACCTAAAGTCCTACTCTTGAAGTTCAAGACTGAATATTGAATCTTTTTATTCCTACCATATCCATTTTAATCCTCCTGCAAGACAACCAGATAATTCTGGTCGGAAAATGCAAATCTGTACTTACTTCGATAGATTTCAAAGAACATACACATTGCTCAGAATGCCACACCTGTCCCTGTAACAATATCTGTGTCCAACTAATTCTCCCCCTCTTAAACAACATTGAAAAGTTCCCCCAAGAGGAATAACTTGAATCCCATTTTGTTTCTTTTCAATCATATTTCAAAAGAATGCCATAAACTTCAAAACAGATTTTGAAACTCTCAGAGCTTCAGAAAGTTATTTTTCTGTTCCGTTCATCACCACTCCTAAAAGATCCTGTTCATCCTCAACTATAGTTCTGCTAGGTATTTTATGAAATTCCCTATACACACATTTTATTCATTTCCCTCTAGGGTGCAGTGCTGTAGGCAATGTAGAGGTGAGTGTCAGTGGCCCTGCATCCCAGAAAAGCAAAATCTGGCGAGGGACAGAGAAGGAAGGTGAGCAATCACATAATTAGCTGTAAGCAATGGAAAACATGACAGGTATCTCAGTTCACAAACTTGATTCTTTCCACAGTTCTGGCCACAAGCCAAGTTGGACAACACCGAATCTAATTCAATGGTTAGGTTCAATGTTGACCTTATGGGGAAATTTGATCCAATTCTCCTCCAGTTACGTTTGTGACCAGAATCACAGAAGGAATTGAGTCTGTGAACTGAGGTAACCCTAGCCAAAATACCTTGGAAACTGTAGCAGTGAATCCAAAGGTGGCACTTGTCACATGTGATCTCTTACCAGTCTCTCAGTCACGTTCTGGAAAAATGTCCCAATACCTGTTTAACATGGTATGGAAGGAGACTCCATAGGACTGGGGTTTTTTTTTCTAATGGTTTTTAATAAAACTACTTTGAATTAAACCATCATGGCCCAAGTCTGCTGACTTCTGAAGGAGTAGAGGAAGGTGAAGTGCTAGCAAGACCCTCAGACTAACTGGCACTTCTTTGTACCAAGCTTTGCTAGCAGCTGGGTAGAGGAGGGAGCCAGGAATAGAACACAATGGCTAGCACAGAGATCTGCTGTGGATCTAGGTAGTGTTCCAGGTTGCTGATTGTGAAGGAACTTATGCTTTGGAAACCAGATAAGTGAAAGATAAGGTTGCTCTTGTACCATGAAACTTGAGACTATGCCTTTTTAATCCAGATGGAAAGCAGAGAGGGGTCTACAGGGAACAGTGACTAAAAAAAAAGGGCAACAAATTGTAACGAGGAGAGCTGGCAAAGGTCAATTGTAAAAACATAGGAAGAAAATTTTTAAAATTAGAGATCATTGGTATTACTAAATACTGAAGCCAGAAATTTGTACATTAGATAAATGGGATAAACCCTTGAAAGGAGATAAGGAAGTCAAGAACTAGAAAAGTCTCTTTTGAAGGGGAGGTAACAAATATCATGGGAGAAATCAAGCAGAATGGAGAATAAGCAATTCAAATATGCATTTGGAAAAACGTTGCTAGAAACTTTCAAATTACAATAAACCTTTTTTTTTTTTTGGTACCAGGGAATGAATTAGGCTCCTTGAGCTTGTGAGGCAGACACTGAAGCACTGAGCTAAATCCCCAGCCCTACATCTATTTAAATAGTACTTAAGGGTCTTTTATCTCACAGAATGTGCTGGGTCCTGGCAAAGCCATATGTGTGACCAGGGTACAGCCCTAGGTCTGGGTCGTAGCCAAAGAACGCTGTACTTTATTTTATTGTACCATATCTGACAGCAAGTGGCATGCTAAGGAAACTGTTCTTCAGCCTAAAGTCTAGAAAAAGTGAGTCAAGAGCCAGATATGTGAGGTTTAGCCAGGCCAGGGAAGGGATGTTGATTCTGCGTATCTTATGGTTTTATGATCTGTCTTGCCATTAAGACCTGATAAGTAACGGGCCAGGGATTTAGCTCAGTGGTGCTGACTCCTATCTCGCAAGTTCAAGGTCCGGAGTTCGATCCCCAGTACAATAAATAAATAATTTAATTAATTAATTAATTTGATAACTAAGAAAATCCAAAGGAAGAGTGAACAAAGCAAAATGCAAAACTTGAAAATAAGGTGGAGAAATGGGTTTTATTGAAAACAAGTTCATGGGAGTGGGATCAGTGATGTCTTGCTATGCTCTTTAAGTAAAAAGAATATGAAAGAAAAATCTGTAACACACACACAAATAAAAGATATAATACAAATAGCAAGTTTGGATGTAACCAGAAGGAGACAGGACAAAAATTAAACTAAGCAGTTCCTTATGTCTATTTTCTATGTGTTAATCTTACATGAGTCACAGAAACAGGGTACAGAGATCAGATGGAAGAAAGTTATGCGATATAAGGACAAAGACTAAAAAAATTTGACCCTACCATCAGAAAAACTAGGGACTTTTTATAACTGATTGTTTTTCCATTTAACAAATTTGTTTAGAGTAGAAAATAACAAGATCTGTGCATCAAAGGTCAAAACACTCTACACAAAATGGTGACACTAGGAAGATACCTTGAAGTGACAGGAAGATGTGTGTGAATCCGAAAAGATGCCTCCTGGCAAAAGTCATGTTGAGAGGAGCAAAGGCTAAAGGTCTGGAGATAAATAAGAAAATCTTATCCCTATTTTTATTAAGATAGAAACATTAAGAAGGATATGAAACAACCCACAAGCAGGGCACACCACCTGTCTAGACTTCAGTTACATCTCTATAAAATAAAGAAGATTAGACAATCTCTGAGGTCCAATTCAGCTTAAAATTTCATTATAAAATGATGCTGATGAATAAGCATGAAGCAGAAGAATGAAGTGAAAGTAGACTTATCTCCTGAAATGCTTTATCTAATAAACTACACTGAGGTCAGTAAAAACTCCTGCTTCAAAGTAGTTTGAGCTGGGTGTGGTTGCACACGCCTGTAATCCCAGCACTCAGGAGGCTGAGGCAGGAGGATCAGCTGTGAGTTTGAGACCAGCCTGGGCTATATAGTGAGTTCCAGGTCAGTCTCAACTACATAGTGAGATCTCGTCTCAAAAAAGCCAAAACAACAACAACAACAACAAAGTAGAGTTTGAATTAAAAAAAAAGTGGAGCAGCATGGGAGCTATGTCTAAGAGATTCTGAGGAGGAAGCTACAATTTAAGGGAAGATTATGAAATAGTGGGGAGAGAAAGTGAAGGGAAAACAAAAATAATTTGAGACTTTATATTAAAAAATAAACAATATACAGTATTTTACATCCTCATTTGTTTTAGGGGTGGAAGAAAGAAAGCTTTCTCTTATAAATTGAAAAACAATAAGCAGAACAAGAATGCAGCTGAGTAACGTCACTCAGTGATCATCTCTCTTGCAGATACACTAGTTTGAATAGGTATTCACCACCAAACTATCATCACAAGAGTGAAGTAAGCCAAGTGAGAGATCCTAGTGCCTGGTTCTTTTTCTTTCTTTCTTTTTTTTTTTGGTACCTGGGATCGAACTCGGGTCCTTGTACTTGCGAGGTAAGCAGAAGAACAACTGAGCTAAATCCCTGGCCCAGTGCCTGGTTTTATTTAATGAAAAAAGAAAAGATATAGAAAAGAAACAGAGAAAGAAAGAGTTGCCAGCATCATCCCTCCCCAACTTCAAGTAGTATATAGAGAGATGTCACCTGTTTGGGTGGGGGAAGAGAATCAATCCCAGGCCTTAGGCTTGAAACCCAGGACCAGGCCCACAGTGTTCAACCCTCATGCCAGGCAGAGCAGCACGACTCCTACCCTAGGCAGGTGACCACTACCACCACCCACCTCCATACGTGGGTGGCAGAGTAGGTGCAAGCCAGAGTAGGAGGAGCTAAATAATTCACCAGGCCCTAGAGGACATCACGCACCAAGTATCGAGAGCTGCCAAGAAATTATGACTTTAAGGGTAAAAATAAGGTGCCAAAAACTGATCAGATAGTAACCAGTACAGGCGAGTTCTCAGAGGGAGACTTTAAAACAGTGTTCTATGCAAACTCAACAAGCTTCAAGAAAATATAGAGAAATCATTCATTGTTCTAGCAAAGAAACTTAAAAGAGATGTGAGCGCAATTTTTTAAAAAATGAAACATAAAAGGACTTTGCTCTTTTTGAGATATTGAAACTTCAGCCTCTCAGACATTTAGAATCCAGACAGCAGAAAATAACAACTAGGGGAAGAA
>NW_022900926.1:75496428-75505172 GCF_012274545.1 Fukomys damarensis
GAGAGAGAGAGAGAGAGAGAGAGAGAGAGAGAGAGAGAGTAGTTGATCCCCTGCAACCAGGAAAGATCTGACAGGAAAATTAAAACCTAGAGAGAAATCAAAGAGTCATAATACAAGGCAAAGAAGGAAAGACACAGTCTTCACTTTTTCCATGGCTCCTAATTCACAAGACAAGAACCTTCAGAGATGTGTGAAAGCTTGGGACTACAGAGGGTCTCAGGGAGAAAAGCAGCAGTTAAACGGACCAGGAGGTGCTGTGATCTTCAGGAAGAGCACAAGATTCTGCTCTTATGTGAGTCTTTCAACAGGCGACAGTCAGTGAGTGGCTCCAGTTCAACCACCCCCTCATTTCTCCGGAGAGAGTGGTTGATGGATGTCATTCTGGGGAAGGTCGATTGTTTGAACCCAGGGCTCAGACTGGCCATGGGACAACTTCACTTCAGGACTCCCTGTGTTATGTGTCCACAGTGACTTGGCGAGAGCTAGCCAAGGTGAGGGAAGAGGCTGAAAAGAGACACACTGAGGGGTGTAAGCTAAAAAGCTCAGCCTGAGTTGTTCTGAATTTGAAAGTCAGGGCACTGGAGTGTTGACTCCACTATTGCCTGCTGGTGCCTGCATCCAGCACTGACTTGGGGTCCGACTGCCTTCATCTATCAGCATGAGCAGAGACATATCTTAACGCAGACACTGCCCCCAAATTGCAGATCTGGGGAGAGAATCACACACTCAAAATCATACAGATGTGATTAACTGATTTTTGTGAGTACACAAAAATTGTTTTCCTTTTTACTTCCTTTGTTTACTCTTTCCTCTGCACTAGTTTATTGAGGTTTGGGGAATTTTCCTTTATCCTTTTTTTTTTTTGCTCCTTATCTGTTTTGCTTCTCTTTTTCTCTTCTCCCTTTTAGTTTTTCTCTATTATTTTTATTCATATAATTCATTTTTCTCTTTTTTTCTTTTATCTTCTATTTTGCATCAGTTTCTCCGTTACCTTTACCTAATCCTGTAAATATCCTTCTACTCCCAAACTGGATCCTTTGTCTCACTTCTTTCCCCTTCTTCTCATATCATATAATTTAAGGTTTCAAATTTTTCCACTTGCATTCTCCCCAGTCCTAATCCCCTGTATCAGTGACAGCAAACCCGTTAGAGACCAGTGCCCAAATGACAACCCCACACTCATTTATTTATTGCAAAGTGCCAACGCTGCAATGAAACCTGGATACTAAGATTTTAGTTTAGAAAGAAAAACTCATACACTAAAAGAAAAACCCAATAACAGGGATTTCACGGACCCGAACAGCCCACGGCAGCACATGTGCCAAAGGCTTGCCACCACTGTGCTATGTCATTAATAACCATAAAGCTTTATTAATCTTTAAATACTTAACTCTATAAAATTATTAATTTTTTCCTACCATTAGCAGAGATACAGCTGTCAAATTTAGTACCTGTTAGCTGTAGCTCAATACCTAGGTTGTCTTACTGTTTACACCCGAATTGTGGATTTCTTCACTAGAGTTAGGGATGGTACAGAATTGGTTCTTATGGTATGTTACTACCAATTTGTCTTGGATAATACTACTGTAGCTGATTTGCTTGATATTATTAGTGTCGCATTATTGCTTTATTATAGTGGTACATCAGTTCACAAATTTAATTCTTTCCATGGTTCTGGTTGCAAGTTGAAATGGACAAGAATTGGAATCAAATTCATTGATGAGGTTCAGTGTTGACCTTATGGGAATATTTGATTCATTTCTCATCCAATTTTGTTTGCAATCAGAATTGTTGCAAGAATTAAGTTCATGAACTGAGGTGTGGAGGACTGTAATACTGATTATGTCTAGAGCAGGCTGTGAAGAGTTAACCCCACAATTGGCTTTTTGAGAATGGAGGACTGTAATACTGATTATGTCTAGAGCAGGCTGTGAAGAGTTAACCCCACAATTGGCTTGTTTTGAGAAGTGAGTCTGGCTGAAGCCTATGTGCCGAGGTCAGAGTAACTCACATCCAAATTCTGTTCCCACAGCTAAAACCTTCAGTCTAGGAGGACAATCTAGGAGGAAGTCTAGGAGGACTTCAGTCTAAGTACAATCATATATTTTGTCTACTCTGTTCTTACTTTGAGAATGCTTTGTCTTGTCCTTTATGAGCCTTGTTTACATTAATTGCCATAGAAACCACACAGTAACCCTACCCCAATTGATTATCAATAAAATTCAGGGCCTTTGTTGTTTGCACCATCATTGGTCATCCTGGCACCCTACTTTCTCTCTTAGTTCTGTCTCTTAGTGTGTTCTTCTTCTCAGGCCTGCACTGCACACTGGGCAGGTTGCTACTGGAACCTGCCTGCAGGGGTCTCCACCACTGAGGTACCACAGTAATGGGTTTTTTCTATAAGCCAACATCCAACAAGACTAGAGTACATATCCAGAGAACTCAATGTTGAGCCAGTGACACTGCACCTTTCTCTCTCAGATTAACTAAGGTGGTTGGATCATGGGGCCCAGGCAAATGATCATAGTCATGCCCAAAGTACATCAATGAAAAGCCTTTAACTACAGTGGCCTCTACACTAGCAATATAGTCTTTACACTATAAGCATCCACAAACCTCAACATAAAACAAACAAAAAATAATAGGAACAGTGGGAAGACAAGCAGACAAATACCTCTGAAGCTCCCAACTCCCAGGGACTCCTTGGGAGAGTGGCAAAGCCACACACCTAAATTACTTGAAAGGATAATAAAGGCGGTTAGAAAACAGATCAAAGAGATTCTCAGAGGGATCACAGAAAATATAACAGATAATAGAAATAATAAAAACGATAACCCAAATGATCTAGAACCTTTCAGGAGACACTGACAAAGAGCTAGAAGAGCTAAACAAGATGACACCAAACGTGAATGACCAGTTTAGCAAAAAATTAAAGTCCATAGAAAGGTTTCAATTAGAATTTTGGAGATTAAAAATCGTACTGAAAGTACGGGTAACAGGTGTGACCAATGTGAGGACAGAATTTCAGAACTAGAAGACCACGATGCCTTCAAGGTCTATTTAGTTACACCTTAACAGCAACATAAGAACTTTAAAAATGGATCCAACATCTGCTAGAGAATGCAAAGAAAAGTAATCTAAATGTAACTGGAATAAGTGAAAAATCAAAGAGTGACACAAATAGCATTAAAAATTTTGTTTACAGAAATAGTGGCAGAGCTGGGGATTTAGCTCATTGGCACCGCATCTGCCTCGAAAGTGCCAGGGCCTGAGTTTGATCACTGGTACAAAAAAAAGAAAGAAAGAATGGCAGAAAACTTCTGAAACATAGGGAAAGAAAGAAACATACAGATAAGTTAGACATAGAGAGCCCCAAATAGCCATGACCAAAAGAGAACCTCTCCATGTAACATTATACTCATGGTACCAGGAGCTCGTCACAGGAAAAAAATCTAAAAAGCTATTAGGAAAAGCCAATGAATCACATATAACAGTAAACTCATTAGTCTTCTCAACAGACTTCTCAACATAAACCTTAAAGGCCAGGTGGTCTTCTAGTGAAGTATTTCAAGCAATAAAACATAGTAACTTTAAACCCTGATTTATGTATCATGCAAAACTTTCCTTCAAAATTGAAGGAGAAATAAGGTCTTTCTATAACAAGGAGCACTTTAAGAAGTTCATGACCACCAAACCAGCAATACAAAAAATTCACAAGAATATCCTAGGAAGAGACAATGAAGTCAACAACGCCAATAAGTCAAAAAGAATGAATACAAATGGCAGGATGAGCACCTAAGCAAAAGGGGAAAAAAGGGAAATTAGCAACAGGAAAATAATGGAATGACCAGAATAGGCAATCTTTCAGTAACAACTCAATGTGAATGGTCTCTATTCCTCAATCAAAAGACACAGACTAACAGAATGGATTGATAAATAAAACCTAACAATATTCAGTATATAAGAAACACATTTAAGTAAAAAAGGAATTCACAGATTAAAAATCAAAGAATAGAAAACAAGATTCCATGCAACAGGAACCCGGAAATAAAGGAAGTAGCTATCATGACTTCAGATAAAGTGGATTTCAAGGCAAAACTGACAGAAGAGACACAGAAGCTCACTACATATTGACTAAGACAAAAATTCAACAGGAAGGGAAAACAATTAGAAACATAGACACATCAAATACCAGTACACCTACCTTCATAAAATAAACACTAATGGATGTGAAAAATCAGATAAATACCAATACAATTAGAGTGGGGGAAGTCAATACCCCACCATCACAAACAGGTTAACTAGACAAAAAAATTGACAAACATCAGAGTTGAACCAATCCTTCAAACAAGTGTACTTAACAGATCTACACAGTGTTCCATCCAACAGCAGAACACACATTCTTCTCAACAGCACAGGGACTTACTCCCAATTAGACCACATACTAGCCCATAAGTCCTACCTAAATAAATACAAAAGAATAAAAACTCTCCAATACATAGTAGTATCAGGTCATATGGCAATTAAACAAAATCAATGGTGGAAGAAAAACATAAATTACCCAAAAATGTGGAAATTAAGCAATACCTTCTTGAATAATCAATGGATCACAGATGAAATTAAGGAAGAAATTGGACAATTCTACAATCAACATATCATAACTGGGATTTACTAGAAGGATGCAACAATGGCTCAATAAATACAAATCAATAAACATGATACACTTCACCAACAGAACACAGTACATAAACCATTTGGTCATCTCAATAGATGCATTAAAGCTTTTAATAGAATTCATGATAAAAATGCTAAACAAATTGAGTATAGAAGGAATACATCTCTACATATTGAAGGCCAATTATAATAATCCAGTCACTAATATTATACTAAATGGGGAAAAACTGAGAACTTTTCCTTTAATATCTGGAACAAGGATGTCCACTTTTACTACTTTTATTCAACATATTACTGGAAGTCTTGTTCAGAGCAATCTGGCAAGACAAAGAAAGAGAAGGCAATGAAACTGGCACAGAGAAAGTCTAATTGTGACTGTTTTCAGATGACATGATCTTCTACACAAGAAACCCCAAAGATTTTACCAAAAAAAGAAACAGAACTAATAAATTCAGCAAAGTTTCAGCCCACAAAATCAGCATACTAAAATTAGTAACCTTGATATATGCTAATAACTTTCTACATAGAAATCAAAGTGGTACAATTTACAATTGTCACAAAAACTACCTAAGAATAAATTTAACCAGAAAAGGTGACCACCACCTGCCTCACAAGCACAAGGTCCCCAGTTCATAGAAAAAAAAAAAAAAAAAAAAAAAAAAAAAAAAAAAGTTGAAAATCGTGAAAGATCTCTACAATAAAAACTATAATCTAGGTGTGGTGGTGTGTGCCTACAATCCCAGCACTCTGGGAGGCTGAGGCAAGAAGATCATAAATTCAAGCCCAGCCTGGGCAACTTAACAGCTCAGTGAAACCCTGTCTCAAAATTTAATTTTTTTTCTTTTCACAAATTTAAAAAGGGCTGGGGATGTAGCTCAGTATGAAAACTTTGAGTCTGATACTCATTATCAAAAAAGAAAAGACTCGCTATAAAATATTCATGAAAGAAATTAAAAATGAAAAAAAAAAACCTAACGACACTGCCCAGAGCAACCTAAAGATTCAATGTAATTCCTATAAAATACCAATGACACTTCTTCACAGAACTACATAAAGCAACTGTCTTAGTTGGTTTTTTCATTGCTGATAAAATACCCAAAATTCAAAGTTAAAGGAGGAAAGGTTTATTTCAGCTCCCAGTTTGTAGAGGTTTCAGTCCATAGTTGACTGGTTCCAAGGCAGAGTGGCACAGCAGAAGGGCTTTGCAGAAAAGACATAATCCATGGCAAGCTGGTAGGAGACACCAAAGCAGCAAGGAACCCAGCACAAGCCCCTTCTTTTTATTCCTTCCAGCCTGCCCACCTTTCCAGTGGTGCCATCCCACGCAGTTCCACACCCAGAACTGTGTTAGACAAATTAGTGGACTAATTTAGTAATCCATACCCTTTATCACACACCCTGGATCCAATCACTTCCCAAAACTCTCCCCTGTGAGCTCACGAGGCTTTGGGCAGACATCTAGACACAAGCCATAACATCCTGCCCCTGTCCCCCAAAAGACACATTTGAATCCTTTTATGCAAAAAACATTTAGTCCATCTCTAAGAGTTGCCAAATCCAAACAGCTTCAGTTTGCTAAAAAATCCCCTCTTAGCTACAAGTCCCTTGTACAAGGGACAAGAATATTAAACACTTCCAACATACAATAGTAAATATTACCACTCTAAAAGGTACTAGAAGGGGACTTGAAGGAATGGGACCAAATCCAACCCAAGATTCAGCAGGGCAAGCATTAGGTCTTATAGTGTGAAGTCCAGCATCTGCAGCAATCTGTGGCAAGATGTGAACTCCAAAGGGCTAGGGTGGCTGCACCCCTGTGGTACTGCTGGTGGTTGTAGTTCCCATGATGTCTCTCTTCAGCTGGCTGTGCTCCCTCCTTGCAGTTTTCCTCAGATGATTTACATTCCTGGCTTCTCCAACCTCCTGTGGGCTCCACTGTACCTTCGGCTTTACACTGCTTCACACACTTCCCTCCCAGGGTCACACTGCCTGGCCTCCCAGGCCTTCTTCTGAAATCTGGGTGGAAGCCTTCCTGATCCCGCAACTCTTGCATTCTGCATGCAGCTAAAACCAGTAATGTGAGGATACCACCAAGGTCTTCCATCAGCTAGAGCAGTAGCCAGGCCTCCCCCTCTCTGCTGTATGAGCTGAGTGCCTGGATTGCTGACTACTAAATCCTGAGGGAAAACTTCCTTAGGCTCCTGCCATTCTGGAAAATGTTCTCTGGAAGTTTCTTCTCAAGGCAAAGTCTTTCACCTTTGCGATTTTGAGGCTATAAGGGCTACAGCCCTGCCGATTCTTATGATGTCTTCAGTCTTTTTTATTGTCTTGTTCTTTTTTGGCAACCAAGTTCTCCTTTTCTCCACATTTACAGACCTCAGCTTTACCAGGGCTTCATTTCCGATCAAACTCAACATTTTAAACCATTTTTCTGGGCTCTTTTCTCTTTATTCTCAACATAAATCTGGCTGAAAGCACCCAGCTACATAGCCATGCCATTGCCTCAAGATTAGCCTTCCTTAAAATTTCTTCTGTCAGATTAATTAGTCCACTTCCTTTCATATCAGTCTCAGGCATCGCTTCTCGGCCTTTTGGCTAAGATCAAGGGCAGTATCAGTCTCAGCAAAGTCTCTGGATGTGAGAAAAATGCAGAAAAATTTTCTGCCAAAGCATAATACGTGGTCTGGAGTTCAACAGCCAAGGCAGTCCTTGTTCCTAACTGAAACCTCTTAAACCTGGTCCTTACCAGCTGTATTTTTATCAGCATTCTGGTCTTCTGAGCCCTGACCAGAAACTCCCATCAAGGACAGCTCAAAGCATGCCAGGGCTGCTTCTTCAGCCAGTATCTCAAGACCTTTCCAAACTCTTCCCACAATTCAGTTCCACAGGCTCCCAAACCACATGGTCAGGTACAGTCACAACAATGGCCTCACTCTAGGTACCAAAATCTGTATCAATCGGTGCTTACTAGAGAAACAGGTTTAACGCAAGATATACAAATAAATAAGAATTTACAAGATTGGCTTACAATGGCCACCCACAGAGTCATGTGTGGAAGAGTGCAAAATGTCTGTCTGTGCCCTGGAGAGCAGAAGGATCTAGTTCAAGGCCTATTACTTGCTGCAGTGTCCTGTGAGAGTCTGTATCAGGAGGCTGAACCATCTGCCCTGGAAGCCAGGAGATGACATCCAAGATGAAGGTGAAGACTGGAGCTTCTCCAAAGAAACAGAAGTGAGCCTTCCTTGTTTCCTTTTTATACAGTTCTGGCAACAATGCTCCCTAGGGTGGGTCTTCCACAGCCAAGGACTATACTGATCCAATTTAGTTAGGCACTTCTTACTCAAGTTGACACAATCAGTTAAACATCACAGCATCCTAAAATTTGTACGGGGTCACAAAAACTCTGGATTTGCCAATACCATCTTGAGAAAAAGAAACAAAGCAGAAGCATTACATTTCCTAACTTCAAACTGTACTACCCAGCTATAGGAATCAAATAAGCATGCTATTAATATAAAATGTAGGAATCAAATAAGCATGCTATTAATATAAAAGTAGACACACAGAACAATGAAACAGAATAGAAAACCTAGACATAAATTCACACATCTACAGTCAACTGATTTTCAACAAAGGTACAAAGAACATGCACTGTAGAAAGGGCAATCTTTTCCATAAAAGTTACTGGGAAAATTAGGCATCCAGTGGTAGAAAAATGAGATTTCCATCTCTCACCAGCTTCAAAAAATCATCTCAAAATCAAATGGATCATATATTTCAATGTAAACCCTGAAATGAGAAAACTACTACAAGAAAATGGACATTTGGTTCATTGGAACTAGCAAGGAAGTTTTGGAAAAAATCTCCAAAGCATAAGAAATAAAACTAGACAAATAGGTTTGCATAAAACCAAAATGCTTCTACACAGCAAAGAAAGCAATCATCAGAGTGAAGAGACAACCTACACAATAAGAGAAAATGTTTTCAAGCTACACATCTGACAAGGGGTTGGTTCCAGAATATTTAAGAAATTCCAAAACCTCACTATCAAAAAAAAAAAAAAAAAAAAA
>NW_022900926.1:75505227-75550868 GCF_012274545.1 Fukomys damarensis
AAAAAAAAAAAAAAAAAAAAAGAAAGAAAGAAAAAACATGATTTTAAAATGAGCCATAGACCTAAAAAGACATTTGTTAAACAAGAACACATATAAATACTGTAACCCATTTAGCTGGGAATGGTGGCACACGCCTATAATCCCAGCACTTGAGAGGCTGAGGTAGGAGGATTGCCATGATTTCCAGGCAATCCTGGGCTACATAGTTCAGGGCTAGCCTCAAATAACAGTGAGACCCTATCTCAAAAAACAAAACAAAACAAAAATACTGTAACCAACAGGTACATGAAAAAACACTCAACATCAGTAATCATCAGTGAAACCTCAGTTCACTTCAATAAGAATGGCTATTGTCAAAAATAGTTCTGATGAATAGGTGGAGAAAAGAAAACACTTGCACACTCTTGGTGGAAATGTAAATTTGTACAACCATAATAGTAAACAGTGTAAATGCTTCTGAAAAAAAAGCCACTCCTAGGTATATAGCCAAAGGAAATGAAATCAATGTGAGGAGACACTTTTGCCCCCATGTTCATTGTAGCACTATTCACCATACCAGAGAGAGAGAATATGCAAACAACCCAAATGCCCATCAACTGATGAGGAAAACAATATGGTACATATTCATAGTGGAATACTATTCAGCCACACACCCCCACACACAACAAAATCCTATTGTTTGCAACAACACACATAAAACTGCAGAGCATTATGTTCAGTGACATGAGCCAGGCAGAGAAAGAAAAGTACCACCTGATCTCAGTCACATAGGCAATATGAAAATGCTGTTGTCGTATAAGTGTCTGACAAGGTTGGAAGAGAAGAGGGTAGGAGGGAGAGTTGGGGAAAGACTGATCAATAGATCCTAAGTTGCAGTTAGAGAGAAGTAAGACATTCCACTGTGCTATTGCACAGTGGCATGGTTACAGATTAATGATTCTGCACTGTGTATTTGTAAAAGATAAGAGGAAAAGGTTTTGACTGTTTTCACCACAAAGTAGTGTTGAAAAAGATAGATATGTATAACCTAATTTAATCATTACACAATATATACATGTGTGAAAACATCTGAATATATGGTATCTGAATAATATGTGCAGGCTTTGTCAGATGTATTACCTTAAAATAAATCTTCAAAAATAAATAAATCTTTTAAAAGCCAAAAACCCTGCTTGTTGGCTATGAGAGTGGCACCATGGTAGTTGGTATTGCCTTGCTAAAAACCGGTATGGTATGAAAGTACTATGTTCAATACTAGAAATAACCAATATTTCTAATATTATGAGGACTCAAGAAACCGTAATAGCATCTGATGGCCTCTAAAGTCAGATGTTTGAAGTGAGCCTTATGAATCTGTGGAATGATGAGACTGCATTTAGAAAATTCAAGCTAATGATTGAATATTCTGGGTTAAAAACTGCCTAACTGCCACGGCACGGATCTTACTCCTGACCAGAGTGGCAAACCATGCGTGAAGCTCATGTTGATGTCAAGCCAACTGGCGGTCTACTAACTTTATCTTCCTGCGTGGGCTTTACTACAAATGGTGACAATTAGATATGGAATATCTCTTACACTCAGCACCAACAGGTCCATAAAAATCCAAAAAAAAAGGTGATGGAAATTAGGGCATGATCCTAGAGGTACAAATTGTTTGAAAAACGTTCTCAACGTATTGATTCCAGCCAGGGTTGGAAAAGACCTACAAGGAATTGCCAATCTGTTTCTCCTCTTCTCTATTTTCCTAGAAGTGGAAAAATGCTGAAGAGGCATAGTTTGAATTGAGGAAACTCATGGAGTGCCATGGCAAAGGTAGTCATTCCAGAAAAGCAATGGAGGGTGAGATCATACTAAAGTCTAAACCACCAGTCTAAGAATCTGTTGAAAATTTACATTTTTAATACTGACAAATAAGTCCTATTTGTAGGGCAAAAAATATAAGGAGCACAATTTCTAAGCACTTCACACATACCCAGTAGTTCATGTTTTCATTATCATTTAACTAGCTCAGTTGAGCACTTGTTTTTTGAATTCTCAGTGCAATCAAATCTTACTTGGAGACATTGGAAAATATACTATAAAAAGCTGAAGTTCCATTTTCTTATATCCTCTTTGAGCTCTTTTTTCAGAGTGCTATAGTTTTCAGGGTAGAGGTCTTTTGTCTCCTTCATTAGATTGATTTCTAGATATTCATTTTTTGGGATGCTATTGTGAAAGGAATTGTTTCCCTAATTTCTCTCTCAGTGAGTCTGTTATTTGTGTACAAGAAGGCTATTGATTTTTGAGAGAAAATGGAAAGACATCCCCTGCTCTTCGGTAGGAAGAACCAACACAGTGAAAATGGCCATACTTTCAAAACTGCTGTACAGATCCAATGCAATCCTGATTGAAAATTCAAAGGTATATATATTTTTAATTTTTTTAAAATTTAATTTATTGGTCCATTCTAGGTAGACAGTACAGTTACATTCATTACTGGGATCTTGTACCTTTACATGCCAGGTCTTGGTTCTCATTTTTTCCCCTTGTCCCCACCTCAAAGGTATATTTTAAAGAACTTGAGAAAACAATCCAAAAATTCATTTGGAACCAGAAGAGACCTAGAATAGCAAAAGCCATTCTAGGCAACAGAGACATGACAGGGAGTATCACAATCCCCAACTTGAAACTATACTACAAAGCCACTGTGATTAAAAACAGCATGTTACTGGCAAAGAAACAGACTCAAAGATTAATGGAATAGATGAGAAGATACAGAAATAACTCCACACATACTCAGCTACCTCATCTTTGACAAAGGGGCCAACCATCCTCACTGGAGGAAAGACAGCCTCTTTAACAAATGGTGTTAGAAAAACAGGCTTTCAACTTGCCAAAGATTAAAACTAGACCCATATCTTTCACCGTGCTCTAAATTAACAACCAAGTGGACTAAAAATCTAAATATCAAAACAGAAACCTAAACTTGCTGGAAAATAGAACTCCTGAAGACATTGGCATAGGAAAAGACTTTATGAACAAATCATCAGTAGTATAGGAAATTGCACAAAGAATCAATAACTGGGATCTCATCCTATTAAAAGCTTCTGCAGTCCAAGAGAAACCACCAAAAGAGCTAAGAGAAAATCTACCATGTGGGAAAGCATTTTTACCAGCTGTCCCTCAGACAAAGGACTACTATCTAGAATATATAAAGAACTAAAAAAAAAAATCAGACTGCCTAGGGGCTGGGGATTTAGCTCAGTGGTTTTGCTGTCTGACTTGCAAGTGCAAGGGCCTGAATTCAATCCCTGGTATGAAAACAAATAAACAAAAAATCAGACCCTCCAAATATAAAGACCCAATTTAAAAACGGGCATCTGAAATGAACAGACATTTCTCAGACAAAAAAACAAAAGCAGAAAATAAACATATGAAAAAATGTTCGACATCACTGGTCATTTGAGAGATGCAGATGAAAACAACACTGAGATTCCACCTCACCCCACAAAGAATGGCTGCTATCAAGAAATCAACCAATAACAAATGCTGGCAGGGATATGGGGAGAAAGGAACCTTTCTTTATTGTTGGTGGGAGTGCAGACTGGTGCAACCACTGTGGAAATCAATATGGAGATATCTTAACTAGGATTAGAAGTCCCATTTAACCCAACTACTCCTCTGCTAGGTATCTTCCTAAAAGAATTAAAAGAACCATACCACAGTGACATTTGCTCTCTCATGTTTATAGTGGCACAGTTTGTAATAGCTAAATTTGGAAATAGCCTAATTCCCCATCAACTGGAGACTGGATAAAGACTTTTTCTTTAAAAATAAAATGGAGTAGTATTCAGCCATAAAGAATGAGAAACTAGAGATATTTTTAGCTAAGTGGGTACACATTGAGGACATACTCTTAAGTGAAATTAACAGGACACATATGTGTAAGTTGACAACCAACATCAAATGTAGGCCAGTAAGACAATCTGACAAAATAAAATATTTAAATAATAATGTAAATTTAGAGGGACTAAAGAGCTTCAGATGCAAAGGAGCAAGTTAAGATACGAGCACAGCCTATATTTTTAGTGTCTTTTTAGGTCATAACTAATAGTTTATAAATGATTTTAGATAAGCCCTTACAAATCTCTCACATTTTCATCACGCTACAGAGACAGAAGGAACATATTCCACAACTGAAATAAATAGCCATAGTGCTATGGTCAAGCATCCTATGTACTGGAATGCTCTAACATTCGTTATGAGCCCATTGTGTGAATTCGAATTTTTAGTTAATCTTCCTGATGCTTCAGCTCCTTCCTGCCACCCTTGCCAAAGATCATCCAGCAAGATATGGTAGCAGCAGTTTTCCTGCTCCCTGAAGAGTTTACGCTGCTGTACTCCAATTTGCAGTCATGTTGACAGGCAGTCGTGCCATGCCAAGAAGTAGCCTAAATGTTTAATGAAGCAGGAAAGTCATTCTTCAGTTGCAGTGCAGACCCACTAGATAGTCTGAAAAGATCACCTCCACTTATTTTAAACTGGGAATAGGTTGTTGAATATTTAATGCATGCCACAGTATTCAGCACCGCGAGGGGCCAAGGAAGGGTCAGGTTACGGCTGCCTGCCGCTCCTGCAATTTCAGCTTCCCTCCAGTTTATTCAGGCTGGAGGGTATGAAGGTCAAATGAGACAGTTTTCAGCAGCACCCTCTGTACCACTGCATTACTGCAAGATTAAATGGGAAGTCACATGCTTGTCCTGGTAACACATTATTAAGAATTAGGAGCAATATTTCAGGGAAAAAATGAGGATAGCCCTAACTTTTATTGCCATTCATGAAGGTGTTACCAAAAAAAAGCAATCAATAATCCTCATTGTGATTATGCTGGGAAAGAGACCTTACAGTCACCTGATTCCATTGCTTATTTGTAGTGTCAAATAACCTCTACTAACTGAACAATCCTAGCATGAGAGGAATACTTTTGGGAATAATATCCTCATAAGTCAAATGTAATCTTCAACTGATTTAGAATGTGTTACAATAATATTGGTGAGAGGTAACAGTGGCTGGTTAAGGGTACTAGCAGTAGAATGAAGAAGCATTCACTGATGAAACATGCTTCAAGGATGACGTTAAAATTTTTGGCCACAGCATTATGAAATTGTGGAGAGATCATTTACTGACAATAAAAAGGAATAATGAAAGTAGTTTTAAGGGGAAAATAAATGCTATTCTTTTAGAAAATGTTACATTTGAGACACCATTCAGACAACTAAAGCAAGAAATCTATTAGACAGTGAATATACTCTTGTTATGGGTGGAAATATTTGGGATGCCTCATCTAGAAAAGGAATTTAAATAAAATCACCTGGGGCATGTAGCTAGTAGAAGAGTTCTGAAGGCTTAGCCCTGAGGCATTCAAACATTTACAAAGCAGCCACAAGAGACCAAGGAGGAATTCCAGTGTGTCGAAAAATATGACAGAGAAAGGTACAGTTAAGGTCAAGGGAACAGATGTTTTAACATGATAGTAACAGTCCTGTCCAGTGCTCCTGTCGGGTCCTGCAAAGTGGGAATTGGCTTCTGGGCTGGTAACATGGAAGTCACTGGTGACCATCTCTGAAGAGTAGTAAAACAAAAACTGGAACACGATGGGGCCAAGAGAGAATAGGAAGGTAAGTGGAACTGGACTGCAAGTTGGAATCAAGAGGGATTTTGTTTGTTTTGTTCTGCTGTGTTTGGAATAGGAGAGACTACCCTGTATTTGGATGCTGGTGGGAATAATCCAGAAGACAGGGGAAAAAAAAAACTGGCAACCAAGAAAGAGTGCTATTCTTGAGGAACCAGGAAAAGATAGAATCTGCACACAAATTATACAGGAACATGTGCAGTTCACCCTCTGAGACAGGAGAGGAGAAGAGTACTAGAGTCAATGAGGGTATGCTGAAGTTTTTATCAGGTTATATCTTTTAGAAAGCAAACTTTGGCACTATTCAAAATATTGACTTTTTGTTTGTTTCTTTGTTTGTTTTTTGAAACAGGTTCTTACTATGTAGTTCAGGCTGGCTTCAAAATCGTGGTGATCCTCCTGCCACAGCCTCCCAGGTGCTGGGATTATAGGCATGTACCACCATGCCCGGATGACTGGTCTTTTCAGCCTGTCCTTTCATGGTTGAAAAATGGCTGGTGCAGGCACCACATTTCTGACAAGGACAGTATTGATGAGCGTACTTGTGAGCGTTCCTCAAAGAAAACGAACTAATCAGATAGGAGACATATGTGCGCATTGGTACGATAGAAACGAGTCTATGTAATTATGGAGTCTGGAAGCCTCGTGTTCTGCTGTCTGCAAGCTGGATCCCCAAGAAAGTTGGTGTTATAATTCAGTCTAAGTACAAAGACCAGGGAACAAGGGAAACTGATGATGTAGAATCCAGTCCAGAATCTGAAAACCTGACAACCAGGAGCATAAAAATACGAGAAGATGTTCTACCTGCAGAAATCCATCTGAAAGCGGAGTCTTCCTTTGCCTTTTTATTTTATTCAGGACTCAATAGATTTGATGATGCTCACCCACATTGTAGAGGGCTACGTACTCCACGGAGTACACCAATCCAAATGCTAGTCTCCATGAACACCCTCGCAGACACACTAGGGATAATGTCCCATCTGGGCATCGCATAGCCCATCAAGTTGACACCTAAAGTTAACCGTCACGATGAAAACTAGCTGCATTGCTCCTCAGAAGTTTCTTCTTCTTGGGAAGAAAACTTTGCCATCCGGCAGCCCCGTGGGTGAGGATGGTCACATACACTACTTATGTTCCTAAAGGGAGAGAGCTGGCAAAGTCAGCACCAGGTGTTTCCACCAAATACCTTGGTGGAATGGCAAGAAAGAGAGAAAGAGTGGACTTTGGGTTTCAATAGTGCCGGACCTACAGGTAGAGATATCAATGATTTTAGATAGCATTAACAGCTGTGAGCTTTAATGATAGCGATAACTACTAAAAATAGAAATGCAGTGAACATTTTCCTTAGTTTAGACTAAAGTAAAAGTAAATTAAGGAAGCTAGGCTCAGGGAAAGCCACTTGTCCATGCTCAAGCAATTAAGACAGAGAGCAAACTAGAACCCACAGACATGGATGCTTAATCGAGCACTTTTTCCCATAAAGACAAGTGGTTTTTTATAGGCTGTTAGAGTTATACATAAACGGTCTATGTTATACACACATCAACCAATTTCTTGACCCATTATCATAAGACACTTATTTCATTTTTCAGGATCATTGATAAAGTCTTCAATGTTTACCCTGTTGTATCCAAATTCTGTGTCTTTTTATGGCTGAATAATATTTTGTTATACAGACATTCCACATTTTGATTATTCACGTATCTGTTGATGATGTTTACATCTATTTGTCATCTTTTGTTCTCATTGCCAAGACTGGGAAGATTTGTCTTCCCTGTCTTTATTTTTAATGTTCAGGTTTCTACTTATGCCTGTCTTATTTCCATACAAGCCTCTTTGTTCATCTTCCTATCTGCAAACTACCCCTTGGCTTATTCCCTTACTCTCAGAACATGACTCTTCTTTCTCATATATGATGTTGAACACTTCACCTTTCAAATTCAAAATGTAACTTCCAGTTGCTTCTCAATCCACACATCTAAGAACCATCAATGACAAACTCTCCTTCCTCCTTGTCCTAACTCAGCTGGATTTATTTCAGCCTACTCTGGTTAAACCAAATAGCCAGTATTCACATATGACTTATCTTCTCTTGTGAAACAGATCTTTCTAGCTATTTAAAAATCCCTTTCTCTTTCCAACTATCTTCTCAAATGTTCCTGAAATATTTCTTTGAATGTTCCTAAGTCATTTTTCCTTGGAGCCTGTACCAAGCCCTAGTTGTCATTCCCCATGCCTACGATGCCCCTGGCCACTGTAAGTGGATCTGCCTTTGTGGAAATCTCATCAGTGGAGATTTCTGGTGCTTACTGTAAATGGCTACATGATGACTGTGCAATAGGAACTTGGGGTGCAGTGATCATGTTTTTTATCTCATGATGCTCTCACATCTTGGAATCTCACTGGTTGGAAGAGAGACTCTTCCTCACAGATTCATTAATTACTGGGGATAATAAACAACTTATCTGTAGATATTCCTTTCATATACAAACCAACCAGTCCCATGCCAATACATTCAACCATACCCTTATCAGATTGTCATGCATCAAGCCAGTATTTTCCTTGCTTGAAATTAAGGGCCAGGTACCAGATCATACCGAGACTCTGCCATTATTTTTCAAACTAGCTAATCTTAAGCAGTTCCCCATGCCCTACCATGTCTTTCCTGTGGAGAACACAATAGAAGCTCTGAGTTTTACTTTCCTTTTACTTCTTCTGCTTCTTGGTCAGATTTGGTGGTGCTTCTTGGCAAAGCTCTGTGGCATGGCATGCCCCTTTCTGTTGGGAACTGCAAGTAATATTGCAGAGAGGCATTAATCTCTCTGTTTTGTCCCTCAGTCACCTACACAAATTTTAAATTTTGTAGGTATGGTTGAGATAAATGGCCAAAGTTTAGCAGCATCTCTATGTTCTTTCAGGGAAGATGGTACCAAGATTCTATGATCAACTTGTCTTAACTCACACAGAATCCAAAACCATGTTGTACAAAATGAGTCAAGATGATGTTCACTCTCTAAGAACAGCTTTCAAGGCTGGCCCTTGGCTAGTGTTAGAGAATTTAGATTTTGAGAAAACTCTCTCCCCTGATTCTCCCCACTAACTGAGAAGAGTGACTCACAGAGTCTAAACTATTTCCATGGTGTGGTTTATGACGAGCATGTGTCTTTTTAATGGGAGTTGGGAATTTGGGCATGTGCCAGGCAGAGGCTGCCTATGTGATAAATCTCTAATAAAAACTCTGGACACTGAGTAATGTTTGCAATATCACACATGTTGCTACCCCTCATTGCTGGCAGAATTAAGTACATCTTGTATGACCCTACTAAGAAGCTTTGGATGCTTGGCCTAGTCTCCTTGAACTTTGTCCCATGCACTTTTTCCCTTTGCAAATTGTACTTAGTATCTATTCACTGTAATTAATCTCATCCATGAGCACAACTCTATCGGAGGCCTGTGAATCATGGAAGTCATTCATCCGATTTCGATGCTATAATTTCTCCTGTCTTTCCTATTCAAAGCAATTCTGGTCCACATCCATCATTCCCCGAGGCTCATGTACACTTGTCATTTTCAAGGTCTCTTCCTCTTAGAATTATGGAAGCATCCCCAAGAAGCTTTCAGTCTCTGTTGCTGCCATTTCATTATCACTTCTTTTCCTCTAGCTCAGGCACTCTACAGTGGTGTCCTTCTCAGTGGACCTTCTAGCTATCCACAAGCTGACTACAGACTCCCCATGCTTCCCCATCCACCCCTACTGAAATCTCCATAGTTCCCAGGATCTCCTTTCTAGGAATTCAGTCCTAGTCCATTTCTTCCTGGAAGTATATAGCTTCCCTCCCTCTTCAGACAATCAGCGTATACTCTTGTTCTCAGAATTTGGACCCTCCTCTCCAATAACTGCTAACTGACTCCAGAGGCAAGAGCATATAGACCTAATACCCGATGTATGGGGTAAGGATGTAAAGAAATAAGGATGGGAGGATGGGTGGGTGTGTGTGTGTGTGGCAGAAAGAAGAATGGGTAATAACGCATTCTTTATCTGAATTTTCTACAACACTGTAAATAAATCAAAACACCACACAATAGGCTACTCTTGTATAAATACAGTAAACTTTAAATGGTAAAGTTAAAATAATATTTTTACCAAAGTCATCTACTTCATAATATCAGTGAGCCACTTTTCTTCCATATCATTCCTCTGCTGCTAAAGGAGGGTATACTGTGACTCGATCCCCCTACAATACACAAGCTCCACATGGCCTCTCCAGGCTATCGTGTCCTTATAACTGCACAGATACAACTTTCAACAATGATTTATGACTGAAAAAAAGAGATTTCTAACTGAAACAAGTGTTGACAAGAGAGGCATTAAGATTAATTTGGGAAAACTAACAAATAAATAACATAAAAAGAGATTTCTAACTGAAACAAGTGTTGACAAGAGAGGCATTAAGATTAATTTGGGAAAACTAACAATCATAAATAACAACAATCTAACTTAGATATAGTTGAGCCAAGGATCCCAGTTCCTATTGAGAAACTGGGCAAAAGGAATTGCATGTCTCTGCACCAGTTCTGAAAGACCAATAAGTGGTACCCTGTCACCTTACACACAGTATCAAACCCCTGAATCCATGCCCTCAAGTCCCCTGTAGGACCATGAGTTATACTGTCAGACCCAGGGCCAAACTGCAACCCCAAACCCACTTATTTATCATGAACTACCAACATTGCAATGAAATCTGAGCACTATAATTAAATCTGAATACTGAGGTTTTAGGTTAGAAAAGCAACCCTTACACTAATAATTTGTATCTTAAAAGAAAAATATAGTAATATGTATGCCATAGGTTTGCATAGGCCCAAAGTAGATTTCATTCTTGCCAAAATTTCCTCTACAAGCAATACTGTACTGCTAAAATCTTCTAGAATAATAAGCATAAGGTAGAGTACTCCAATAAAAGGAATCTGAGTTTAATTAATAAATGGTAGATTATGGGGCAGCAAAAGTACAAGGTGAGTCTAGAGTATGTCTCAGTGCCAGGAAAGAAGGAAGTACTCAAATATCAAGTAAAAATTTAAGAATGAAATATGTTAAAGGGACACAGAAACAAGCCTGAAAGAGCACCCGATAAATAAAGCTGCAATAGTTTGAGCAATTAAATAAATAACATTGGGTAATAACCCAAAGTATAATATGAATTTCACAGATCTATGTTGATATCAATAAATGAATAAACAAATTTAGAAGAGACAAGTCCTCTTAACAAGAACTCCCAATAAATCATGTAGAACTTCCTCCCGTCCACTTAGTAATTTGCTTCCAAAGGACAGACTATGGCAAGGGGAGGGGAGGAACAGCAAATTTACAGTGGAGAAACCCAGCAAATACTATCTTGGCCAGGTGAGCAAGGTTAAAATCAGCAGGACTACATCATCCTTATTGTCTCGATCCTTCAAGTGATGTAATGAAAACAGCCCTCTGTCAAACAAACCAAAAACTAAAGAGGAATCAACAAAATACCTAGCACTCTTCTAAATAGTCAGGGTAATGAAGAATAAGGAAAGGCTAAGAAACTGTCAGAGCCCAGAGGAGCACAGGGATATATTATAGTCACATGCAATGTGGTATGCTGGGCAGGACCTTGAAATGGAAAAGTACAGTAGGGGAGAGGCCAGAGCAATCTGAATAAGGTCAGCAGTTAATAGAATCCCCATGTTCATCTCTTAGCTTTGACAAGTGTAGTGTGGTTATGTCAGACGCTAACACTAGGAGAAGCTGGTGAAGAGGATATAGAAACTCTTTACATAATATTTGCAATTTCCTATACATCTAAAATTATGTCAGAATAAAAGCTTTTAAACACACGCACGCACAGTATTACCCAGTCCCTGTAGCTCCCATTCATGGCTTTACTTTCTGTGGTTTTCAGTTGTTGACAGTCAGTTGTAGTCGGAAAACATTAAATGGAAATTCTGGAAATACACAATTCATAAATTTTAAACTGCCCAGTGCTCTGAGAGTTACTGGAGAGCAAGGACTGTGATATCGAGATACTAGCTCTGATAACCAAGAGAGTCAGTAAATGACGAATGGGCAGGCAACATATACCATGTGGATACCCTGGACAAAGGAATGATTCAAGTTCTAGATGGGACAGCAGGAGACTTCATGCTGCTCAAAACTGCTTCCCAAGATGGATGGAGAAAGTCAATAGTAACTAATGCTACATCAAACCCCTGTGTCGTGCACCTGGCCTCACAGCACAGAGGCACTGTCATTGCACACCATCCCAAGAAGAGTGTGTATAGCACAATAAGATATTTTGGTAGAGAGACCTCATTTACATAACTTTTATTATAGTTTACTGTTACAGTTGCTCTATTTTATTGTATTTTGTTGTTTACCTCTAATTTATAAACTGAACTTTATCATATCTATATATGAAAAGACATAGTACATATAAGGTTGACTACTACCTGGGGTTTCAGGTTTTCACTGGGCATCTTGGAACACATCCCTGTCAGACAAAGGGGGCTGGCTGGCTGTGCACACTACTATGAGCCCAGACTCAAGCAAACAAGTGCTCTCTCTATGCTGGTATTTCTATCTTATTTATTCGGAGTTTGCCTTGCCTGGAAGATGAAATCTGATTCCTTAAAATCAACCAGGAGAAGAAGAGCTGGATGAGAGCCCTCCCCTTATGAATTAAAATGAGTGCTATAAGATCGTTTTCAACCCCATGGGCAGAGCTTGTGCTGCTCTGGGGCAGCACCTGCCAAAGAGGAGCAAATGGGAGTTATATAGGTCAACATTGGGATTGCTTCCTCTCAGCCTTTTGTAATTAATAGTTTGCTTGGTGCCATAATTCAGCATAAAAGAAACCACAAAGGAACCGGCAGTCTGTGCCATTAAGAATTGCCAGTGACTGTGTTATTTGCAGATATTAACACCTCTCAATTGCAAACTTTGGTAATTACTTCTGTACACCAACACCACCTTCATTTTTCATCCCAGTCCTCTCTAAAGCTTTCTTGCAACAGAGAGAATAATTGGATTTGTTTTCCCTGAAAAATCACATTTTAAATATATATTATTTAAAAACATTAGGATCCTTTTTTCCAATATGTATTTAAATAAAATAAAATTCTACCTTTCACATGAGGATAAAGTTCTTTAGTGTTAATGACATCTAATTTCATATCATACATTTACAGCTCTTTTATATAACGAAATTCAACTTTTAAGACAGGCATGGAAGATACTAACAGGCAGGAAGTTTAGGCAAGATGGTGGAATGTTAGCAGTACATAGGGAAATAGAAAACCAGAAAAAAAGAGTGGGAGGGGACTGAAGTTAGGAGAATTGGATGCGGCTACAGGGAAAACTCCATAGTGGGAAAGCTCACAATATGGAGAAGGGATGGTTTGGGCCAGAAAACATCTCATCTGGATGCGGTGAGTGGCAGAAAGATTATCTAGAAAACCTGGGAAGTCCCTGCTGATGAGGAGGAGGAGAGGAAGAGAGAAACTAATTCCAGTACTATGCCGTGGCAAGCTTCTGATCTTGGGTAGAATATTTGTCAAAGGACCAGGGATTTAACTCAGTGATGCCACACCTACATTTCAAGTGCAAGGTCCTGAGTTTGATTCCTGGTGCTGGAAAAAAAAATTATCAAAAGCAAGGGATAATTCCCTGCCTATTGTATTTACCCTTCCAAATTGTCTCAGGAACCACACAGGATTCAGAAAATATTCTAATATCTCTCCCTTTGTGCTTTGGTATGAAGCACATGTTACAATAGCCATGAATGCTTGCTTACATGATTATTCCTTGCCCTTCTAGCCTTTTGGCTAAAGTAGATTATATCATTCCATTTTCAGTTAATTTTATTTTATTGCTTGAACATTGAGAAAAATATCAGGAAATAAAAATTTCCTTCAGTGAATATGCCAGACATTTTTCATTGGGTCAAGAAAAATAGAAGGGCAAGTATCAAGCTATTTGGCCAACTAATGTTGCCATTTGTCTGTGAAATAAACCGAGGCTTTGTGGTAAATTACTGCAATTACGATACAAGTCTCAGGCTGCCTTTGCATCTGCCACCTGCCCGGAGTCATGTGTTATCTCACTCGACACAGAAAACCTGCACGGTAGTTGATCTGACCCAGTAAGATTGTCTCCCCGGGAATAATGTGAAAATAGGTTGAAAGCACTAAATAAGCAGATCTTGAAGAGGCATACTCTTGTCATTGAGTTCACTTCCAAAGTCATAAGCGTAGAAACAAAGTCTACGCCTGCGTTGTCGCCCGAATAAATTTTCGCTGCTCTCAGCAAACATGGGAGTGGCGTTTTTCAAGCATGAGTTGCAGGAAAGAATGCTGTGAAGGCCAGATCTGGAAATCCTTGGGACACTTCTGGGTACTCCTCCACTGGCCCGGTGACCAGCAGCGCTCTTTGGAATGCACGTGAGGGGACTTTAGATGACTCACGCGGGCTGCGATCTTTCTGCCAACACCTGCTCCGTGCACTTCCAGGCATGGAATTGCAGCTTTGAGTACACCTCCCAGCTGCTCTCGTAGGTAGGTGTGGCCGCGGAGGTTTTACCCAAGGAATGTGAGCAGAAGTGACCTGTGCCCCCACCAGGTCTGGAGCTGAAGGTTTCAAGGAGCCTCCCCTACCCGGCTTTCCCTGTTTCTTCAGTGGCTCTGGCCATCCCAGGGCTGACAATGAGACAGGAACAGGGAACTGGAGCCCTGAGTGTGACCTGGCTCCCAGGTCCCAGGTCCTGCCCTGATCTGCTAAAGCAGAACTCGCATTTTAACAAGGTCCAAAGAAGAGTCCAATATTCACGAAATGTTGAGGCACACTGGCCAAGGGATGGCAGAGAGGACAACAGGACTAGGCTTGGTCCTCGTGTGAGCACAGCTGTGCCACTGACCTGCCTGCAATGCTCTCTGCCACTAGTTTATGTTTGAGCACATATTTGCAGTAAATAATGATCGCATTCATGGTGGGGAGTTAGTATATGTTCATAACACATCTTAATTCTTTTTTACCCCCTTCCCTTTTTCCCCAGGCCCCATTCATGTTCCCCTCCCCTCTGCAAAATATCTACCTATTTCCTATTCCTATCTTTTTTTATTTTTCTCTTTATATTTTACATTTTTCATATAAGAGAAATATTTAAGCTCCTGTGTCTGATGTATTTCAGTTAACATTATGGTGTATCCATTTTCCTATATATGACTAAAGTTTATTATTCTTTATGGCAGAGTAATATTCCATTATGTATAAATAACTCTTTAACCATCCATCTTTGGATGGACCAATAGGACTCTTCCAAGATTTAGCTATTATGAGTTGTGCTGCTAAAAACATATCACTGTAATACGATGTATTTAGCTCTTTTTAGAAGAATACTAGAAGAGGAATAACTAGGTTGAATAGAATTTCTAGTTTTAAATGAGGAAATGAAAAAATGGAAATAAAGTATTTGCAAATAGGGAAGGAAGGAGGGGGTGAAGGGAGGGCAGATTTAAGGAGAAAAAATGAGAACCAAGACCTGTCATGTAAAGGTACAAGATCCCAGTGATGAATGTAACTGCACTGTATCCCTAAAATGTACCAATAAACTCAACGAGGAAAAAAACAACAAAAAAAGAATTTCTATTTTTAGTTTTGAAGGTATCTCCATACTGATTTCTATAGTGATTACACTAGTTTACATTCCCACTATCAATGGAGAAGGGTTGCTTTATCCACACAGCCTTGCCAGCATTTGTTCTCATTGATTTCTTTGGTGATAATCACTCTTTCTGCAATCTCAGGATGAATGGAATCTCAGTGTTATTTTCATCTGCATTTCTCTAATGGCCAGAGATGTTGGACATTTCCTTGTGTTCATTGGCATCTGTACTTCTGAGACGTGTCATTTCAGATGCCCATTTTTTGATTGGATCTTTTATTTTGGGGGGGTCTATTTGCTGAGTTTTTATTTTCTAGATATTAGTTCTCTGAGTAGCTGGCAATTTTTTTTTTCATTCTTTAGATTTTCTCTTCACTCTATTGATTGCTTTCTTTGGTGTGCAGACACTTTTTAATTTGACATAATCCCATTTGTTGATTTTGGAGGAGGGTACCAGGGGTCAAACTTGGGACCTTGTGCCTGCGAGGCAGGCAGTTGCACCACTGAGCTAAATCCCCAGTCCCCATTTTTTGATATTTGATGTTGTTTCTTGTATAACTGGGCTTATGTTCAGGGAGCCCTTGCCTACGCTTATATTTTCAAGAGTTTTACCTATTTTACATTCCAGCAGGTTTTTTTCTACTTTAAAATTTACATAATTGATCCATTCTGATTTTAGGTTAGTACATGGTAAGAGATATGGGGTAAGAGTCACTCTTCTGCATTTATATAGCTAATTTCACCAACACCACTTGTCTGAGAGGCTGTCTTTCCTCCAGTGTATATTTTTGGCCCCTTTGTCAAAGATCAGATGCCTGAAAGTGCCTGGGGTTATTTCTGTACCATCTCTTCTGTTCCTTTGATCCATATGTCTGTTTCTGCTCAAGTGCCATGCTTTTTTAAAAATTATTGTAGCTTTATAACTTGAAATCTAGGATTGCGATGACTCCTGCTTTGCTTTGCTTTTCCTTTTCTTCTATTTCCCCACCCCCGGGATTATTTTACTACTCTAGGGAATTCTGTTGGTGTTTTGATTGGTAGTGTGTGTGTGTGTGTGTGTGTGTGTGTGTGTGTGTTTTGGAGTATGGCTGTTTTGACAATATTGGTTCTGCCTATCCAGGATCAAGGGATATCTTTCCATTTTCTGATGTATTTTTTGATTTTTTTTCAGAGCATTATTATTTTCATTGTAAAGTCTTTCACATCCTTGGTTAGGTTAATTACTAATTTTTCTTAAGAATGGTATTTTCTTAATTTCAATCTCAGTGAGTTCATTATTGGTGTACAGGAATGCTGTTATTTTCATGTATTGGTTTGTATCCTTCCCCATTGCTGAATTTGGTTATTAATTATAGGAAGTTTTTGGTGGAAATTTTTTGGGTCTTCTACATATAGGATCATGTCATTTGTAAATAAATATAATTTTAATTCTTCCTTTTCTATGCATATCCTTTCTTTCTCTTGCCTGATTTTTCTGGTTAATGTTTTGAGTACTGTATCGAAAGGAGTGGTGATAATATAATCCTTTTTTTTCTGATTTTAGAGGGATATTTCAGCTTTACATCATTTAATGTGACATTGGTAGTACGTTTGTCATAAATGGTTTTTATCAGATTGAGAAAAGTTCCTTCTATACCTATTTTCTTCAGTTTTAAATCACACGTGGGTGTTAGATTTTGTCCAATTTTTTCTGCATTTACTAAGATGATCATATGATTTTTCTCCTTGATTCTGTTTATGTGATGAATTATTTTTATTGATTTGCATATATCGAACCATCCTTGCATCTGTGGGATGAAGCCTACTTGGTTATAATGTATGATCTTTATACATTTTTTTATGATCTTTGTATTTTTTTGCATTTCAGTTGCCAATATCTTTGTTAAGGATTTTGTTCTGTTTTATTTTTGAGATGGGGTCTCACTATACAGTTCATGTTTACCTTCAATTCACTATGTAGTCCACGCTGGCCTTGAACTCAGGGCAATCGTCTTGCCTCAGCCTCCTGAATGCTGGGATTACAGCACCATGCCCAGCTTGTTAAGGATTTTTGCATCTGTACTAATTAAATAGATTGGCCCATACTTTTTTCATCCAGGTGCTTGACTGGTTTTGGAACCAGAGAATTGCTAGTTTCTAGGAAGAGTCTGGCAGTACTCCTTCACTTTTGACTTCATTAAAGAGACTGAGAAATATTTGTGTTAGATTTTCCGTGCAGTTCTTATAGAATTCAATGGTGAATTCATTAGGTCTTGGGCTTTTCTTGGTAGGTTTTTTATTATTTCTTCAATTTTATTGACATTAGATTAAGGGTATATCTTCTTGGTTCAGTTTTGGTAATTCATATGTATCTAGGAATCTGTACATCTTCTGAATTCTCTAATTGGAATACAGAATTCCAAAGTAGTTACTAATAATCTTCTGGATTTTGGCAGTCTGTTGTGATTCACCTTTTCTTTTCTTTTTTCTTTCTTATGTTTTCTTTTCTTTCTTCTCTCTCTCTCTCTTTCTTTCTTTCTCTTTCTTTCTTTTTCCTAATTGCACTGATTTGGGTCTTTTCTTTCTTTGTTTTATTTTGGTCTTTGGTACCAGGGATTGAACTCAGGACCTTGTGCTTGTGAGGCAGGCAGCAGCACCACCGAGCTAAATTCCTGGCTGTCTATGTTTTTTGCTAAGAGTGGCTAATGGTTTGTCTGCTTTATTTTTTCAAAGAATCAGCTCTTCGATTCATTGATTCTTTATATTTTTTAGTCTCAATTTCATTAATTTCTGCTCTGATCTTTATATAGTTTCCTTCTTTGTAGTAGCTTTGGACTTGGGTTGTTTTTGTTTTTCCAGGACCATGCGATACACCTTTCAGTTATCTGAGCTTGTTCTGATTCTCTGATATGGGCACTTACAACAATAAACTCTCCTCTTAGAACCACTTTCACTGCATCTCGTAGGTTCTGGCATGTGGTAGAGACATTATCATTTGATTCTAGGAACTAATTTCTTCCTTGATTCATTGATTATTCAAGAAGGTATTGTTTAATTTTCATGTGTTTTGCATAATTCTTGTGCTTTCTTTTGTGGTTGATTTCTAATTCCATTATCCTATGATCTGACAATATGCATGTGAAAATTTTTCTTCTTTTGTAGCTATTTAAGAGTACTTTATGGGTTACTCTGTGGTCTATTTTGGAAAAAATTCCATGTGCTGCTGAGAAAAATCTATATTTTGTTGGGTGGAGGACCCTGTAAACAAGGTAGTAAGTACGTTTATTCTAAGGTTTGAACAAATTGATTTTTTTTTTTGTCTCGTTGATCTACTTGTGACAGTGAGACCCTGAGATTCCACTATAACTGTGTCAATAGTTATCTAATTTATTTTCAGTACTGTTTGTCTCATAAAAATGGGTGTACCAGTGTTAGGTGTATATGTATTTATAATCATTACCTCCTCCTGATGAGTTGTTCCCTTAACTGATATTTAATAACCTTCTTTGCTGCTTTTGATCAGTTTTGGCTTGGATTCTACTTTGAAAATAGTGTAGCTACTGCTGCTTATTTTCAGGCTCTCACTGCATAAAAAATATATCTATACTTATAATTTAGACACAAAGACAAAATATTGACACATAGTAAATATATATTAAATGTAACAACTATAGAAAAGTATTCAACAATAGTAGCATAGACTTCACTAAATATCTAAAGGTTAACAATACTATACTAGTAAAGATGGAGTGGGTAGGGAATGAAAGAATAAAAGCAGTAAAATTTGAAACATAAAGAGAAGATGTGAGAGAGAAAAGTGAGATAAGGGATCATATCAAGGAGTAAAATAATAGAATTAAATAAAAATAACCAAAAAGAAGAAAATATAAAAAACAGCCCACAAAACATTAAAAAAATCAAAAAATGAAGAAAGAAAAGGAAAAACAACTAGGATCACATCAAATTAAAATGCTTTTGCACAGCAAAAGAAACCACTAACAAAGAGACAGCCCACAAATGGGGAAAAAAAAATTTACCAGCTACACCTCAGACAAATGATCAATATTTAGAATATATGAAGAGCTCAAAAATATATGACCCCTCAAATTTAAAGACCCAGTCCAAAAATGGGCATCTGAAATGAATACACACTTCTCAGATGAAGAAGTACACACAGCAAATGGATATATGAAAAAATGTTCACTGGTGATTTAGCTCAGTGTTTCCACCACCTCCCTCATAAGCACAGGAATCCAAGTGGAAAAAAAAAAAAAAAAAAAAAAACTTCATCATCACTGGTCATTCAAGAAATGCAAATTAAAATAACACTGAGATTCCATCTCATCCTAGAAAGAAGAGCTATCATCAGAAATCAACCAATAACAAATGTTGGCGGAGCTGTGGGGAAAAAAGGAACCCTTCTCCACTATTGGTGGAAATGTAAATTGGTACAACTATGGAAATCAGTATGGAGATTACTCAAAAATTTAAAACCAGAAGTCCCATTTGACCCAGCTATTCCCCTTCTAGGTATCTTTCTGAAAAAGTTAAAAGCTGCATAATGTGCATATCCACATTTATAGCAGCACGATTTATAATAGTTAAATCTTAGAAACAGCCCTTATACCTATAGATAAATGGATAAAGAAAATGTGGTATTTATATATTTTGCCACAAAGAATGATAGACTTGAGACATTTTTCTGTAAATGGATATACCTCACAACCATAATTTTAACTAAAATAAATCAGTTATACAAGTTTAAATATCATATTGTTTATCTTGTATGAGAAACCCAAAGTTTAAATAAGGAACAAAATGAAGGCTAGATATTGGGAAGTGGGAAAAACTTGTTCAAATGGGAAGGGGAACAAGGGAGGGGGAAGAGGAGGGAAGGAGGAGAAACAGGATTTTAAAGGAGAATGAAAGGAAAAAATGCAAAGCTTTTACAAATGGGGAGGGGAGGAAAGGTTGAAGAGAGGGGAAAGGAACTGGAAAAAAGGAAGAATTAAGATATATTATTTACAGGTACAAATTCCCCATGATTAATGTGATCAATATATATGTTAAATATATACTAATAAAAACAATTTTAAAAAGGAAAGAAATTAGTATCCCAGCCAAAAAAAATTCCTCTGTAGTTTTTTCTTTTTTGGTACAGGAGATCAAACTGTTCTTGCAAGGCAGGGGGCAGAATCAAAGAGCTAAATCGCCCGCCCTCCCCTGTATTTTTGAATGGTTTCTTTCCAGGGTCTGTAGTTTTGGAAACCACCAGATATGGGGGAGGGATAATGAGTCACTGCTAAAACCTGTTTTGTTTCTACAAATTTATTTTATGTGAGTGTTGAATCCTGCCCCGCCTTTTCTGCTGCCAGGGGTAGATCAATGATTCTGCCCTAAGGCTGTGTCACTCTGGCAGCTCAAATTTCTCCATTCCTCTGTGAGCCCTGCATCGTGGCTTTCTCTGCCTAGCTTTATGGCCTGTGGGTTTATGGGCCCCCTT
Organism: Fukomys damarensis; assembly: GCF_012274545.1. Taxonomy (NCBI): domain Eukaryota; kingdom Metazoa; phylum Chordata; class Mammalia; order Rodentia; family Bathyergidae; genus Fukomys; species Fukomys damarensis. The sequence continues at coordinate 75,526,070 of NW_022900926.1, forward strand.
CGGTCCAGAGGTCCGTCTGCCCATATGTCCTAGGCTGTGGCAGCCATCCAAGCGAAGCCATGTCCCTCCTCACAGCGGTAGATAAGGAAAGCACACAGACCACTGAGTTCCATGCTAGATGTTGGCAGCAAGGCGTGACTCAAGCAAACTACTGGACTTAATGCCAGCACGTTTATAGCCAGTGCCCTATTGAAAGCCAGTACTCCCAGCTTGTTTTCTCACCATGGAGGGCAGGGCCCCTGCGTTCTTCCAGGCCTGAGCCTGAACTTCTCAAGGGGGTCTAGTCTAGGCCATGCCCTCTTCACAACTGTGTATTGTAGCCGTCTCCCACCCAGTCACTGTGATAGGGTCACCCCAGAAATTCTGAAGTGTAGTCACTTTGTTGTAGTTCTGGGGACCAGTCTTAAACAATGAACCCCTTCCCCAAAATGGTTCCTGATTAAACCCGCTCCGCAATGGCAGATGGTGCGCTGGATTTCTTCAAGTCCAGCCTGCCTTGTGGAAAGAGTCACTACCAGAATAAAACCCCATACTGTCTTTGCAGTTTATAATAGCACGGGCTTCTCTTGGGGCTAACTGCTATCCTCAGCCATTGTTTCTCTCTGGAGCTGCTGACCCACTCCCGGCTTATGTCGGTGGGGACAGGGTCCTCCGCTTCCCTCAGTCCCCCAATGGTGAGCTTTCCAGACTGCTTTGTTCTTTTCTCTACACCGTGTTCTATTTCTCTGGCCCCTCTAATAATGGCATCTCATATTCCTATCAGCTCCCCGCCCCTTATTCTCAGAGGTTACTTCATTTTTTATTTTCACCGAATCATTGTTTTCAAGGTGTTTTAATTTCAGGTCCTAGATATGCTGTATTTTGCTACAGTCTCTACGCTGCCTTTTTACATCATCCACTACTATTTTTTTCATTCATGTGTGTCATCCCTTTATTCTATTTTTAATATTAATTTTTAAGTTTTTATTACATGTTTGCAGAATATGATTATATTGATCATGGGAAGTTGGTCCGTGTCCATGTCTTAATTCCTACTACTTCCACTTCTACTGCTCTCCCTCCCCGTTCCTTCCATCTCTAAGTCCCTTTCCCACTTGCAAAAAGATTCCTCTGCTTCCCATTATATATATTTTATTTTGCTCTTAAATTACTTATACTTTTGGTTTCTCAGAGAAACCATCTGCAACTATAAAAGACAAAAAAAAAAAAAAACCTAATTATTTTTCCCTGTATTTTGTGTCTTTGTAACTGACGCTTAGAATTATCCTAAAACAAATAGTATGACACTGTCCCATTTGTCAGAGCTTATTTTCAACTTGCCACAGAAACTCTTACGCCAAAGCCAGTTAATCTTAAAATGCTGCCACTGGGCAGCCCTGTGATGAGTTTGAAGACAGTGCCCAAAGTTACTCTGCCATTGAGTAAAGAAAGATCTTTGGTTTAGAAGGCTCAAGCACTCAGAAAGCATCAGCTAGATCAGGAACTAGGAAAGAGGAAGGGTGTTTCTAATGAGTGGTCACTAAGGAGAATCAGGGCTAACAACTGACAAAGAAATTGCAGTAGATGGAACTACAGGTCCAGCCACTCTCCCCATGCCTTCAGCCTGCACCTCCGTCCTCCCTGATGACTACTGTCCTACAGAGCTCTGCATTCTTTCCCTTACCTAACTAAGCTGAAGAGTTGATTTGAGGTCAGTATCTTATCTATGAAGGAAATGACAAATTATATTCCCAAACAATATCGCCCACATAACTCAATCATGCTTAATTATACATACAATTCAATCGCGTTAACTCAATATACAGTCCCTACTGTTTGATTACTGTGTAATTTCCAAACTTAATTTTCCCACTTTCCTCCTCACTCCAGGCCTGTATTACATACCTTTCTCTGTTTTCACTGTACAAAACATCATTCCAGAGAAATATTCAGTTTTCTATCTCCTTGAGAAAAACAATACCTTTTTCTCTATGCTAAATAGTTTTCCTGTTGAGAACTGAGTGTCAACATTTTTCATATAACAAAACTTTCTTGCTTGAATACCATTCACTACAGAAGTGTTGGTTTCAAGTCTGGGGAAGGAAGTGTTCAAGGTGCCTTGTGATACCACCAAGCAAGAAAGCACTTTGAGATCTCTGGAGTCGTGTCAGCAGGAGTCAGGAAACAACTTGTAAAGGCTCCCACTAGCTAAAGAAGGGGACAAGTTAGATTTTTTTTCTTTGCTTTGCTTTATTTCTTTCTTTCTTTTTTCTTTTTTTTTTTTTTTTTTTTTTTTTTTTTTTTTTTTTTTTTTTTTGGTACCAAGGATCGAACTTGGAACCTTGTGCTTGCAAGGCAGGCAGCAGCACCGTTGAGCTCAATCCCCAGCCCTAGATCTTTATAAAAGTGTATTTCACTTATGTAAAATATAAATTTCAGTAGATGGAAATCAATTAAGCTTTTAAAAATCTGTGAATTTGTAATGGTATCATATTTCTCCTAATTGAAGCAGGCAGAGAGAGAGCACCAGCACAATGGTTTCCATAGTCAAAGGAAATGCCTACTTTCCCTATTTTGCATTCTAGTTCACTCAATTCCCCATTGCCCTAAACACACCCACCTCTCTAGTTAATCTGTCTTCTGAAGACAGGTGACCAAGTAGATATGCATGTACATCCATAAATACATACACAAGATTTCTATGTTTCTCATTTAATCTTAATCCAATTTACGTATCATGGGCACAAAGCCACTCTTACATCATTTCCTCCTCTAATCCTTTAGGGCAAGTAAAACAGGATTCTATAGACCATGGGTGGAAGCTCAGTGCAGATCAGGAACTAACTGGTGAGTCACTACAGGAAATGTTATCATTTGCTGGGCTCTTCTAGAAGGATTTGGTTTTTAATGAATACCAAGTTAAAAGCTGCCTTCCTGTGTTTTACAATATTATTTTCACTAGACTCATTCACAATCCCAAAACACAGTGCTATCAACCTAATGATAAGAAACCAAGGAATGGCAGAAGATGTAAGAGATTGCATTTTAGCACATGAAACAATCCTCTTATGCAGAATTTCAATTCTTCTCTAAAAGTTGGAAAGAATCTCAAACTATGTCAACACCAATCAGTACAAGAACTTAGTGGTTTTGTGTTGATTCCGGCATTGTCAGAATTCAAGACAGGCCTTCATTCCCTTGGAATACAAAAGATAAAGGAATAGGGAGATAAATGTGTCTTGTTGGAGGCCAAGCATACACACAGTGGGCTTTCAAGGGTAGCTGCTGATTTATGCACCATGGCGTCCCATTGAGCAGCAACCTCCCTTCTACCTGCTGTCATCCTTGTGCCAAAATATCATTTTGTGAAGCACTTTGTACTTTTGTCATAATGAGAATCTACAAGGTCAGTAAAGGTTATCCATAAAGACCCAGAGCCTACGGATCCATCACACCCAACTGAGTTGCAGGGTAGCTACTATAAGAGCACCAGTACCAGAATCATAACTAATGAAGAGGAATGATGACTCCCTCAATCTGAGTACAAATACTGGGGGCTTGGTAATAAGCTGCACAGAAGCTGCTAGCATGGATAGTGATTTCCAAGACTTCTCAGAAATGCCACGTTTATTCTTTATTGTTGAATGAGAGATTTGTATTATAAATTATTTCATTTGGATTTTCCTTGTTTAGGTTATGTGGCAGTAGGGATTGGACTCAGGGCCTCACATATGCTAGGCAAGCACTCTAACACTGAGCTACACCTCCGCCCCAGTTTGGGCTTTTTCTGTATTTTCTTTGTTTGCTCCATTTTGTTAATGTAACCCGAATTCCAAGCTATAGTAAGAAAAAGACCTTATGTGAAATAAAACATAATTGTAATAACTAAGCTAAGAAAGTAATATGGAAATCAGCATTGACCAATTTGCCCTACTCCTTTAATGTCTATCTTCGTAGATAATTATATTAAAATGATGAAACTTGTCACATCTCTGACTTTTTAGCAGATGAGAAAAAAACCAATGAGAAAACTTACTTGAGAGGCTTTCAGATACATATATTTACATGTAAAAGCTCTTATTGGGCAGAACCTAAAGAAGATGTTTCCTAACTAGTATAAATAGCCATATTACAATATAATGAAATATGGCTAAAAACTTGGGAGTGTTAACATAGTAAATGAGCACATATTCGTAATAGGCAATCAGCACAATGAAACACACTGAGATACAGAAATAATTCAGCCAAAAAAAAGTAAAAATAAAAATTAAAAGGTGAGTTAGAATAGTCTCGAGTTTCTTCTCATGAAAAGAAATTTAAAAAGTAGATTGCGCTACACCAAATTGAGCATTGTATTTTGCAGAAAAGGAAGCAAAAGCCATTTAATTGAGTATGCAGGGATTTAAGAGAATGTGGAGAAAAAGGCAGGCAGATTGCTGGCTCCCGCTGGGCTCGTGTTCTAGTGCTGGAGGAGAAGGAAGCAGCAGAAAGTTAAAATAAAAAAACAAATATATGTATTTCATAATGTTAGAAATGAAGGTCAGGGAACAGAGAACATGGGCCATCTCAAGACAGGCCAGTCAGGAAAGGTCCCTGCCCAGCCTCAGTGGTGCAATCAACCTCAAACCTTGGCATTGTGCTAATATCTGAGGAGAGCTGAGGAAGTGAGGACAAGCTATGCAAAGATATGGAGGGAAATGCCAGGAGTAAAGGGCTTCATTCCCTCAGGGTCACCTACATGTTTCTTAGCAATTATGATCCAGTCAGGTTGGGGTTAAAAAGACGCCAAAGTCTCTGTCTCCCATTCTCTTTCTCCCCATCAACGAGCCAACCAGGACCATGAATTATCTACATTGTCCAACTTTTGTGCGTGTGAGAATTACTTGGGAAACTTGCTAAAAACAAACAGTGAATATTGCAGGACAAGCCTGCCAGGCATTTAGTTAGCCCTGGCTTTTCATTACAGTAATCAGGCTTCAGTTTTCTCTGAGCTTAAACTTTTTCAGTGAAGGACACTTTGCTGCTGGTGATCCAGGCAGCAGAGAGAGAGAGAGAGTTCATGCGAAAAGTCAAGGATCACTTCCTGATGGAATTAGCGGATAATGTTCAAGCGGACAAATTCTTCCACTGAGTCAACTGCAAAATCGAGACTTTGTTTTTTAATCTTAAAAGTGTCATACAGCACATAAGAGTAAGGATTTATTAGTCCAAAATTTGGAAGAAGGAAGTGAAACCCATTTTATTCTGGGGATTCTTACCAGTCTAGAAGCAACTGATAGAAGATTATCTTGTTAGGACAGGGAGGTGGTGGGACAGATCTCAAAATTTAAAGTCTAATACTTACTAGGCATTTGAAGTTGCTAGCTACCACTTCCCAGGTCCCCAGCCAGAACTCTAGAGAGTGACACATTGGAAATGAAACCACAGCCTGCAGTCCAGCATCAGTGGTTCAATCAGCCTCAAACTTTGGTCTTGTATTAGTATCATTCTCAGTGCTTTTCAAAAATAACTGTTTTCTCATTAGGATCTTATGTACTATTATAGTTTTTCACACCAGAGAAACTATTCAGTATTTACACATGTGTGACTTATTTCACTTAGGAGTATATCCTCAATAGGAAGAAAAGGGCTAAAGGTGTAGGGAAAGTGGGAATGGTAGGGGAAAGGTAATAAGGGAAGAGAAAAAATATGAGAAAATGGAAATAAAGTGCTTGTAAATGGGTAGGGGAGGAGGGGGTGATGGGAGGGCAGGGACAAGAGGAAAAAATGAGAACAAAGACCTGTCGTGTAAAGGTACAAGATCCCAATGATGAATGTAACTGTACTGTATACCTAAAATGTACCAATAAACAATAAAAAAATGACTGCTTTCAAGAGAAAGGAGCTATCATTCCAAATTATTGAATTTTATTTCCAATACAATGTCAAGCAACTTTTTAAAAATGAGGTACATGGAGAGTTCAAGACATCGTGAATCATAACTATCAGAAATAGAAATAATAAAGAGACTCATGGGAATTCTAAACATTGGAATTATTAGATAAAAAGTATAATACAACTTTGCTTCCAATGTTCATGGTAATAAAGGACAACTTGGAAACTTCAGAAAAGAAAATGGAAATTTAGAAAGTGCTATTGCAGATTGGAAAACTAATCAGAGTAGAACTAAAAAAATACAATAACTGAAATTAGGAAAACAATACAGTAGCTGAAGCAAGAATGAGTGAAATGGAAAGTCGTTTTTTAAAAAAATAGCCTAAAGCTAAATATGACACTACATTCCCATAACCCCAGCACTCTGGGAGGCTGAGGTGGGAGGATTCCAATTTTGAGCCTACTATGGGCAATTTAGTGAGACCCTATGGTAAAATTTTAAAAAGCTGGGGGGCCACGGATTTAGCTCAGTAGTTCTGCCGCTTGCCTCCAAAGCTCAAGGTTCTAAATTTAATCCCCAGTACAAAAAAAAAAAAAAGAAAAAAGAAAAAGAAAAAGAAGAGAGAAGAGCTGGGGTTATAGCTTGTGAGAAGGCTCTGGATTCAATCCCCATACTTAAAAGAGAGAGAAAGAGAGAGAGAATATAGCTCTGACTGTATAGGAGTGAAGATAGAGAAAGAATATTGAAAAGTGCAGGTAAAAGGCAAAGAAACACAGTATAAAAGTTGACATTTAGTAAGAGTTGCAGAAGGGGAAGTAGAAGAAATAAAGAAATCTAGTCAGATATTCACTGGGTTAACCTTTCAATCAAAAGGGGTAACAGGAACAGTTAGTTGTAAATTGAGTAAAACCTCTACCCAATAGCAAGTCCTTTGCAAATCATTTCCCCTAATACAATGAAAGCAATTCTATGAGGGAAGTTTATAGAGGTGAACTATAAAAAGACAGAGCAAGCTCAGATAAATAATCTAATGCTGAACCTCAATGTCCCAGAAAAAGTTAAACCCAAAGCTTGTACAAGGAAGGAAATGGTAAAGATCTGAGCAGAAAAGAAAACAATGCAAAGAATCAGTGAATTGAAGAGCTGGTTCTTTGAAAGATTAAATAAAATAGACAAGTCCTTAGCGAACCTTATCAAAGAAAAGGCAAGAAAAGATCCAAATCCATGCAATTGGAAATGAAAAGGGAGAAATCACAGCAGACCCTGTAGAAATCCCAATCATCACTACCTACTTTGAAAACCTCTACTCAAGATGGAAAATTCAGAAGAAATGGATTCCTAGATACATATTAATTACCAAAGCTGAATTAAGAAGATATAAAAATTCTGAACAATCCAGTATCAGCCAATGAAATTGAAGAAGTAATTTAAAAACTACCAACAAAGAAAAGCCTATGTCCTGATGTATTCACTGCTGAATTCTACTAGAAATTTAGAGATCTAATGCCACCACTTCTCAAACTCCTTAATGAAATCAAAGGAAGCAATAATTCCCAAACTTATTCGTGGAAGCAAGCATTATCTTGATACCCAAACCAGAGAAGAATCCAACCAAAAAAGAGAGTTGGCCAAGTTCCTTGATGAGCACAGATGCAAAAATCTTCAATAACATCCAGGCAAACAGAATGCAGCAAATCACTGAGATGTTATACATCACAACCAAATAGGATTGATCCCAGGAACGTTCTGTTCAATATATGGAAATCAATAAATGTAATGGACCATATAAACAGAACCAAGGACAAAGACACATGATCATCTCAATAGACACAGAAAAAGCATTTGACAAAGTTCAACACCCATTCATAATTTAAAAACCCTACAGAAAATTGGAAAAGAAAGTCTTTTACCAAGCCGGATTAAAGCCATCTATGACAAACCAGGAGTCAACATCATACTAGATGATTAAAAACTGAAAGCTTTCACTCTAACATTAGGAACAAGACAAATCCACTATCACCACTCTTATTCAACATAGTTCTGGAAACATGAGCCAGAACAATTAGACAAGAGAAATACAAGGAATAAGGATAAGAAAGGAAAAAGTTAAATTATCATTATTTGCAGATGATATGACACTACATAGAGGTCCCCAAAAACTCCACCAAATGACTTGTAGATTTCATAACCAAATTCAGTAGTGTAGCTGGATACAAAGCCAACAACCAAAAATCAACAGCAGGGCCAGGGATTTAGCTTAGTAGTGACACTGCCTGCCTGCCTTACAAGCACAAGGACCCAAGTTCAATCCCCGGTATCAAAAAAATAAAAACAAAAAAGCATTTCTGTATACAAATAACAAACACTGAGAGAGAATTTAGGGAAACCATACCTTTCACAATACATAAAAAATTAAATACTTAGGAATCAACCTAATGAAAGATATAAAAGACCTTTACATTGAAAACTGGAGTACTCTGAAAAATATTGAAGAGGATATCAGAAAATGAAAAGATATCTCTTGCTCTTGGGTGGGAAGAATCAACATAGTTAAAATACCCATACTTCCAAAATTATTATATATATTTAAATGCAATCCTGATCAAAATACCATTAACATATCTCACATATTTAGAGAAAACAATCCTAAAATTCATTTAAAACCATAAGATATCTAGAATATCAAGAGCAATTCTGGGCACCAAAGGCAATGCACGGAGACATCACAATCCCACTTGAAACTACACTACAAAGCTTCTGTGATTAAAAACAAAACATGGTACTAGCACAAAAAAAGACCCTAGGGTCATGGAGTACATTAGAAGATGCACAAACAACTCCAAACACACTCAGCCACCTTATCTTTGACAAAGGGGCCAAACACCTTTACTGGAAAAAAGATAGCTTCTTTAATAAACGGTGTTGGGAAAAACACATGCCAAAGACTAAAACTAGACCTATAACTCTCACCATGCACTACATTAAAATAAAAATGGATCAAAGAGCAAAATGTTAAAACAGAAATAATAAATTTGCTGGGAGACAGAATAGAACTCTTGAGGGCATAGGTAAAGACTATGAACAAACCACATTCACACAGGAAATATTACAAAGAATCAAAAACTGGGATCTCATCTTACTAAAAAACTTTTGCACAGCAAAGGAAACCACTGAGAGTAAAGAGACAACCCACAAAGTGGGGAAAAATTTTGCCAGTTGTTCCGCAAAGAAATATGTAGCATATATAAAGGACTCAAAAAAGCAGATTCCCCAAATCCAAAAATGGGCATTTGAAATGAATAGACAAAAAAACTATAACTGTACATAAGATCCTAATGATGTAATTGACAATGTGAAATAGGAAGAAAAGTGCTAAAGGAGTAAGGGAAGTGGTAAGGGTAGGAGAAAGGAAATAAGGGAAAAGAAAAAAATATGAGAAAATGAAAAAATGGAAATAAAGTATTTATAAATAGGGAAGAGAAGAGGGGGTTAAGGCAGTGCAGGGGTTAAGGGGAAAAAATGAGAACCAAGACCTGTCATTTAAAGGTACAAGTTCCCAATGATGAATGTAACTGTACTGTATACCTAAAACTACCAATAAACTCAATGAGAAAAAAATGCAAAAAAAAAAAAAAAGAAATGAATAGACACTTTTCAGATAAAGAAGTTCAAACAGCAAATAAATATATGAAAAAAATGTTCAACATCACTGGTCATTCAAGAGATACAAATTAAAACAACACTGAGATGCTATCTCACTCCAGAAAGAATGGTTATCATTAAGAAACCAACCAACAACAAATGCTGGTGAGGCTGTGGGAGAAAAGGAACCCATCTCCACTGTTGGTGGGAACATAAATTGGTACAACCAATATGGAAATCAGCATGGAGATTCCTCAAAAAACTAAAAATAGAGGTTCTATTTGACCCAGCTATTCCTCTTCTTGGTATCTTCCTAAAAGAGTTGAAAGTATCATACTACAACAATGTATAAACACCCATGTTTGTAGCAGCACAATTTGTAATAGGTAAATTCTGGAAACAGCCAGAAATGCCCATCAATGAACAGATAAAGATGTGTTTTTTTTTTTTAACACTATGGAGTACTACTCTGCCATAAAGAAGGATCGCCTTGAGACATTTTAAAGTACATGGATGCCCCCTGAGAACATAATTTTAAGTTAAATTAACCAGACGCATATGTTCAAATGTTGCATTGTTTCTCTTGCATGAGAAACTGAAAGGGTAAAATGAGGAGCAAGAATGGAGAATAGATATTGAGAAGTAGGAAGAAATGTTCAAATTGGAAGGGGAATAAGGGGGCGGAGAAAGAATAGGGATAAAACAAAAGAATGGAAAGAAAACAATAGAAACAAAGCTTTGTAAATGGAGAGGGAAAGAAGATAGAACAGAAGGGAGAGGAATGGGCAAAAAGACTTATGGTATATTGTGTACAGGTACAAATTCCTGTGATGAATGTGACAATTATGTGTGTCAAAAATGCACCAATAAAATTGTTTTAAAAATTCACTTCCCCCAAACTCTTCTGAAGGCTGGTTTCAGTCTAACTACAATAATACATGATGATAGCATGTTTCAAGTTGTCAAAAAATTTTATTCACCTTAATTACTTTTAAAAACCCTTAAGGATAAAGTCTATACTACTAAAGAAAACCGCCCATGCATTTAAAAGTTTTACCTAATCCAATTCTTCAACATCCTCCACTTTTGTGGCTTCTAATTTCATTTGTGTTTCATTGACTTTATAGTAAAAGGCTTTTTTCTCTCAAAGACTACCTTGAATTTACAAGTGCTGAAAGTTCATTCTAAATTTGATATGGGAACTGCTTAGAAATGGTGATACATATATGTTGCTCAAGTAATAGTGATACACAGTGAAATATGAAAAAGTTATAATTTTACTGTAAAAGGGAAACATGTATGTCTGGCTTTTATATGTTCCCTTTATCTTAAAACTTTTACTTTTGTATTGCTGGAACTCGCCTTGCAAGTAAGTTAAATGAGGTCCTGATAATTGCTTTGTCCTTCCACTTCCTGTACATTTGCTCTATGCTTCCTGTTTCCCCAATACTGACTTCATTTTATATTTCTCAATACCCATGTACCCAATTTAATTTTACTTGAAAGTCACAAAGTTAAGTCCTTACTTCTATACTAGTGAAAATGTAGCCAGGCAAGTTAATACTTGGCTCCAAGCTTCAGACAAGGAGAGAATCAACTCCTTATAACCACCAAAACTTTGTTAGAAGCTCTAAAAATTAAAAATACTTCATCAACAATGAGATTATACTCCTGTACAGCATGAATGTCTACAAAATTTGTGGACTCTCAAGCTTGGTTATACTCCTGTTTTTTCAAATGGTTTTTGAAGTTTGCCACTTTAATCTGAGGAAGGTCTTTTCCTCCTTACTGGAAAATACTGATGGGAGGCCATTTCACCTCTTCCTGGGTTATCAGGAGGTTCCTCCTTCTTGCTGACCCAGTCCAAGTTTGGAGAGGATTTCAGTTGCACTTATGAGAAAACATCAGCCAAATCCCAAAGGAAAGGAGACCCAAGATGGCAGAACACAGTCACCTAGCACTCACCTCCTCCTGGATGAAGAAGAGCCCAAGTAAGGAGTTGCATGTTGAGGCAAGAGACTGTGGGAGAACCGGAAACCAAGAAGAGAGCCTGGAACATTAGAATCGGAGACAGGTCAATAGCACAAAACAAAACAAAACATCGTGGCATCTGCCTCCCTAACTCCATAACCAAGGAGGGGGATGTTTTCTTTTTGCAGGGGTAAGGGGGAAAGAATTCCAGCAAACTATCATGCATGTGCATGTGGATGCTGGCAATTCTAGCTCTACCGAGCAGTTTCATAATCATCACAGGCTTGTACTGCACTTAACCTCAAAATCTACATAATAGCTTTGCTTTGGAATAGGAGCTCACGTGTCTCCCGGCAAACCCCCAGGGAGCTATAGCCAGGATCCATCCAGAGAAGTAAGCTATTGTCTGAGACTGCTCTAAGGGTCAGAAATCCATCTGTAGTCTCATCTCTAGGACTCTACAGACATTGTGCTGGACTGGCTTGGGGGGTCGCTACTCGGCAAATTGATTAGGTCGAAGCTGCATGGTAGGGGGATGGGTGAGTTGACACAGAGGGTGAGGAGGGCACTGCCCTTGAGAAGCAAATTATCAGGATACTTGCCATGTGAGACCAAGAGCACCGCCAGCCAGGCATTGACTTGAGCCAGAATCAAGACTGAAGTAAGATGCTCACACCGTTTCTGCTGTTCCCATCCAGAGCTGGGCTCAGGTGCCTTTTACAGAGAGGACACAAAGAGACGCCCATGGTTCCTCTTGCTCCACCTGCAGGAGTATAGTTAGGGGCTTTCAGCAACACTGTGGCTCTGGCTATTGCTACAGCTGAAGGAGTTGGGGGAGAAAAGCTCCAGCTCCAGCTAGCACCCTACCCCCAGGCACATAAGACCAATAGGGCCTGAGAGGAACTTTGGTAGCACCCACAGTCCTGACCAGGTGTGCATTGCCAACAGCAGAGAGAAACATTATGGTTCCTTTTGCCACCCCATCTACAGGGCTGCCCCGGTGGGACCATGAACTGCTGGCAGGACTGTAGGCGCCTCTGAGGGAGTGCTCTCCTCACACACCACTGATCGCTAAGAGGAAGAGTGCTTCAGGCCCCTCCCCACTGCTGGGACTGCCAGTGCCAGTCTCTTGCTGCTATCAGAGGAAGCGTCAACAGCGCCTGAGCAAACTCACATTGCCCAATAGGGGCCACCAATCCCCATACAATGAGCATCCCACATCCACTGCTCTCTGCACCATACCTCCCTGCACTGTTAGCATGACCCAGAGGACAGTGCAACTTTCTGACCACACTATTCTCTATGCTCAGATGCATCAATAACAAAAGCTATAGAGAATTTATGCTATGATACCCAGCTAGAAATAAAGGCAATATTGCTTAATAAACCAAGACTCCAAATCATACTTTCTGGAGAAAACTGCTAAGACAGCCACCCATAAAAGCAGTAGAGATACCTCATCCACTAGATGTCCTGATCTTAGTGTAGGAGCACAAGAAATATTTTTAAGAACAAGGTAATGTGATGCTTCCAAGAGAACAGTATAACCCTCTACCAACAGATTAAAAAAAAAAATCAACAGGGTGAAATACTTAAAAAAGAAAATTTTGAATGATCATTTCAAAAATTCAAAGAGATCCAAGAATATGCAGCCAAATACTTAAAATGAAGTTAGGAAGATAACGCAGGATATGAATGAAAAAGTCAGCAAAAAAGATAGAAGTTTTGAAAAAGAGCCAAACAGAAAATTTGGTTCAGTATGTTCAATAAATTTGGTTCAGTAAGTCAAATTCAAAATGCAGTCGAAAGCTCAACAACAGATTAGACCAAGCAGAAGAAAGAATATGTGAACTTGAAGATACATAGATCTTTAAAAATATCCCAGTTAGGCACAAAGAAAAAAATGAAGGGGCTCATCAAGACTTTTTGATTATCCATATTTCTGGGAGACATAAAGTCAAGGAGAAAAATTATGAGCATATCCAGGACACTCTTGCCTAAGCCAAACAGTCACAGCTGCCGTTCTCTTAAGCCTCCAGAGCTGACAACTAAATAAACTTCTCTTTTCAAGCAACTGAACATGGACTAAAACAATGTTCTCAACAACACATGCTAAATTCCTCTAACAGTGATGGACAAATTGGCTCCCCCTCTCATTAAGAAAGTCAAAATAAACCTGCTTTTGGATACTTGCAATACTTTGTATAAAAAAAAAAAACTACGCTACCACATTGGCAATTTGGATCTTACAGACTATATTGCCATTTTATGAGATAAGCTACCAGAAACCTCTGCAAAACACTGTCAACTTTGGATACCATCAACTCATTTGTGAGAGACACAGCTTTTCGGCTTTGATGGTGTCATAAAATGTGAATGGAAAAATTCCCATCGAGTTATAAAAAAATGGTAGAAAATGTCACACAAGAACTGAATACTTTAAAAGGGCCTATTGTGTTTTCTGCCTTCATGTAGCTTTACATGTGCATTTATCTTCCATAAAAGAGATAGGCAGGCAATTAATCAAGGACACAAATGAAAAGCCATGCTGTCCAGCTTTACTTCATTAGGAAACTATTTCCAGAACTATTTATTTCAGCACTGCTGACACATGTTGAAATGAATTAGAACAAGAAAGGTAAGGTCTTTGGGGGCATAAACCTTATCTTTATTCCGAGGAAGTAAATATAATCACTAAATTGGTTCCAAAATATGGGCTTGAAGGGTGGATGTGTGCACACAATAAGTTGCGGTTCTGATAAACTATGAATTAATCTGAGCTGACACACTGGAAAAAGGCAGAAAGCTCTACACATCCAAACCTTCTGCTGTTGGAAGTGTTTAGAACAAAATGGCCTCAAATGAGTGCAAACATCAGCGGGAGTTAACACCTCCACTTGACAACTGTCACTATTCACTACCCAGCATCTAAGCACTTGCCTGTGCCTGAGGATTTCCCCGCCTCCTGAGGTGTGTTCACACCAGGAAGCCTAACTTCCATCCTCAAGCTGAGGTCCTCAGAGACTCAGTCTCACAGCGTCAGGTGTAATAAACAACTTAGCTTTCATCCTCTAGATACACCATTATCGACTGTAAAATAGGCAAAAGAGAGGACTGCGGTAGAAGGGACTTGTTCCCCGCAGCAGCACCACCTGGTACTGAGGACTGTAGTACCACAGTGCAACAGAGCAAGATACAAACTCAGTGCTCAGTGGCAGTGTCCTTACCAGACCACCCTTGTATAGTTTTGGGTGTTAGGATACACATGATTTGGACTAATTTCAGTAAGAAGAATTTAGTCTTCCTGGAATTCCTGCATTACCAGATAATGGTTGCAATAAGCTTCTGTTTAAATCAAGGTGGGTTGGTTTATTTTTCCTCTAAAATCCTAATTGATACAGGAATGATTTCAGGCCATAGAATCCCAAAGAAATAGGAAGGTGTCTGAGGTCAATTACCTGGATGAGATAACAATGAAAATCTAGCTAGTGGTAAGAGATGAAGGTGTGTGTGTAGGGGGATCCCAGGCCTCTTAGAAGCAGCAGAGGTGAAACAGTTAATAGCATTTTCCAGCATGGACATCAAGCTCAGCACTACTGACATTGGGGGCTGGATCACCCTTTGGTGTGGAAGCTGTTCTATGCACCGTAGGACCTCTCCATGCCTGGCCTCTGCCCACTAGATGCCAACGACACCCTCACGCACACACACGGTTAAGGCAAGAGGCCCCCTGGGGTGGGGTTGGCAGAACTGCCCCTGCTTCAAAACTTTTGCCATAAAAAAATGATCAATTGTCTGGTTTGAAGACTGGACTGGGTATATTAGTAAAGTATCATGACAATCAATGATTCTTAACTTCTTAGTCCAAGAAATAGAAAACCAAGGACTAGCTTCAACTTTGTGAGAAGACTCCTTTACTTCTTGACAAGGCTATGAGAGCCACACACCAGTCTTGAACTTGAACCTTGTTTCTGATCCAGCAGAATCAGTGGTGGTCAATGAACTCAGACTGCTAAGCCATATGGAACTTGTGGCATAGCTCGTTTGAAAGACCTATGCCAAAGCCGCTGGGTGGTGCCTGCACATACTTGCCAACTGTCCAGCCTCTTCAAATCGCCTCACCTGAAAGCAAGAATCTTACCCAAGGTCATGCCCACTTCAAGGGGAAGCCCACATCCATTGACTGGTGGATAGCAATGGTTTTTGGTTACCTGATCCTTATCTTTAATCTCAGGACAGCTCTGAAGGGCTGCCCCAGCTTCCAGACCAGTGATGGCAAACCTTTTAGAGCTTTCAGTGATGACGAACAGCCCACTGCAGCATGTGTGCTATACGTCTGCCCCCACTGTTCTAACTTTTGTGGTTCAGCTAAGCCCTTGATTGAGATTGCATGGCAGCCAGAAGTCAGTCAGTAAAGGGCTCCTCCATAGGAGGGGAAACCCTGATTTATATAGTATTTGCCAATTTTCATGCAAGCTACCTGGCCTACTATGTTTCATAGTCTAAATTTTCCTCCAGCTCCATTTTCTTCCCTTCTCTTGTACAGGTAGCAATCCCCAGAGCAAACCATGATAAAACTCTTAGTCTCCAATCTCTTCTCAGAGTTCACTTCCAAGAGCCTCCAACCTGCAGCACAGAGCAACTCAAGAGAGTGGGGAGGCCCTGGACAGGAGGATAAGCTCCCGTGCAGAGAAGAGATCCCTCTCTTCTAATCTTGAAGAGCCTTGGCCATCCTACAGAATATTTTGGAATTTATTTTACAGACAATGTGGAGATGACGATGGGTTTTAATAGGCACTAATCAGAGGAAGCACGTATCTTAGGAAGGTTGTTCTAGAAGCAGAACACAGAACAATCAGGAGTAGCAAAATCCCATTGTCAACAGTCCAGGTGGCGAGCAGGGATGTAGCTCAGTGGTGCCACACCTGCCCCACAGGGGCAAGGTCCTGAGTTTGATTCCTAATATGGTTAAAAAAAAAAAAACCAGGTGGGGTTGTAGCTCAGTGGTGCCACACCTGCCCCACAGGGGCAAGCCCCTGAGTTTGATTCCTAATATGGTTAAAAAAAAAAAAAAATCCAGGTGGGACAGCGACAATGGGGCCAGAGAGAGAAAGCCCACAGTGCATTTTAAGGACTCAATGCCTACTTAGGCATAAGATTGAAAGAGAGAGAAAAAAGTCAAAGATTAAGTACTAGTGGCTTGGAAATCTGGTTTTATTAGTTCATGACAGAATTAAGGAGGATAAATTTCCAACACAAAGAGTTTTAACATATATCTGCATGGACTATCAAGGTAGAAATACTCAGTAAAGGTGTGCCTGTGTGGATATAATAATCCACTATGTCACCTTACGTTACTTATGCTCATGCCCTGAATGGTTACAAAGCTAGACTATAGAAAACATATATCGTAACAGGGTTAAAATAAACAGATGAAGACATCACATGATACAATTAAAAAAGATACAAATTTCATTCCTACTTTTACATGGATTTGGAAGGTTTAAATTTTTTGGTTATTATTTAATTCACAGAATAAAATTATGTGTGTCTCAAAGTTCCAAAAATAAAATAAAATAAACAGATGAAAAACTGAGGTGGAAGAGATTAAGACAGGATTGTTTAACACAGCCACCAAATCTGTCCTAAACTTCCTAATGCAGAGCAGAGGGAAACCGCTGCGATTTTTATTATTATGTTTTCTTTCTAATTTGGTCTTGAGGTGTCCCTGTCAAGAGTGGCTATAAGGAGCCAGGCGTGACGGTCCACAGCTGTAATCCCAGCATTCTGGGAAGCTGAGAGAGGAAGATGCAAGTTCAAGCCTAGCCCCGGGCAATTTAGGAGTTTAGTAAGGACTTGTCTCAAAACAAAAAAAGGGCTAGGGATTTATCTCAGTGGGAAGGCCCTAGGTTCAATCTCCAGGACTAGAAGGAAAGAAAGAGCATTCGTCAGTCTAGACAGCCACTCTGGAGGAGAAACTTCACCAGGGGAACTGAGGTTAGGCGAGACGCAGTAAGGAGGTAAAACCGAAGTGCAGAAAACGCGCTTTACTTACAGACACCGAGAGGTCGGAGGCGTTTTTTTCTAGCAGCCGCAGAGAGCTCAGCCAGTGCGTGAGGAACCCGAAGGTGCTGCAGAACTGTGGATTTGTGAAGGCCCGGGGTCCTCGTGGACCGGCTGATTTTAATGAAAAGTGGTGCAGGGGAAAGTTATTTACTTCCTTCGGAAGTCATGGTCAGCAGCTGTGTGACGTGTAATGAGCTTAGGGATGAGGAACAGCGCACCTGACTGTAAACACCCACAGGGACAGAGAGTTTTAACGAGACTAAAGGTGACAGGATACACTGAGTTTTAAAGAACTTAATGCCAGCCCTAAAAATGCACAGCAAATCAGCAACTATAGAAGATTTGTGACAAACACAGTCAAGTTCATGATTCAGTGAGAATCAGGTTAAAAGCAAATCAGTGGCTTCAGGGGAGCACCTGCTCTTGTGTACTATGCTCCGAGGGGATGCGACTTCCTGGGCTCCTCAGCAGTGCAAACGAGTCTTAGAGCATGGCGGTGCGAAATCCCAAGACCATGGGAGGCAGGGATGACCGTGGGCATGAGCAGAGTGCCTAAGGAGAGAAGGACCAAGGCTGGGACCTGGGGGAAGACTGGCTTTTAAGAGAAAACCCGGAGAACAAGGATAAGAGCAGGGAGGTAACAGCAGTTATGCTGTGTAGCAGCGCTTTCCAAATGTGCTTTAAAATGACTACAGAAACCACAGTACTGAAATAAACCAACGATAGCCTTCAAATGCTTGTCTAGGGAAATAATGAACAGTCTTTTCTCCGTCTTCAAAAGCATAGATAAAGGCTACTGTCATTAAAAATAAGCCAAAAACAAAGAAATATTAGGTTTTATCAGTGACGTCATGCTGTGACTCAAGTAATGTAACTGGCACTGCGTTGGCAGGTTGTCTGAACAAGACGTTAGTAATAGCTTTCCCTTTAATTTTAAAGTAAAAATTACCTTTCACATTCACTTCAGAAGTACACCAGCAGTCTGGGAGGCTGAGGCAGGAGGATTGTATATTTGAGACCCACCTGGGAAACTTCGTGCGAGTCTTCTCTCAAAATAAAAAATAATGTTTGTAAGAATAAATTTCTCCCACATCTTGTCTTAGAGAATAAAAATTTTGTTCATCGTTGTTTATATGCCTTGCAATAAACGTCTCTCTATACTCCTCTATTGCAAAAGAATCACTAGGTTTGTCTGTGGATTGGCTGATAAATGAAATCAGGTAATCTCTGCTGTGTTCCACAAAGGCAGGCTTGAAGGAATCCTCAGGAGCCCACTGTGGGTGCTGCTTTCCTTAAAGGAGTAGAAAAGGAATGAAATACCATGTAACACAAAGAAATGATAGCATCTCCCTAATTCTGATAAGTTTTCAATCAATAGAAATGTCCTAGGGACAAAATATAATACTTTGCATTGGATTTTAAAAGAAAATATAAAATAGGAATAGGTTGTGCATCTTGTAGAAGAAAGGAATGAACGGATGTAAAACAGGCAACCATATGAAAAGCCCATTCAGGAGAACTGGATGATTAATATACCACAAACAGGTTGGGCCAGCATGATTTATCTCCAGCTCAGAAGGGAAACCTATGGTGCAGAAAATGAGGTTAAAATGAAAAATGCAGGGATCCTGACAAACAGCAGAATAATGGATAATCTGTGTTTAAAGGAAGAGCACAAGATGAAGAACCAAAATCCTTCTCATAAAGAATGCAAGAATCTTCTGACGTATCTTTGTAAGTTACCAGAGTTGGAATACTTCCTTAGAGAATTTGGGGGGTTTTCACTAGCACACAAAAAAACCCCATAAATCTACAATGACCAACCCACTGCATTTCTGAGTAAGATGCTAATGCTTTACTAGGAATAAAGAAAACATTAGAGAGACAACAAGGACAAGAGATAGAAGCTACCCATTTTTCTTTGTGAGAGACACAGAGAAGTAATTCAGAGTTCCCCCCAAAATAGCTGAACTCAGATGATTAATCACTGTAGAAATTAAGAGAAAACAAAACTTGGTAATTTGGAATATTCCCATAATGTTATTGATAATCAAAATTAAAATTGCTTACCAGGTACCATGGTGGTAGGCATGGAGAGATAGTATTATTCTTGGAATGGTTTAACTTAATGATTTCTGGACTTTAAAATGATGCAGAAACATTGGCAGAAATTTTGAATTTTGATTTTTCCCCCCTAGGTCAGAGGTGGGCATTACAATAAACTCTGAAGATGGCGGTCGGTGGCAACTCCCAGTCAGCTCCATAACCAGAGGATGAACAACGAAGACCACAATGTGCTGTGTCACTGAGCTATGACAATCTACAGATAAATTCCATTAAATACGTTTTCAATTTCTAACAAGCTTATTGGGATGTAAGCCCATCGTGGGTCAGTTTTTCCTTTCTACAGACAAAGAAACAAGCATGGGTCAGACCTCTGACAGCCTAACTGGAAGAGAACAGTGTGCTTCATAATCCTGTAGAAAAACTCAGGGGAAAGTAGTTGCTGTAGACTCTCACTGTGCCCTTTTGGTGAGAGTGTGTGTGTTGGGGGGGCATTTTGCAATCATTCATATTTATTCAATTTTCTTTTTAAGACTGAATGGAATAGAAAGCTATCATCTCTTGCTTTTCAGTGTGGGCTTTTCCTGTGTAGTGTACTTAGTCACGATATCTTGTACATGTTCCAAGTGTGCACTTGCAAAATTTTATCTAGTGTATAAAGCTAGGAGTAGAATTAGTAATACACACTCTGATCAATAATGTAAGATTTTAAATCATTATTTCAATTTGTGTAGAAATGTTCATGTTGTGTCTTTTTGAGTCAGTTTTAAGTCACTGACAAATTACTGTTAATTTATGACTGACCATAATTGACAGAAATAGTTGATAGGCACAGAGGTTCATTTTATCTTTTTCTTCATTTATGTGCATGTTACAAAACAATTTTTGGTGGCCAGGGATGAGAAATATGACTGACATATATATTATAAATATCCTTTAAACTATTCAATTGCTAACTTGAAAATTCAAAAGTGAAACCAGTAGTGCCAATATAAATTTGGCACAACTTAAAATTATTTTGATGCTTTCCATACCTGTGCTTTAGGGGAAATACATGATAGCTTTATCTTTGAAGATACTTTAAATGCTTTTTGTAATAAAATAGGTATGAAGACAATTATGCTAATTGCCGAAACATATCACAAAGAATTGTAATAATCTCCCATCTTGTCGCCAAGATTGAATTCTTAGGTTCAGTTGTTCAAACTTATCTTTTTCCCAAGAGAGATCCCAGTAATTTCTTGTGCAATTTCCTGTCTCAATTTGCTGCTGTCTACCCACTAGAATGTCCCTCCCACATAGGTATTCCATAATATTTATCTTTGTATTCATGATCCAGCAGAGGACCTGGTCTGTAGTTTGTGTTCAATAAACAGAAGGGTTACATACTATGATATACGGGCTCCTGAGATGAACGTCAAAGGCTTGCTAACTGAATATGTAATTGTGCTTGGTCTTCCGCCCCAGGTAGAAAGCAGGCTTCCACAGTTTTTGAAAGAAGCTTCTTGGAATAGAGGAGGAGGTTGTTTATACAGTCCATACCACCAGCAAATGGAGACATTGTGCTGTATTTCTTCACTCTAGGTGAGATGGTTCTACCCAGTATGGAATCAAGAGGCTCAGGTCAAAGGGGTACAACAAAGCCAGAGCTGGATGCCCTCAGCTTCTGGCTGTCTCTGCAGGGACCTGTAATTCTGGGGATATTTTGTCCCAAACTCAGTCGTGTTATTTCATCCAGAACTCATGGGGGTGGGGCATGACATCATAACCAAAGAGCACAAAAGAATGGGGATTAGTCTCCGTGTCCTTAGCAGTTGAAGATATCTTCTTAAGCAATTCAAACACTAAATGGAAATGCTACAAATCTCAACCTGCCTCCTCTCTTTGTTCTTGACAAGGCAAGAGGAGTTTGAGAGATCATTTATTATTTCTGCACGTTTGTCCTTCCGTAGTCATGACAAAAGAAAATAAATTTATTAAATAACTAAATGTTTTAAATTAAAAAATATAATTAAATATATTTAATAGGCGAATACAATTATTTCAGTTCAACTTGAGATTGTATTTCATGTGTCAGCTTGTCATTTAAATTGATTTCTCTGCACAAGTCAAGAAACAAAAGAGGTTTTTGAAACAGACCCCAATGGAACTCAATAATAGCCATACTGGGTAGATTTTTTTTAACGTTTCAATTAAAAGGTGGTCTACATATACCTACATATTTGTCTTCCTTTCCTGGTAGACATTTGCTTTTCTACAGGCTATAAGATGTATTAATTCAAGAGTTTCACATCCAAGACCAACATTTGAATTTATGTTCCAATATCTACTTCTTTTCTTCCTGCAACTATAAAACTTTGCCTCTCACAGCCTCCTGTTGTGCCTCTAGATGAGTTCTCCAATTCTTGCCAGGAACGAGTATGCAATTTAGTCAGCCCTAGTCCACAGGAGCCCATAATATATCCTTGCAGGTCAGAAGTATTATGGCTTCCAGAGAGGCCTTCTCGACCTCCATTAGTCCCCAAAATTAATTTACTCTTTTGTTTTGTTTTTGTTTGTGTGCTTTTGAGAGAGGGTCTTGCTATGTAGCCCAGGCTGGCCTCCAACTTATGGTGAGCTGCCTACTTTATCCTCTCAAGTGCTGAGGTTACAGGTGTGAACCACTATGCCCAGTGGGACACGATTTACTCTTTGAGTCAATAACCTTGATTCAAAAACGATAGTCTAGATATGCTTAATATGATTTTTTTCTAGACATCAGAGGTATTTTATAAGGAATGTACTACCTACAGGTTGATAAACTCTATTTTATTTGCCTAATAAAGAATTAGTGCTTCCTGAAATACTAGAGGGAGGGCTAACCTCTTTTTCCCCTCCCTTTCCCCACCTTCTCCGCTCTCCAGATCTCCTTTGTCAACTCAGGGCTGTCAGGGAATTGCTTCTGGCTATCCATGCACATGGCAACCCAGGCTGGGCTACTTGTGTGTGCATCTCAGAGATGGAGAAGAAGCAGGAGCCTCTGAAACTAACATCGGCTGTTTTGGTTCCCATTTCCCTTACAGGAAATTTTAAGTTTTCTATCAATCATTGCATTTGAGCTTTCTTCTATCAACCACTTAGGTTAGTGAGCAGAAGGTTACTCAATGAAGACATTCATATGAACCCATCAGCCTGAAACTGTGGGTGAATATGTATGTACGTGTGCGCTGTTTAGGTAATTTAGAGAAAGCATACGGTACTTAAAAGATGAAGCAGTAAGTACCTGGAACTGCTATTCCATAATTTGGTTTCCTATGGCGTTAAACATCTATTACAATCACATACTCGTCAGGGGCCAAATGAATTCAAAAGCAAAACATGCACAGCAAAGGCTTCACACAGCTCTTCCCTAGATCCCAGAGAGCAGCTTGTGGAGGCTCTGTTTTAATCAAAGGAAGCCTGGCTTTGGTGCAAGGAGGGTTTACTCATCCTGCTGATGAGTTAGCTGTATTAACATGCCAGAAACAAAACAACAATCTGGGGACGATTTCTATAAAACTTGATGTTTCATCCAAATGTGCTTAATAGAGCCAACATTTTTGCCCTTGCTACTGTGAAATCATTCAGAACCAAGGATAGAGTTAACTGGGGCAAATCTTTCATTCACATTTGCAGAACCAAGTCCGCTGATTTTCCTTTTTATTTTTCTGGTTAATAGTTTTTGAGAAAGTCATAAATATGCTTCTTGTTTTTCCAGTTTGGAGATTTTTTAGTGAGAATCAGAATATGCAGGCACTCTCAGGGATCAACAACTGTGCAAGTTTTGTAATAAAATAGCTACTAGAGATACTGACATTTAAAGCAGCCAAGGGCAGGTTAGAAGCTATAAACACAGTCCTATCTTTAAACTTCAGGAATCAGTACAGGAGTGTACTTAGCTTTGCACACATGGCCATCAGATGAGGCAGTTTTAACACTGCCCCTCTCATTTTAGGTAACAGTGGGAACTGAAGCTAGTTGCTAAAGATGGCTCTGTGCCTCAGTTCCCCATCAAACAACCTCAGTAAGAAAATGAATGAAATGAAGTCGAGCATCTAGCATAGAGTTAGTACTCAGCAAATGGCAGCTGTTTCTCACCAGCTGCTCACATATCAAATGAATACACACTACTTTAGGTGCTGATAATGATGATCACCAAATTAAATAGTGAGAATTCATCTTATTCAAATTAGTGTGACCTCAAAGTGTTAATACACTAATTTTCTCCATAATTTCATACTGTCTTCTTAATATATACTTACTTAATAAATTTCATAGACTTTTAAAATACCACTAAGTGCCTCAGAGACAGCTGATCTACAAGAAAGCTTTTTTTATTTCATTGAGTTTATTGGTACTTTTTAAGTATACAGTACAGTTATATTTATCATTGGGATCTTGTACCCTTACATGACAGATCTTGGTTTTCATTTTTTCCTCATTCCCCTGCCCTCCCTTCACCCCCTCAACCCTCCCCTATTTACAAAGACTTTGTTTCCGTTTTTTCCTTTTCTCATATTTTTTCTTGTCCCTTATTTCCTTTCCCCTACCCTTCCCACTTCCCCTACACCCTTAGCCCTTTTCTTCCTATTTCACATTATCAGTTATACAATTTCTATCTTATTTACAATTCTAGTTTTTCATACCAGAGAAACTATTATAAGAAAGCTTTTTGAATGCATGATGATTTGACAACAGCAATATGAATCAGAAAATGACAAACATTCTAGTGTTTGGGTACAGAACATGACTTCCATTTTAAACGTCCTAACCCTTTAGACCTCAGTTTCTTCCCCAGCCAAGGCTTGCAATGCAGGGACCAGGGAAGGTAATCAAACTGCCCTTCCCTGATCTCCCATCAAGTGGTAGGATCGAAGATTAAAAGATGAATCCTTTAGATACCAAAATGTGTGCATTTAATTACCATGTTAGACTCCTTCCTGTGTTAGTGATGAAGTCAGGGCTGTGTGCACTGGAGCAACACTATGGTTGCAAAAGGTGTGACCTACTGGGCAGTCCTGAGCTGGAATCCAGCTCCACCACACTTGAATTAAAAAAAAAAAAAAAAAAAAAAAAAAGAATTAATTAGATGGATGTGGTAGTTTTGTGCTGTATTTGGCTAAGCTGGAACTGTGTCCCCTTCCTCGGTGTGTTTCCAGGATAGAGCAGGAAAGAGACAGCTAG